>NC_035438.2:122301791-122639450 GCF_002127325.2 Helianthus annuus | reverse complement strand
AACAACCGGACTATACCCGGAACATAAAAATATTGCCAAAAATATTGTTAGTCTTTTTCTGAGCCAGTTAGGGTCCCTGATTACCCTAACACCCGTATTATAACGCATCATACAACTAACGGAGTTAACCCCTAAAGTTAACCTACTTAACTAAACTAAACACTAACTGAACGATTGTAAACGAACCGGATACCCCCCCCCCCCCCCCCTAATGGGATCGGGCCAAACTAGAGGGAACCAAGAAGTACAAAAGTTGATTATTTTATTGTTTATGCTTAATATCTAGAAGACATAAGATCCGTTGGACGATGATTATAATTTTCTCTATAAATACCCCACCATAACTCATGAGATTACACACACACTTAAACACTTCACAACTTTCTCTCTTGCTCCCTCCCCACTCACGGCCGAACCTCCATCCAACCACCCACCCATTTTCGAGTTCCATCTTTCACATTCCAAGTATATACAAGCCTTACGGGTTACATATTAGGAGTCTTGAAGCAAGCGGAAGTGGAAGGACCTCGTTTCTTAGCTTTTATCCACCGCATTTTCGACTAGATTCTTCCCTAGCCCCGAGCTAGAGGTATAATGTTTAAAACTCACTCTCGAACGTATCTAAAGTGGTTAATATGAGTTATAACGGTTAAAAGTCGGAATCATGCGTTTTGAATCTCTAAAGTCTACTAAAACTTGGATTTGTTGGTTAAAAGCTCATAACATGTGTAAAAGTTGTAGTATTTGAATATGTTGATTATTGAGGGCCCGATCTACGTTGTGGTGGCTCTTATCATCGTTTAACCCGACTTTGTTAAGATCATAGATCTTGACATAAGCTTGTTTCTCTCGGTACAAGGGTTAAAAGGTGAAACTCTACCACACGAAAGACATGAACTTGTGTAAAAGTATTTTGACTTGTAAAATAGTATTTAAAACTAGCGGATCTACGTATGTACAAGTGGTATATTCGTAGAACCAAGTGTCGAGAAAATCATGTTTTATATAAGTTGGATGACAAACTAAGAAATGTGATTTTACAAACCACAAGTGTATAAACACTTGTGAAATAAGAAGTATTCGACAAAATATCAATCTTTGAGAAAGATGACGGGAAGTTGTAAAGGATGATTTGTTCTAAAAACGGGGTTTTTACAAGACTAAACTATTTTATACATAGATCCACCAAATATAACGAGATCTACACAGTAGTTTTCGGAAAAACTACAAGTTCATGTAATAATGCGGTTTACATACTAATCAACTAGTTTGATGTGTTGAAACTAGTTTAATGTGTCGGAAATTGTTTGATTGAATCAAGAAATTGTTGAAGTGATTTTGTAAAAGAAAATGATACGCTTGAAAGCGTGGCCACCTCCAGTTACAGGGGAAACTCTGGCGAAATTTTTCTAAAATCTAACACTTAGAATTATTTACAAGTGTTAGACTATTTTTGATATATTTTCAAATATATTTCGCCATGACTTTATTTATTAAATAATCGGAGGTGGGATTTTTCACAAAACTAAACGTGGTAAATATTTATTCGATAGATATATTTTTCACCACACTGTTTATGATTATTTTGTGAAAATATATAAATATTATTTTTAGAGTAAAAATAATATTTACAAACGTTGACGAACCCAAAATAACACAAACGCTTACACGACAAACATATAAGTTACAACGGTAATTACTATTACCACACGATTACTAAAACGTAACTTACGCATTATGCGGAAATATTCATGAACGCGTGACTTGTCAACGTATTATTTTGGAAAGTAATATGAGAAGAGAAAATATGATATTTTTGAGAAAAATATTTATATTTTGGAATGAGAAGTAAAAATATATTAAGTGGGACTTAATGAGATGATACAAATACACATGTATTAAATCCCCCATCCTTGGGAAGGAAATTAAATTACCAAGTACATACAAGGAACGGTTGTCTAACTGTTTCCCCCAAAAATGTAAACAATAAAGCTAAGGCACGGCCATCCGTCTAATAGAATTAGCACATGTAGGTCGTTGCACAGCTATCGGATATTTGGAGTACTTGGTATAGCGACGCACTGACTGTGAGTTCATGTCCCCCTTTTCTCTTAACTCTTTTCAGTTTTATAAACTGCGGGGGTGAAATACATGTTACTATGATTATGAATACTTGATACATGGTATGGTTAGCGTAAGGAGGGTTATTACTTAGATCATGTGAGTGGGTAGGCGGAAACTGGAGGCCATTAATCCTCATTGTAGGACCGAGGGACGTAAGCGGTAGATCTATCTGGGTGTAGCGAGCCCAACTCCAGGTCCAGCATAACGGACCTTGGGGTGACTTTGTGCCCGACGTGAAATCCGCTAGGTTTGAGTCTTCCTACTTGCACTTCACACATATCAATGGACTTGCAAACCATTGGTGATCTCTTTTTTTTTTCCTTATTTGCTACATACCAGGATTTTTGATAAATACAAAGGTTTATTTACTCACTTTCGCATGAACTCGCTCAACATTATTGTTGATTTTTCAACTTACATGTATTTCAGGGAATTAAAGATCTGGCACGGTATGGCATGTTTTCCGCTGCATAAGTCACCAGGGTCATCCAGGGTTCGGGGAATGTGACTCTTTCCTGGACAAGTCACAGCCCTTGAATCATGTTTATGTTATGTTTGGGTTTGTAATGTTTAGACAAGTTTATGGTTGTTGGATGTTAACCCGTTAAGACAATGTTTTGATTTTATTTTAATGGATGATCTTGCAAATTTTTAATTCATATAGCTTGTTATGATTAAGCTATGGTATTAAGAAGTCACACCAAATTAACCACGCTTCCGCAAAGCCAGGGTGTGACAGCTTGGTATCAGAGCTCTGATCATAGCGAACTAGGATTCCTTCTCGAGTCTAGACTATGATCACTAGGGCTCTCACGAAAACATTTTTACTGCATACCACTTAAGTCCAGATCCAAAACGTTTTTATAAACAAATGTTGAGCATATTTTATTTATTATTTTTAGGCTCAGTCTGGGAGGCTGAGGCTCGGTCTGAGAGACTGAGGCTCGGTCTGGGAGGCCGAGGCTCGATCTAATGGATCGAGGTAGTTTTCTAGTGGGACTAGGGAGTCAGTCTGGGAGGCTGGGAAAATTGACTAGTGGGACTAGGGAGTCAGTCTGGGAGGCTGGGAGAATTGACTAGTGGGACTAGGGAGTCAGTCTGGGAGGCTGGGAGAATTTGCTAGTGGGACTAGGGAGTCAGTCTGGGAGGCTGGGAAAAATTGGCTAGTGGGACTAGGAAGGACAGTCTGGGAGGCTGGGAGGCTAGTGGGACTAGGAGGATTATGTGATTATTATTTGGTAACTTATGTGATTACCTGATTTACTGATTATTTGCGCATATTTGTGTTTATGTTACTGACATCACGAGTCACCCGTGCCATGCGACATGTTTATGCGTATGTGATTCGGATACCACCGGACCTTTACCCATAGTATCTGACGACATTATATCCTCCGAGCACGAGGTGCATACCTCCGATTACACGAGCACTGATGACGATGACTTCCAGCCCTTCGCTCTGCCCGATGGCGCTGATGAGCCTATTGATGACCCTCCTACTGAGTACTTACCCTTAGTTGTGATACCAGCTCCTATTCCTTTAGCTGTCTATCCCGCATATGACTTGCTACTCGACGCCGAGGCTGACGGCGATATCGATTTGTTTGAGGACGAGCCTTTTGAGGATGAGATTCCGGATGCAGCTCTTCTTCCCGCTGGCGATCTTCTGATGATCGCTGATGCCCCTGCTGAGGACTCGCCCGCACATTCACCGGTCCCAGACTCCTTTGAGTCTGTGGCATCCGCACCTTCTCACGAGGTGAGTGCACAGCATTTCGCACACGACTCGGATCCTGACCAGGCATCCTCAGCAGCACCTATTCCGAGCTTCGCATTTGAGCATGACGACATAGAGGATTCGGATCCCATTTTCCCTCCGGGATTCGACCCGGATCACGACATTGAGTTTATCCCGATGGACCAGCTCGTGGAGGACCCCGCTGATCCAGTTGACCCTATTGATCCTGAGTTCGACTTCGATATGGCTTTTGATGACCATGAGCCTGCCTTGGCTCCTGAGCAGGCAGCTGCTCTAGATCCTATGCATGAGCATGACTTGGTACATGCTGACATTCCTGTTGAGCCCATTTTGGCTGACCCACATGTTGATGATGTTCCTTTGTTAGTTGGTGATCATGCTATTGCCGATGATCCTGTTGTTGATCCTTTTGTTGATCCCCCTTTGATTGCTGATATACCGGTCGACCATCCTATTGCACCAGTTGACCCTGTCGTTGTTCCTCCATTTGATCCCATTCCGCTCGAGCCTGAGCACACACTGTTTGCAGAGCACATGTATCCACCCGATGAGGATGCTCAGCACGGTTGGATACCTGCTGACGAGGATGTTCCACCTTTGCCCCCTCAGATCCCTGTTACACGATCTGTTGATTTCACCTTTCAGGTTCCTCAGTTTGTACCTCCAGCGAGGCCTGGAGAGGGTTCCTCAGCCCATCCTTTTGGGTACGTACCGATGTATATTCCCTTCATGCCCCAGATGTCATCTGTTCCACCCTCTACTTCACCATTTCATGTGGCACCATTCGACCCCACCAGTGAGCCCTTGCTTTGGCCGACGCCATCAGCCATGCCACTGATCCATATCATTCGTTTCATGTTGGACCCACTATAGAGGACGTTTTGATGTCCTTCGTTCATCAGCATGAGTCGCACACGCAGCGTCTCCAGGAGCTCGAGAGAGCTCAGCTGCCACCATGTTCATGCCATGGTCAGATACACTCCCCTCTTCAGCCCGGTCGATCTTTACCCCCAGATTTTGCTGCTCGTCTCTTTACCCTAGAGCAGCAGGTCGCTTCTGTTATTCGCACTCAGCAGGCTATGGAGGAGGATTGGCTTCTGTTACGCCGCTTGCTTTACCCTCACTTTCCCCCTCCTCCCCCGCCATCCGCATAGAGCTCATCAGTGCTATATAGGTAGACGTTGGTGAGACGACAGCGATTGTGACTGCACATCATTTTGGAGACCATCTGATGATACTGACTTTTGTTGACACTTATTTGATGTATTTGACACTGACATGATATAGTTTTTGGACATGGGTGATGTAGCCCCTAATTGATTGATGATTGTATGACACAGTGATGTACTGATACACTTACTACATTGTGGTCTCGATATATATGGCAATCGCAGTATTCTCACCATATCTGATTCACTTGATTGCTTACTTATATTCTTGTGACATGGGATGTTGGGACATGGGATGTTGTATGTATGATATTTGCGACATGGGATGTTGGGACATGGGATGTTGTGTGTGATATATCGATAACATGAGATGTTATGTGCTATTACTATTACTATATACGTACGCTTTATTATGGCCTGACCGACGTATACATCTTTAGAAGATGCCGCCAAGACGTCAACCTCAGCCAATGCCTACTACTCAGGACGAACTACAGCAAGTCATTGCTGCTGCTATTGCTCAATATGCTGCCTCTCAAGGAGGAATGAGTGGAAGCAACTCCGGCAACACGGGCAACAACAACAATCCACCGCATGGGTGCACCTACAAACAGTTCTTGGACTGCAAGCCCGTAAACTTCGATGGCACAGGTGGTGCTGTTGCTTTCGTACGCTGGGCTGAGAAAACCGAGTCCGTACTTCGCATGAGCAAATGCGCGCTGGATCAACAAGTCACTTACATCTCAGGGCTATTTTTGGATGGAGCCCTATCATGGTGGAATCTACAAGTCCAAACACTTGGCGAAGCTGCTGCTTACGCACTGACTTGGACAGAGTTGAAAGAACTCATGCGCAAGAAGTACTGTTCTCGCGCTGAAATTCAGAGATTGGAGACCGAGTTTTGGCATCTAAAAATGGAAGGTTCTAAGATAGCTGAGAATGTTCAAAGGTTCCACGACTTGTCGCATGTGGTACCCTACATGGTTACACCTGAGTTCAAAAGAATTGAACGCTTCATTTGGGGATTGGCTCCTCAACTAATCAGCATGGTGACCTCCTCCAAACCTGCAACTATCACAGAAGCCATTGATTTGAGTGTGGCTCTCACCGAAGAGGCAATTCGGTTGAACAAGTTTGATGAAATTGAGCCCAAGAAGAAAGAGACTCATGTGGAGTCGTCTGGTGGAAACAAGCGAAAGTTTTCGAATTTCAAGCAGGGCACCGGGATGGTGGTTAAGAAAGGGGAATCGAATGCGCCAGCTCAAGATTCAGCTGGTGGTAGGAAGAAAGGTAAGGGATATATGGGTGCACAACCCAAGTGCAACTCATGCCAACGCCATCACTCTGGCCGATGCGGGCCAAAAGTTTGTGAATCATGTGGGAAGACTGGTCATTCAAAGGATTCTTGTTGGGCTAATGCCGGCCGGGGAGGCCAAGGAGGATATGGGAATAGGAACAACCGTGGTGGTGCTGGGAACCGCCCACAAGGAAACCAGGGAGGTGATGGGAACCGTGCTAATCATGCTAACCAAGCGGGCGCCATGAACCGTAATCAGGGAAACAATCAAGCTGGGAACAATGGTGGGAACGGGCAGAGGCCCGGATGTTTTAACTGTGGTGATGTTGGGCATTACAAAAGAAATTGCCCAGAATTAAACCAAGCACGCGGAAGAGTTTTTAACATGGAATCCAGGGAAGCACGCCAGGATCCCAATGTTGTCACTGGTACGTTCCCTGTAAACCAACGCTATGCATCCGTTTTGTTTGATACTGGTGCCGATTATAGCTTCGTATCGCTAGAATTTAAGAATATGCTTGGTTTAGCCGCTAGTAAGTTAGATATTCCGTACTCGATCGAATTAGCGAATGGGAAGTTAGTAGAAGCTAACGAGGTGATTCGAGGTTGCGTAATCGAGCTGGGAGAGCGTGAGTTTGCTCTCGATCTACTACCAGTCCAGTTGGGAAGCTTCGACGTGGTAGTAGGGATGGATTGGTTATCGAGTAACAAAGCAGAGATAGTTTGTCACGAGAAGATAATTCGTATTCCGACCAATGATGGTGAGACCATTGTTGTTCATGGGGAGAAGCGTGAGACGCCGTTGAGGATGATTAGCTGCCTGAAAGCAAGGAAGTGTTTGCAGAAAGGATGTGTTGCCTTTCTGGCACACATTGTGGATAAAAAGGCTGCTGAGCCGAAGATCGAAGACATCCCTGTCGTGAGGGAATACCCAGAAGTCTTTCCAGAAGACTTGCCCGGATTGCCGCCTCAGAGACAAGTAGAGTTCCACATTGACTTAGTTCCAGGCGCCGCGCCTGTGGCTAAGGCACCTTACAGACTTGCTCCGTCTGAGATGCAGGAACAGTCGACACAACTTCAAGAGTTGTTAGACAAGGGATTTATCCGACCAAGCTTCTCGCCTTGGGGAGCTCCAGTTTTGTTTGTGAAGAAGAAGGACGGTAGTTTTCGTATGTGTATTGACTACAGAGAGTTGAACAAGCTGACGATCAAGAATAGGTATCCCCTGCCAAGAATCGATGATCTGTTTGACCAACTTCAAGGTTCAAGCTTCTATTCAAAGATCGATCTTCGATCTGGATACCATCAGCTACGGATACAGGAGGAGAGTATCCCGAAGACAGCCTTCAGAACTCGATATGGACACTACGAGTTTCTCGTTATGCCGTTTGGTCTGACAAACGCACCTGCCGTGTTCATGGATTTGATGAATCGAGTTTGCAAGCCGTACTTGGATAAGTTCGTGATCGTATTCATCGATGATATTTTGATTTATTCAAAGACGAAGGCTGAGCACGAGCAGCATCTTAGAGCCATTCTGGAGCTGCTGAAGAAAGAACAGTTGTACGCCAAATTCTCTAAGTTCGAGTTTTGGCTAAGGGAAGTGCAATTCCTTGGGCACGTGGTGAACGGAGATGGAATCCACGTGGACCCAACCAAGATCGAGGCGATCAAGGATTGGGAAACGCCAAAGACGCCAACCGAGATTCGGCAATTCTTGGGTTTGGCTGGCTATTATCGAAGGTTCATCGAGAACTTTTCAAAGATCGCTCAACCATTGACACTCCTCACGCAGAAGGATAAGAAGTTTGATTGGGGAATCAAACAGGATGAAGCGTTTCAGATATTGAAGGATAAGCTTTGTAACGCGCCAATCTTAGCTCTACCAGAAGGTACAGACGATTTCGTGGTATACTGCGACGCATCGCGTCAAGGATTGGGTTGTGTGTTGATGCAACGCCAAAAGGTTATTGCCTATGCGTCACGCCAACTGAAGATACACGAAAAGAACTATACCACGCATGATTTGGAGCTAGGCGCAGTGGTTTTCGCTTTAAAGATCTGGAGACACTACCTTTATGGTACGAAGTGCACAATCTTCACAGATCACAAGAGCCTCCAGCATATATTCAACCAGAAGGAGTTGAACATGAGGCAAAGACGATGGGTCGAGCTGCTGAACGACTACGACTGCGAGATAAAGTATCACCCACGGAAGGCGAATGTGGTCGCCGATGCCTTAAGTCGTAAGGAGAGGATCAAACCCATAAGGGTTTGAGCTTTGGAGATGATTATTCAGACCGATCTTTCCTTGCGCATTCGTGCTGCGCAGAAAGAAGCTCTCAAGGAAAGAAACTTTGCAGAAAAGTATCTCCGTGGGATGGAGCCGTGGGATGGAGAAGTTATTGGTACCAAACAGGGAAGGAACGTTGTGTTTTGAGAACAGGATTTGGGTTCCTCTGTTTGGTGGGTTAAGGAAGGTTATTTTCGATGAAGCTCACAAATCGCGGTACTCTATCCACCCTGGAGCGGATAAGATGTACCAGGATCTTAAAGATTATTATTGGTGGCCTAGGATGAAAGGCGATGTTGCAGTTTATGTGAGCAAGTGCTTAACATGTGCCAAGGTTAAGGCAGAATACCAGAAGCCTTCGGGACTTCTGCAACAACCAGAGATTCCCAAGTGGAAGTGGGAACAAATCTCTATGGATTTTATTACAAAGTTGCCAAGAACGCCAAGAAGCCATGACACTATCTGGGTGATAGTGGATCGATTGACGAAGTCAGCACACTTCTTGCCTATCCGCGAGAAGGATCATACGAGTAAATTGGCTGAGATTTACATGAGAGAGATTGTTACGCGCCATGGAGTACCTCTCTCGATCATCTCTGATAGAGACGGAAGGTTCATATCGAGGATATGGCAATCTTTCCAGGAAGCTTTCGGCTCAAAGTTGAACCTGAGCACAGCTTTTCACCCGCAGACCGATGGTCAAAGCGAGCGGACGATTCAGACGTTAGAAGACATGCTGAGAGCATGTGTGATGGACTTGGGCGGTAGCTGGGATAAGCATTTACCCCTGGTTGAGTTTTCATACAACAACAGCTACCACACCAGTATTGGTGCCGCGCCGTTTGAAGCTTTATATGGGCGCAAGTGCAGATCGCCGCTTTGTTGGGCTGACGCAGGTGATAGACAATTGGTTGGTCCTGAAATGGTACAGGAAACCACAGATAAGATCGCGCAAATCCAAGACCGTATCAGCGCGGCTCGTGACAGGCAGAAAGCCTACGCGGATCGAAGCAGGAAACCTCTAGAGTTTGAGGTTGGTGAGATGGTTTTGTTGAAGGTATCACCCTGGAAGGGTGTGGCACGATTTGGGAAACGTGGAAAGTTGAACCCGAGGTATATTGGACCGTTCAAGATCTTGGAGAGAATCGGGTTAGTAGCATACAAGTTGGACCTACCTACCGAACTGAATGGCGTTCACGATACATTTCATGTATCCAATCTGAAGAAAAGTCCAACACAAGATAACGTTGCCATTCCTACCGACGAAATTCATATTGATGACACGCTCCACTTCGTTGAAGAACCTGTTGAGGTCACGGATTGGAAAGTTAACAAGACCCGCCGGAGCAGTGTCAAGCTCGTCAAAGTTCGTTGGAATGCTAGACATGGTCCTGAATTCACCTGGGAGCGTGAGGACCGAATGAAAGAGAAATACCCCCACTTATTTCCTGAGAACCCTACTTCTACAAGCAGAACTTAAAATTTCGGGACGAAATTTTTCTAACGGGGGGAGAATGTGACAACCCTCACTAAACCAGGTATCCGTACGACTTAATTAACTATTAATTGTTGCTTAATTACTGTGCTTGACTGAGATTATTGATAAACTGCTACTTGACTATTGATACTTGTACATATCTGCATCATACTTTGATTTCCGTCACTACATTATTTACTTACTGAACTCTAGTGACAAACATGATGCACAAAAGCACAGTAGCATTTGAACGGATAACCTATTGAACATGCTGATAAAATCAGCATCAGGCAAACACTGCCTCTAAAGGCCTATATGAGCCAGAAATATTTTACTACACCCATAGTGTGTGTAGGGATACAAGGGTTGTTAAACTGCGTCTCTAGGAATAAGAAACAGAGATTGGATGTGCCTAAAACGTACTCTAAGCACAAAACACAGCACTTTTATTAACTCACTAGCTTCTAGCTAACTAATAAAGTGCCAAAACATGAGGAAGTATTCCTGACACTTTGCAGAATAAATTGTGTCGCTAAAAATATTATTTACGACGCTTAAAAGATTACTTAAGCACTTTAACGGATTACTATCCAACCGAACAACCGGACTATACCCGGAACATAAAAATATTGCCAAAAATATTGTTAGTCTTTTTCTGAGCCAGTTAGGGTCCCTGATTACCCTAACACCCGTATTATAACGCATCATACAACTAACGGAGTTAACCCCTAAAGTTAACCTACTTAACTAAACTAAACACTAACTGAACGATTGTAAACGAACCGGATACCCCCCCCCCCTAATGGGATCGGCCAAACTAGAGGGAACCAAGAAGTACAAAAGTTGATTATTTTATTGTTTATGCTTAATATCTAGAAGACATAAGATCCGTTGGACGATGATTATAATTTTCTCTATAAATACCCCACCATAACTCATGAGATTACACACACACTTAAACACTTCACAACTTTCTCTCTTGCTCCCTCCCCACTCACAGCCGAACCTCCATCCAACCACCCACCCATTTTCGAGTTCCATCTTTCACATTCCAAGTATATACAAGCCTTACGGGTTACATATTAGGAGTCTTGAAGCAAGCGGAAGTGGAAGGACCTCGTTTCTTAGCTTTTATCCACCGCATTTTCGACTAGATTCTTCCCTAGCCCCGAGCTAGAGGTATAATGTTTAAAACTCACTCTCGAACGTATCTAAAGTGGTTAATATGAGTTATAACGGTTAAAAGTCGGAATCATGCGTTTTGAATCTCTAAAGTCTACTAAAACTTGGATTTTGTTGGTTAAAAGCTCATAACATGTGTAAAAGTTGTAGTATTTGAATATGTTGATTATTGAGGCCCGATCTACGTTGTGGTGGCTCTTATCATCGTTTAACCCGACTTTGTTAAGATCATAGATCTTGACATAAGCTTGTTTCTCTCGGTACAAGGGTTAAAAGGTGAAACTCTACCACACGAAAGACATGAACTTGTGTAAAAGTATTTTGACTTGTAAAATAGTATTTAAAACTAGCGGATCTACGTATGTACAAGTGGTATATTCGTAGAACCAAGTGTCGAGAAAATCATGTTTTATATAAGTTGGATGACAAACTAAGAAATGTGATTTTACAAACCACAAGTGTATAAACACTTGTGAAATAAGAAGTATTCGACAAAATATCAATCTTTGAGAAAGATGACGGGAAGTTGTAAAGGATGATTTGTTCTAAAAACGGGGTTTTTACAAGACTAAACTATTTTATACATAGATCCACCAAATATAACGAGATCTACACAGTAGTTTTCGGAAAAACTACAAGTTCATGTAATAATGCGGTTTACATACTAATCAACTAGTTTGATGTGTTGAAACTAGTTTAATGTGTCGGAAATTGTTTGATTGAATCAAGAAATTGTTGAAGTGATTTTGTAAAAGAAAATGATACGCTTGAAAGCGTGGCCACCTCCAGTTACAGGGGAAACTCTGGCGAAATTTTTCTAAAATCTAACACTTAGAATTATTTACAAGTGTTAGACTATTTTTGATATATTTTCAAATATATTTCGCCATGACTTTATTTATTAAATAATCGGAGGTGGGATTTTTCACAAAACTAAACGTGGTAAATATTTATTCGATAGATATATTTTTCACCACACTGTTTATGATTATTTTGTGAAAATATATAAATATTATTTTTAGAGTAAAAATAATATTTACAAACGTTGACGAACCCAAAATAACACAAACGCTTACACGACAAACATATAAGTTACAACGGTAATTACTATTACCACACGATTACTAAAACGTAACTTACGCATTATGCAGAAATATTCATGAACGCGTGACTTGTCAACGTATTATTTTGGAAAGTAATATGAGAAGAGAAAATATGATATTTTTGAGAAAAATATTTATATTTTGGAATGAGAAGTAAAAATATATTAAGTGGGACTTAATGAGATGATACAAATACACATGTATTAAATCCCCCATCCTTGGGAAGGAAATTAAATTACCAAGTACATACAAGGAACGGTTGTCTAACTGTTTCCCCCAAAAATGTAAACAATAAAGCTAAGGCACGACCATCCGTCTAATAGAATTAGGACATGTAGGTCGTTGCACAGCTATCGGATATTTGGAGTACTTGGTATAGCGACACACTGACTGTGAGTTCATGTCCCCCTTTTCTCTTAACTCTTTTCAGTTTTATAAACTGCGGGGGTGAAATACATGTTACTATGATTATGAATACTTGATACATGGTATGGTTAGCGTAAGGAGGGTTATTACTTAGATCATGTGAGTGGGTAGGCGGAAACTGGAGGCCATTAATCCTCATTGTAGGACCGAGGGACGTAAGCGGTAGATCTATCTGGGTGTAGCGAGCCCAACTCCAGGTCCAGCATAACGGACCTTGGGGTGACTTTGTGCCCGACGCGAAATCCGCTAGGTTTGAGTCTTCCTACTTGCACTTCACACATATCAATGGACTTGCAAACCATTGGTGATCTCTTTTTTTTCCTTATTTGCTACATACCAGGATTTTTGATAAATACAAAGGTTTATTTACTCACTTTCGCATGAACTCGCTCAACATTATTGTTGATTTTTCAACTTACATGTATTTCAGGGAATTAAAGATCTGGCACGGTATGGCATGTTTTCCGCTGCATAAGTCACCAGGGTCATCCAGGGTTCGGGGAATGTGACTCTTTCCTGGACAAGTCACAGCCCTTGAATCATGTTTATGTTATGTTTGGGTTTGTAATGTTTAGACAAGTTTATGGTTGTTGGGTGTTAACCCGTTAAGACAATGTTTTGATTTTATTTTAATGGATGATCTTGCAAATTTTTAATTCATATAGCTTGTTATGATTAAGCTATGGTATTAAGAAGTCACACCAAATTAACCACGCTTCCGCAAAGCCAGGGTGTGACACATTTTATTTCAATTGCTTTTACGACTTTAGACGATAGCGTAACACATTAATATGCTATTTTTTTAATCTATGACTAACCATGTTAATGTCTAAATTACTTTTACGACCTTACACGGTTGTCTAAAATATTGTTAATGAGCGAGCCGTACGGTTATCTAATGACGTTAATGTCAAGAACGTACCATGTGTAACAAAGTAAAAAACGTGTAATGTCACGTGCGGGCATCACACGTTATTGTTATCATTGTACATTGTAACCACAATGCTTATATAGGTTACACTGCGTTTGATCGGATACGTCAAACATGTGTTTTATGTGGTCAACGCATCACATAACGTGTCGTTAACTATAAACAACTAAGGTGTCGCCGACATAACGCTTTGTGAATCGCAATTTTAACGTGTCTGTCATTTTAAATTCACGTTTCAACATAAACAACTCAGGTTTTGTCACAAACTTTTTTTCTCAAGTGAGTCTGGTAAAAAATAATACATTTTATACTTATTTTGTGTACGTTCGTAAACTTTATTCGAAAGCGAGTCGGGTCAAACATAATACGTTTTCATTCAACAGTGACGTAATTTTTTTTCAGTAAAGAGTCGGGTCAAATATAAAGTATAAATACGAGTTAATTTAACTTTTGACGCCGCCGCAACGCGCGACGGGTAAAAATCCTAGTATACATTGTAAATGCATGTCAAACAAACTATATCATCACCCATCCATCCATATGGCTGCAAATGAACCGAACGTTCAGCGAACAGTTCGTGAACTGTTCAGCTGGAAGTTTGTTCCTTTAATAAATGAGCGAACACGAACAAGAAATTTCGTTCGTTTAGTTAAATGAATGAACACGTACAGAGGTTGCGTTCATTCAGTTATGTTCGTGAGCGTTCGATAACGTGTTCCTTTATGTTCGTTTGTAACAAACAATATTGCTTTCCTTTAAAGAATAAAATGATAAATGAGATTACTTCCTTATGCTTCATTAGTTAGAAGCCTTACGAAGGTTCAAGTCTATACTCGTTTAGATATTGCTCACATTGATGAACATTAGACCACTCTTGATTATTGTGAAGCATCTTACAATATCTTTAAGAAACGAGAGAGATCATAAGAAGAGGTTGATTATTCTTATCTTAATTTTGTAATATTCAAAAGAAACTAAAAGTGAATTTGGGGTAATCCTTATGTCTGCGGGCAAATCTATCTCATGGAGGAGTCATAAGAAACTGTTAACAACAACATAAATTATAATGACATAATATGTTGTTAATTAACAACGCAATTGTCACTAAATGTTGTTGAAAATTTATCAGTGGACTCATAAACTTATTAACTACATATAAATACTATATTGAAGACTTACTGAGAAAAGTCAGCTACCTTGTTTCCTCGAACAGTAACAGTTCGAGAGGTGTTGCATTAAACTTCGATACAGGATCATTGTTCGTTTATGAACAAGAAGAGGAAACTAAATACTTGTATCGAATACGTTTACATTCATGATATGTGTTGGTCCCTCGTATAGGATCTGTTCGTCAGGAATTTAGATGAATCGACATTGACTAATGTGCGGAATCCATTTGATCAAAAGATAGATGTACGACAAAGTATTCAACGCTTAAATGCTGTCTGATCTTTCTATTCAATTGTTATGAAAGTACAAAAGCGCCTGTAGAAGTCAGACTGACAGCGTTCTCTCAAGAGTCAAAAGTCCTAAATGTCATACCCTGATGGGGTATTTATAGGCAACTCAGGAATGAGATAGATGTTGTCCGACCGAGTGGTAGATCGCTCGGATGGCTATCCGGTCGAATGGCCATTCGACCGGATGACACATGTCAGCCGACGGACATCATCTTTAGAGTACAAAACCATTCCCTGAGTTGTCATTCATTCTACATACATAATAACATTCATGTACATAAAACATATGTTGGACCCAGTTTGGCCTTAACAACTTCTTTTTACGTAATATGGAAAGTGATTTTAGTATATGTGAAAAAGATGTGCGGAAATGGAAATCAGACTTTCAAGAAACAAGACCTACATAATTATCAAGTTTATATCACTTTGAAACAAAACAGTTTAACAAGTGATTGTAAGATTATTATCTAATACAAATGAATCTTGAATTCTGTGGGTGAGAAGAGCAGTGGAGTTTGGGTGTTTGTATGTGAATGCTAAGCTTCAAACTCAATTATCTTCTGCCTCTCGAGCCTTCTATTTATAGACGGCTGTGTACATGAATAAACAATTGTTTATTCATGCAATAAGTCCTGCATAAAGTAGCAATTTGACATATTCATTGAATCCAACGTTCAAGTTGCATTTGTAATCATGATAACCAATAATGTCATGCTTCGGTCATTGGTGGCAGGATAAAGTTGTGATTTTAGACAAGTGGGGTTTTCATCAGAATTTCTGATAAACCACTTCATCAGAAATTCTAGTGAACAAATCATCAGTAAGTCTGATGATCAGAATCGTCAGAAACTGATGATATTTCATCCGAAATATCATCAGATCCATCAGAAATGACCTTCTCTGATAATCCAAATCAACTCTTGATCAACTTGTGATTCTTTGAAGTAGATACTTTGTATTCCTGTTGTCCCATCTGATCTTCTTCTTCTTGTTGTGATCTTCAAGACTGTTATCTCTTCAGAGATCCAGTTGATTGAGATTTTCTTCAATACTTACAAATAAAGTTTCCTAACAGTTTCCCCTAAGTATTGCAAGAAAATGAACTACCTATATCCAATGTAAACAACTTTTAACTATTTCTTGAAAAGAAATGTTTTAGCAACTAAGTTTCAAAAACATAAAACATAATTAACCATTGTTCAAAACAGAAAACAAACTTTAAATATTGTTAAAAAACAGCAATATCTCATTAATTCATTAATAGATCTTCACTCCACTTCTGTATTTGTCCCCTGGTTTCAGCTTTTTCTTGTGATCAATTGCCTTTTGAGTTTCTTTGTACATTGACTTGTACCATCCTCTTGCTTCCATCCAGTTTTCAATACAATCTTCAATTGTTTTTCTCAGCTGTTCATTGTTCTTTCCCTTCTTCTTGAGCTGCTCTTGTTTCTCATTTATGCAGTTTCTTATATATTTCAAAGTTTGGTTTGAATACCTGAAAATTTCACTGATTTTGAATAGAGCTTTCTCTTCATTAGCATCTTTGAAGACTGCACATATTTCTGGTGTATCAAAGATTGCTCCAGTTCTTGCTAATTTCGAAGGAATTTTAGCTGGAATTGATGTGTTGGGAGGAGGTATTAACACTTTGGTGCTATACTCAAAATTGATACATAGATCAAAGTCTGCCAGTGCTGCTCTTTTTGTATACTTTTGCTCCTGCACTTTTAAGACTGTCAAGGGCTCTTCTGATCACTACTGAACTACCTTTCCATTCATCAATGATATTCTTCATTTTGACTATATCCATTGGGTGAACATCATCAGCCAGATCTGCATCAGTAACCTTTTGTACATTTTTATCTTTTCTGATCAGGGTATACTTGTTTTGACTTTCATTTCCTAATATGCCTCCTCCAGTGGTTAAAGTGTCAATTCTTTCAATAGATACTATTGGATTGGTCAAGTGTTTGTGCAACATTACCCAGCTGTCATTGTTTCTTTCTTCAATAATACTTTTACTCATTGGTGAGGGTGACCTTGTTGGGTTGTCTTCTGGACTTTTCCAATAGTAGTGCTTTAGATGTTCTTCCGGATACATGATTGTGTGTAGATCACCTTTCAGCACCATTGATTCTTTGATGTTGCCTTCTGAATCTTCTCTCATTATTTTTCTTGGCCATTTTGAAGAGGTCACTTCATGTTCCATTCTTCTCTTCTCTTTTGTATCCATCCTTATGCTTAATTCTGTTTCTCCAGTGATGGTTGTAGAAGATGGTTGAACTGGAACACGTTCTTTCTGTTGGATCTTTGAAGTGTCTAACTTTGGGACATTTGGTGGAGGACCCATGGGTAACTTTTGTTTATCTGGAGGTGGACCCATGGTCTGCTTCTCTTTTTGATCTGTTGAAGTTTCTGTTTGTTTAGTTTGTTCTTGTTGAATGGTTTCTGGTTGATGTTGAGGAGTTTCTGATCCTGTTGCTTGTCTTTCTTGTGGAATTTGAGCTTTTAATTTATGAAGATCAACTTTTGCCAGTGTGACAACATTGTACTGCAATCTTTTTACTAACAAGTGGATGTTAGTAAGAGCTTGAGTATTTGTTTCTTCTTGATTTCTGATTTTTGATTTTCTGATTTCTTCCAGTGTCAGATCAAGTTTTTCTTTAGTGGCTGTTTTCACAGTAGCAGTTATGTCTTCAAGTTCTTTGTGAAGTTGTTTAGGAGACATAGATTGATGTCCTTGGGAAGTAGGAGAAACAACAGATGTTCCTCTTCTAAAACCAGCAGAAAACACATTATCTGCTGTTCTGAGGTTAAGAGGATTGGAAGATTCCAAATTCTCTGTGCCCTCACCAGAAAATTGAAACAAATTCAAGTCCTAGTTTTCCTCATATCCTTGAACCTTTTCAGGTTCTCCATGAGTTGTTGAGAAACTCTTAATTTTCTCATCCAGGTTTCCTTGATCAGAAAACTGATCTCTACCTGTTGCCACCACATTTTCCTCCTCAGAATCTGATTCAGAAAATGGGTCTTTGGATTGACTCACATTTTGTTTTTTGGAAACAGTACCTTTATGTAAAATTTCATATTTTCCTTGAATTGATTCATCAGAATCACTCTCAGAAAAATGAAATAAATTCAGTTTGGAGTGTTGTTCACCTGTTTCTCCCATATGTGAGTCTTCAGCATGATGTTCTTCTGCCACAGGACTCATATTCACATCTTTATCAGCTGGATGAGGATCAGATTCACCCTGCTGCTCCATTCTTGGTGTGCTTGACTCTTGTGCATCATGCTCCATGGGGGATACATTTGCAAAACTTTCTTTGTTTTCTGCCTGTTTGCTCAACATCTTCAGATATTCTGCTCTGTATGGTGAGTCTTCTGATATTAGAAGCATCATACTTTCTGACAGAATAGGTACATCAAAATCTAACTTCCAAGACCCTGCAGCACTCCAAGGTCTCATAATTTCTGTTTTCCACATAATTTTTGACTTTGGAATTTGTAAGTTTCTTTCAGAAAATTCATCAGAAATTATAATTGACAGAAATCTGGGGAACGGTAGATGTGAATCTATCTTTCCAGTTTTAGTCAGAATTGATCTTTTGATCAGATTAAATATTTTTGTTCCAAAATCAATATTCAACCCAGTTATGAGGCTGAACATGATTGTCAGAATATTCATATTTATCTGATCTGTACCTCCAATCTTTGATGATAAACATTTGTTCAGTATCTCCATTAACACTTGCCAGAAGGCAGGTAGCTTGTTTCTCTTGAATTCATTGATTTTTGAAATCTTTGCCTTGCAGCCCATTACAGCATCAAGTTGTTCGAACATGTCTTCTTTTTCTGGTGCTTCTTCATAGTCTTGATTTAAGGGTAGTTCCAAGCATTCCCTTATTTTCTCCGGTGAGATTGTAATGAAGATATTTTCCCACACATGTGCTGTCAGCTCCATTTGATTTGATATTGTGAGAGTTTTTACAACTTGTTGTAGAAGTCTTTCTGGTACCTCTCTGGTCTTTGTAAGAGCATGAGCTATTGGGCTTCTGATCAGAAATTCAATGAGAATTTGACACTTCACATCATATTGTTCAATGTTAGCATTCATTGCTTAATTGTTGATCTTTAATGGAAGATATTCAGCTTCAGTGATTAAAGGAACAGAGTGTTCAGTTGGAGAGGTGTTGATGTTGGTAGCAGCCATTGACAATCTGTGTTAGGATCGGAGGCTCTCATGATTGTGTTTGTTTGTATAATTTGTACATTAAGAGAATCTGAAATAATGTAAAGTGTAGCGGAAATGAATACAAACTTTGTAAACACAATCAAAGAAGAGAATAGTTTGATAAACAAATGCTTCACATTAAGTTGAATGATTGAATTACAGAGCAAATGATTACAAGCATGCTTACAATACTAAACTTCCCCTCAGCCTGATGCTCCAAGGTTGGTTGCACAAGATGAAAGGATTAGACATGAGAAGAAGAACTTGCCCAGTCAATCAAATGTAACAGTACAGAGTACTGTTACATTTATAGGCAAACAAACCATTGAGGCATCTCAGCTGACGTCACCATGAAAGTGACATCTAACAAACTAACAAACTCTATCTACTGATCTATACAACCTCTGCTATGCTAACTACTGATATTGTATTACATTACATATGATGAGTAAAACTGCTGCTGCATCTTTCCACTGCTGTGAACCCAGCAGTACTTGTCATGATCAGCAGTGCTTGAAACAAGGTAGTAGATTGAGCAGCAGGGCTTTAGGTCTTCATCAGTCTTTGACTTGATCAGTAGTTTCTAGGATCAGCAGTTGTTGATAAGGGCAGCACTTTGGAGTATATCAGATGTTGGAGTCACAGTCAAGGGGAAAGGTTATAGTAAACAGCTGCATATTTTTCATTATCTGTTCCTCTGGTAGGGTTCAATCCCAACAATCTCCCCCTGGAACAGATGATGCCAAAACCCTTCATTATTCTGGATTTTTATTTCTCATCAGAAGTTCCCTAGCTTGTCTTTTAAATTCTTCTTCAAAGACCTTGGAACTTGAGTCATCCTCATCCCTGCACAGTGAAAGTTCAAGGAGATCCTACAAATCTTCAACACCAAGACCTAGTGCTTCTTTCCTTGATATGTACTTTACTTCGCCATTGGATCTGACCAGGGTCAATACGTGGGTCTTTTGATCAGACATCCACTTTAGTACTTTTGAACCCAATGGGTTTCTTGGGAGAGATTTATTTTCAGATGAGTTTGGTGATGTTGGCCTTGTGAAAAGTTGAGAACTTTCAGCAGATATTTGATTGAGGGCCTTTTGTATAAGTTCATTTGCTACAGCTATGTCTTCTCCAGCTTCTTGTTCAATCAGTTCTTCTCTTTTTCTTTGTTCAAGCTCAGTGGCTGTTGTATCTGCTGAAGTGTTTGGTGATGCAGGTTTGGTTAATACCTTTTTGAAAAGGTTTTGAAGTTTTGCTGATCTGTCTTCTTTTAGATCCATTTTCTTGATGGCTTCTGTGAAGTACTCAGCTTCTTTCTCTCTTTCTTTTTCACTGGTCAGCAGTTTTCCTTTTTCTTGGTTTGCCACAAGGATTGGGTTATCCGCTGATGTGAGCAGTGTTTTGAGAGTATCAATCTGCTGTTCAAGCTTTTTGTAATCAGGCTTCTTTGAAGTGTCTGAGACAGTTATCTTCCTTTTCTTAAGCCTTTCATAAGCTTCATCAGTATGCTGCTTTGACCATTTTGATATGGCAGTGGCAGTGTCCACCTTTGCATCCACTAACTCTTGCTTCTTTCTTTTATACTCAGATGTAAGGTCAGCAATGAGCTTTTTGTATTTGCTCCAATTTGAAGCAGTCTTCTTCTTTCTAGGATCCTTTTTGATTCTATCAATCCTATCTGCCTCATGCTTTAAAGCAACTATTGGCCATTCTTCAAATTGGTTTTCTTCAGCATGATAGAATTTTTCTTTCATGATATACTAAAGATATTCTTTTCTCGGTTTATTTCGTTTATCTTTCTTTTCTTTGTCTAGATCTTGTGCATAATCTTCCATCTGCTTGACTTTTGTGAGCAAGAATTCCAATTTTTCAGCAATAGCTTCGTCACTTTGACCTTCACATTCAATCTTGGCTCTTATCTTAGCCTGCCTTGCTTTGAGCTAAAGATATTCATCTATATCTTCTGGGACTATGAAGCCTATGAGTGAAGGGAATCTTCTATTTGAAGGATCATCTTTAGTGTAAAATTGTCTCATCTCATTTTTCACAACTTCCAGTTCCATCAGATATTTTGCAGCATTTGGATCATATTTGTCCTCATTTACCTGAGTAATTTTTCTTTTTCTGGTGTAAAGCTTTATGGATGAAAGGGATTTTGGTTGTGATGTAGGAATGGTGAGAGCAGTGGTAGATGGTTGACAAACAGCTGTTGAAACAACTAGTGTTTCAACCGCTGCTGTCATTACAACTACTGATGTATCAGCAGGTGTCTTCTGCTTTTGAGCAGGGGTTGAGATGGCAGTGGTTTGAGTGGTGGTAAGTGTCTGACTAACAAGGGTTGAAACAACTGGTGTTTCAACCACTGTTGTCATTACAACTGATGTTGTAACATCTGTTGTCTTCTGCTTTTTGGCAGGAGGTGATGATGGGGTGGCTGTTTTTGGTGGTGAGTTTGGTTTTGGTGATGGTGATGGTGATGTAATCACAGATGATGATGATGATGATGGTAGAGCAGTGGTTGTGGTGGTGTGTGGTGATGTGGTGTGTGTTGATACAACAGTTTTGGTTTGGCTATCTTTTTCAGGTTCAATGTAGATACCATCTTCAATTCCCTTTTTCTTCCACTTGATCTTCTCCCCCTTTTTGGCATTATCTGGAAAGGGTTCATTCATGAAAAGGACAGTGGGAGGAACTTTTCCAGAGGTACTTTGGATATGAGCCTTGATAGCTTTGATATCTGACTGAGTATCTTTAAACCTTGATTCCACCATATTTGTCAACATTTGGACATGTATAACATGCTGCTGATCAGTCATCTGTTTTTGTTTCTCCAACAGTGGTTGGAATATACTCCATAGCTCATTTGCAGCAGGTGTTGGTTGAGCAGATGCTTGAGCTAGAGCAGTAGTGGATTGTGCTTTTTGAGCTTTTAAGAGTTGTTGCACCATATCCTTTATTTCAGCAACTGAGGTTTCAAGATTTTCAACTCTCCCCGTCAATTCCTGATATTTTAAATCATCACCCAAGTTAATGGGATCATCTGATTTCCCACCATCAGTGGTTGTACCAATGTGTGACTTTGGAACAGAATCCCAAAAGTCATTCATTGATGCCCCTTGTTCTTGGTACTGGGGACTTCTTTCTTCAGCACTTGATAACCTTTTGAGGTTACCAGTGGTCATCACAAACTCACTGGTGGTTCTCAGTGGTGCTATTGAAGAAATTGCCTTCAAGGGAGTCTTATGAATGTAACCACTGTCCAAATGTAAACCAGTGGGTTCAACATTTGTAGTGGCTGCTCCACCTGAACTACTGACATGAATTAGTTGTAACTCCTGCAGTGTAACCTCCTCAGTTGTTGCTGGGATAGCAGAGGTATATACATCAGACCCAGTCACTTGTGGGAGTACACTCTCAGTGATAGGTGATTGAGAGGAACTGGTTTGTGTCTGAGCTATATTAACTGCATGCAACAAAGGTAGCATGGATTGTGGTAATGTGAGGGGTGAAGATAAAGGAGTTGAAAGAGACATGTCCTTGGGATCAGGACTGAGGAAGATGGATCCGAGTGGGTCCAGAGCTTCATAATGTGGGGTCCCTGTGTTTACAACCTGATCCTTTTGTGAGGATGCAGGCGGAGTTTGAGGCAAAGGTGGAGATCTTTCTTCCATCTGCTGTGAGGAAGTAGCAGCAGTGGTTATTGGTGACATTTGTGTTGTCACTGGCAGTGGCTCTGGGATCTCATCTTCTAGAGGTGCCTTTGTTTTGGGTTTGGGGGGCTTTCTGGATGTTTTCTTTTTGGTCTTTTTGGTGGTGGCAGGTGTGGGTTTCAAAACAGCGGGTGTGCTGCTTTGATCACCTGGAGCAGTGGGCTCAGCAGCCGATACCTGAGGAGCAGTGTCATCTGCTAAATTCTGCTCAGGTACCTCTGCTTTTGTTTTTATAGGTGCCAACATTCTAGAGAATGTTTCAGGCGTTAAACCATTTATTTTAAAGTGAGCACCTTGTTTGAGCAAATCTGCATTTTCCTTTTCAAATTTTTGTTCAAAATATTAGCTTAAAAATCTTGGAAAAAGCAAAAATGCTTTGTTGTCAACATTTTTCACCAAATCATCAAAAATCTCCTGGGAGTAATTAAAAATTTCATTATTTAAAATAGCATATCCTAGGCATTGATTCTTTGATGGTATTTCGTTAAAAGCAGTTGTTTTATTAGAGACACACATCAAAAGAGTGTGAAATAAAAACCTTGGTGCAGAAGGGAAGAAACCTTTTTGTAAGGTATCCCTTTTTGGTTGCTATGCATATCCCCTATTCATGAAATCCTTTTTCAACTCGGTTTTAGAAAAAGAAGTTTTACCTTTCAGATCGTCGAGTTTAAAGACTTCTGAAATTGATTGTGGAGATATTTGAATCTTTTTACCCTGTATCGAGGAGTTTATGGCTGTAACAATGTCTCCTTGTTTTTCAAGGGTAGCATTTTTCCAGAACTCTCTTTGGGTTTGTTGGTAAATGGGAGCATCTGCTGTTAACAAAGTTTTGTACTTTGATGCAGATAAGGTGTCGATAATGGAGTCGAAAGTGTTGGTGGTAGTGGGTTTTGTGAGTATACCCAAATAATTGTGAGGGG
Organism: Helianthus annuus; assembly: GCF_002127325.2. Lineage (NCBI taxonomy): Eukaryota > Viridiplantae > Streptophyta > Magnoliopsida > Asterales > Asteraceae > Helianthus > Helianthus annuus. The sequence goes on along the minus strand of NC_035438.2, from coordinate 122,615,365 downwards.
ATTTGTATGGTATTTCGATGGGTTCAGCGGCCATTTGAGTGGCATCTTTGGAAGCAGATGAAGAAGATGATTTTGATTTTGATTTCGATTTTGATTTCGTCATTTTGGATGAAGAAGATCGAAGAAAGATTTTGGAATGAAGAGTGGGAAACTGCTTTGAGAAAGGAATTTTTGCAATTCAATTCGACAGTGTGAGCCCCTGTTTGGGTTTAACCAGGGTTTTGTTTAGGGAAAAAGTGAGTGCTAATGTGGCAGCGGTTGTGACACCTGTGTCACCGCGACCATCAAACAAATACCAAGCCGATGAAATATTGTATTTCATACTTGGGATCTTGTATAAATATGTGTATCTTTTGCACATATCAATTCTTGTTCAATTTCAAACTCTACAACGCTTTCTAGAGAATTATACGCAAACTGGTGCGTAAACGTACTCAGTTTAATGCGACAAACACTCCGGAACATCAACGTATACTCAACATACCTTAAATAACCTTTACATAACTTAGAAATAAGTTTTGAAGGCTTTGGTATGGCAAAAACAAGTTAATTCGCTTACAGGGACTAAACTTGACAAACTGCGAAAGTATGCCAATTTGAACTGTAACGAACATTCCGGAACATGTCCATAAGTTAAACATACCATAAATATCCTTTACAAAGCTTAGAAATAGGCTTTGAGGTGTTCGGTGTGCTAAAATAAACTTTTGGGTCATTCAGGGACTAAAAGTGTCAAAAAGTGCATAAGTTTGCACTTTCGCGCATAACTTACATTCTGAATATATCCGGACATCCAAAAAAATTTATGTAACCATCCTTATATTATGCCTTAGTGTTTGGCATAAGAAAAATCCATTCGTCGCGTCATTAGGATCGTCTTCCGCGCTTATGCGCATTCCGTCGTAATTAAGCGAACATCGCGATCGTACGGCCAAACGAACCAACATCCGGAAGATTTTTGAGCATGTTTCATGTCCACAATGTTTAGGCATCATTTTAGGGCCTTAAAGATGGCTTTACGGGCCTTAGAAGTGTCGGAAATGGCTTAAATACGCAACAGGGACCAAAACTGCCATTTTTGAAAATATGTGCAGATCAGAAGCTTCAGGCGGCCCGCGTGAGTTTTGCCTAAATGTTGAGGCGGGCCGCGTGAGACTGTCAGACAGATTCAATGTATGCATTTAATGCAGTTGGCCTTTCGTTCGATCAAGGGGCGATGCCCTTTCACCCAATCAAGAGCCAAGGGGCATTTTCTGACTTACCACAACATTTCGACAAGTGTACGCACGAGATCGCGGCACGATATTCGATAAACGATCCTAACGGTTCCACTTTTCCTATAAATACCCCCCCTTTGTTCCAAAACTCACACAATCTGATCTAAAGGCTCTAAGTTGGAACCATTGTTTCATACCTGAGCTATTTTGATCTAGATTAGCATTCGGGGACCCTCCGTAAGTCTTCTTTCGTTCTTTTATTCGCTTTTCGAGTCCGAAAGTCAACGTTTTGTTGACTTTCTGCATTGACCAGCTTATGGTCGATGCGAAGTTCATGGAACTTCATAACGTGAGCGTGATCACGATGGTTATAGTCCATAGTGACTATACCTACTGATCACCACGTTATCTAGGCTCAGTAACGAGTCGTAGTTTCGGCCAAAATGTGCATTCTTGCATATTTTGTAACCAAACTACTCGTGGGCATCAAAGCCATTTGTTTTGATGCCAAACCTGTTTTCTAAACTTAGTTAAGCATGTTCTAACATGCTTAGCTCGTCACTTTTAGTTTAGTGCTTATATAGGGTCGTAAGGTAAGCGATCTAAACCATCGCTTATACTTTCAAACCCGACCCATTTGGTCGATCATTAGGATCCGACCAAACCCATTAGGTGACCATAGCTATAACCTTCCGAGGTTATACCTTGTGGTCGCGCTGTTAGGCGTTCCGAACGCGTTCTACGCGAACGACGCGTTAGGGTTGCATAAGCTACCTAAACGGGTCGTGATGGACTGTAAGCACTTAGGTTAGGTTTCATTTTAGTATGTAGGCTTTGTTAAACCATATTACACGAGTCTCCATACTCGTTTGGTTTACGAACCCGTGTACTATCCGATCCTTCCGTTTTGGTCCGGTATATTAACATAGCTACCTATTAGGTGCCGTTTGATATCCCGTGATCTTTTGCATTATCTGGTTATTATACAAGAACTCCAAAGCAATCTCAGGTGAGTACGTTGAACCCCTCTTTTATTGTTTTCCAAACTGTTTTGGGGTGAAACACATGTGCCTACTTGCTACTTTCATGCTTTCCGGTTTTCACATCATATACTGCTATGTTCGATAGTACATATATAGTACATGATTTCATTGTGTTTATGCTATGTATGCCCATTGTGTGCGTACTTAGTACATTGCTTTACATCACATTTCACGCTACGTACGCCCATTGCGTGCATACGTAGTACATTGTTTCACATTGCATATCTGTTGCATATGCTCATCCAGCATATGAACACATTATTCTACATTTTGAACCGTTGTACTCTACAATACATTTCATGCTACGTACGCCCATTGTGTGCATACGTAGTACATTGTTTCACATTGCATATCTGTTGCATATGCTCATCCAGCATATGAACACAGTATACTACATTTTGAACCGTTGTACTCTACAATACATTTCATGCTACGTACGCCCATTGTGTGCATACGTAGTACATTGTTTCACATTGCATTTCTGTTGCATATGCTCATCCAGCATATGAACACATTACACTACATTTTGAACCGTTGTAACCATTTGACTATGTGAACCGTCTTACCCCTTTGATTTCATGAACGTCTGTAACCATTGAACCGTGTAAACCAGTTGTATCCGTTGACATGGATTACATTTGACAATAGACATTTGACTATACATGAACATTTCTACCATTGTTAAAAATTTCATCTTGATGGTTTGGTTTGAGTAAGTGATTAAGTAACGAGGCGTGTGTAATATGATACAAGCATGGTGGATACGCCGCTGGTACTTCCTATATATAAGTGTTTGTATGGTATTACATATCGTAGCGTTATTTGAATCATTTCAATTTGAGACATATGACACTTTATACAAATAACACACTTTTCATGATACATTGTTTTACAAACTCATTTTACATGGTTATCCGTTTAACCATACAGTGTTCTCTTATTTATACATATCATCTGATCTTATCATTTTTCAAATGATTTACAAGACAAAGCAAATTACAAGGTTCATGACTAAACATTCTCTCAAACATAAGTCATGAATCCCGTTTTCACAAAACCAATGTATCTCACAGGCATTTTTATGCTGACGTACCTACTTTCACATGTGTTTTCAGGAGATGATGCATAGGACTTATCAAGACATACTTAGGCGGACCTGTGCCTTAGTGACTTAAAACGAGACAAGAACTAGTTAATTCATGTTATGTACTCTTTGGTTCTTGTTTAAACAATGTATACTTTCATATTTGATCAATAAAACGAAACTTCAATTGCCATGGACTTGAAACAATTGATTCTGTTACAACACTCCCTGACGTTTCCGCCACGTTTTGTATGTTCTACGTGGTCGGGGTGTGACAGAAAAGATGGTATCAGAGCCAATGGTTATAGGGAATTAGGTTATTAGTAATGCTTTGACCTAGTCTATAACCTTCCTAGGACCCTAACGCGAGTTTACTTGCGTTTAGTCATAAAACAATACTGTCGCCTATCCTTAGGCGACGACCACAACAAGAGCATAAATTTCAAGACCGTTTTGAAAACTAATCATCTGTTCTAGGATGATTGATTACTAGGTTTTGAACCCTCTATTGCAAGGTTTTGAACCCTCTGTTATAAGGTTTTGAACCCCGTTGAATTTTCAAAACTCTCGTCAAAGTTTTGGGTCCTAAATAGTGTGAACACGTGCAAACTGGAAGAGTGGATGCCTGTACCCTGGGTTTTCTGTCTAAGGTTAGAGTGTTCGTACAAATCCACATAATCGGACCAGTCACTCTTACCTGGGAACTCTTGGGGTGAGTGTCCACTTATAGGCGAGCATGTCTTCGCGATACACTATGAGGATCTATTTGCTTTGATTCAGCCTTGGTGTTGTTTGTTTGCTTCGTGTATTCAAACAAATGACCATCAACCATGATTATGGCTGGTAATTGTAACATCCTATTCTTACCCAATGCCATTTCATTTGTTTTCTTTCTTGTCTCTCATTCAGAATGCCTCCTCGACGCGAAAACCAGATAGCGACTGCAGAACTAGCAGAGATCATTGCGCAGCAGATGGCTGCTCAATTCCCAAAGCTCTTTGCTCAATGGAACCATGCCAACAACAACCATAACGCCCCCTGCAACTTCAAGACGTTCAACTCGGCTAAGCCATCAAAGTTTTCTGGGTCTCAAGGAGCGACTGCACTTCTGCAATGGTTCGAGAGTTTAGAGAACACCTTCAGACATGTTTAATGTCCAAACGAGCGAAAGGTAGAATTCGCATCTAGCGTCTTTGAGAAACGAGCTTTGACATGGTGGAATGGTGTGATGAGAGATAGGGGTGCCGATGTGGCACTGGCTCAAACATGGCAAGAGCTTCGAGCTCTGATGATGAAGGAATTCTGTCCTCGTCACGAGATCAGGGCTTTGGAAAAGGAGTTCGACGATCTTAAACAAGTTAGCGGTGAGCATCGAGCCTACACGGACCGTTATGAGGAGTTAAGTTTGTTATGCCCGGATATGGTTACACCTTTGGATAAGGCAATCGAAAAGTACATTGATGGCCTCCCTGACTCAATACAAGACATTGTGACTGGTAGCAACCCTACTACAGTGAGACAGGCCATTGAGCTATCTGCAACCTTGACTGAATCAAAGATCAGGAAAGGTAAACTTTTTCGAAAAGGTGACAAGAAACCGGTCGGGGAATCAAACCCAATCGAGGAATCAAAGACCATGGATGAACAGACTAAATCTCCTAAGAAGTCAAAGAAGCGAAAGGCTTCTCAGAACTTCGCCGTGGTCGCTCACAAGGGTCAAGCCGCCCCCAACCAACCAGCTCAACCCCCTGCTAGAAGACCATACAATGGAACTGCACCTTTGTGCAACCAATGTAGCCTCCATCATCACGCCAATGTACAGTGCCGCAAATGCCAAGCTTGTGGACTTATAGGCCACACAGCAAGAGTCTGCCCAGCTGCAGTTACGCCAAACCAAGCTGGCAACAATCCTGCTCAAGGTCGTTTTCTACCAGGCTCTTGTTTCAACTGTGGCGAGATGGGTCATTTCCGAAGAAATTGCCCAAAGCTTGCTAATGCAAATCCAGCATAGGGATAAGCATCTGACTGACAAGATGACAACATCGTTTGGAAATAATCACGTCTTATGTATTATTTTCTTTTGTTGTCAAAGAAACAATTGTTATCGTTGTTTATAAATAAATCTTTTATTTACATTACAATGTATTGCTGTGGTTGCATGTATAAACGACATATCCCTTACAATACCGACAATCAAAAGAACCGTATTCCTTGAAGAACAAACTACCCCCAAAATTCTCCCATTCTATAATCGCTTGCGTCTTCCACAAAATTCCTAAGTACCCGTTTATTCTAAGGAAACGAAGTACAAAGCGCAAGTTACAACGTGAGACGAATACCCAAGGTACCCCTACAAATCCTTAATAGGGTACCTAAGGATTTCCCGTAAGTCCTAAATTGTTGTATACCTCAATTCGAATGTGGTGATTCCTTGTAATCAAAAATCGAATTTTGGGAGACCTTTCTATCTTCTCAGATAGATTCCAGTGAACATTGAGACCCGTCGATTGGTTTCCATATCCATATTCAATCAATAACAAGTTAATAACAATTATGATCAAGTTAAACAATTATGTGACTTTGTGCTTATGTGTTTCCTTATGTGTTGTTGTGTGATCCAAATTATGTTATCCAAATCTTCATAGAATCTTACATATCCGTGTACAAGAGATTCATAGTAGGATGCCCGAAGGTATTACTTAAAATCCTCAATGGACTTCTATGTTATAGTTAAGTCCCTCGGATTATAAAGTACTACTTCATAATTAGACCCCTTGAGTGGTCTAGTTAAACAGATTCATCCAAAAATCTGGATAAGGATATCATGTGATGATATAGCTGAAAGGACTCTTTGGTGGCCTAACTAAGAAGATCCCCTGTCGATCTAATTAAAAGGAACCGATGGAAGTCTAGTCACCCTCATCACAAGTTTGATATCCTTCCCCAAAACATTATAAAACAAACTGTGCGGACTGTGCAAGGAATTACATAATTATGGATGCATACATAATTATGGAATTTAGTGCACAGAAATCACAGCAAGTTCTGTCATGTGTCTAGAGTTAACTCTATTCATTTCCAACTCTGAGGAAGCAACCGTTGAAGATGACTCTGTTAGTTCATTTTCGTTTCTGAAGATTTATCCGTTGAGGAAATGAACATCCGTTGTGTAATCCTTCATTTCCAACTCTGAGGAAGCAACCGTTGAAAATGACTCCGTCTGTTCATTTTCGTTTCTGAAGATTTATCCGTTGAGGAAATGAATATCCGTTGTGAAATCCTTCATTTCCAACTCTGAGGAAGCAACCGTTGAAGATGACTCCGTTAGTTCATTTTCGTTTCTGACGATTTATCCGTTGGGGAAATGAATATCCGTTGTGTGATCCTTCATTTCCAATTCTGATGAAGCAACCGTTGAAAATGACTCCGTTAGTTCATTTTCGTTTCTGACGATTTATCCGTTGGGGAAATGAATATCCGTTGTGTAATCCTTCATTTCCAACTCTGATGAAGCAACCGTTGAAAATGACTCCGTTAGTTCATTTTCGTTTCTGACGATTTATCCGTTGGGGAAAATGAATATCCGTTGTGTAATCCTTCATTTCCATTTCTGACGAAGCAACCATTGAAAATGACTCCGTCTGTTCATTTTTCGTTTCTGAAGATTTGTCCGTTGAGGAAATGAACATCCGTTTGCTTATTCCGTCATTTCCATTTCTGAGGAATACTCGTTGAGGAAAGTGACTCCGTCTGTTCATTTTCATTTCTGAAGAATGACCGTTAAGGAAATGACAGGATATTGCCTTGCATATCGCTGGTGGTTATTTGGCAAAGTCACAAATAGACTCCTACGAATAAATTTCGGGACGAAATTTCCTAAATGTAACAATTGTGCTTGTAATCATTGTAAACAGTTCAATTATCAATAAAATAATGTAATTTGATCCCAATGTTTGTTTCATTGTGTTTTACATTTTTCGTGTTTTGACTTTTGTTCAATTTCAAACTCTACATCGCTTTCTGGAGAGTTATACGTTAACTAGTGCGTAAACGCACTCAGTTTAATGCGACAAATACTCCGGAACATCAACATATACTCAACGTACCTTAAATAACCTTTACATAACTTAGAAATAAGTTTTGAAGGCTTTGGTATAGCAAAAACAAGTTAATTCGCTTACAGGGACTAAACTTGACAAACTGCGAAAGTATGCCAATTTGAACTGTAACGGACATTCCGGAACATGTCCATAAGTTAAACATACCATAAATATCCTTTACATAGCTTAGAAATAGGCTTTGAGGGGTTTGGTATGCTAAAACAAACTTTTGGATCATTCAGGGACTAAAAGTGTCAAAAAGTGCATAAGTTTGCACTTTCGCGCATAACTTACGTTCTGAATACATCCGGACATCCAAAAATTTATGTAAACATCCTTATATTATGCCTTAGTGTTTGGCATGAGAAAAATCCATTCGTCGCGTCATTTGGATCGTCTTTCACGCTTATGCGCATTTCGTCGTAATTAAGCGAACATCGCGATCGTACGGCCAAACGAACCGACATCCGACATATTTTTGGGCATGTTTCATGTCCCCAATGTTTAGGCATCATTTTAGGGCTTTAAAGATGGCTTTACAGGTCTTAGAAGGGCTGGAAATAGCTTAAACACGCAACAGGGACCAAATGTGTAAATTCTGCAAGTGGTGCAGATCAGAGAGGGCCAGGCGGCCCGCGTGAGTTTTGCCCAAATGTGAGGCGGGCCGCGTGGGGATGTCTGACAGAAAGATTTTTGCATTTAATGCAGAATCTGGCCTTTCGCTCGATCAAGGGGCAATGCCTTTTCACCCAATGAAGAGCCAAGAGTCAAGTTCACTGAACTTATCCACTGGACACATGTACGCACGTGATCAAGGCTCGATATTCGATAAAACGATCCTAACGGTTCCACTTTTCCTATAAATACCCCCCCCCTTTAGTGTAAAAATCACAAAATCAGATCCTAAAGCTCTAAGTTGAAACCATTGTTTCATACCTGAGCTGTTTGATCTTGATTTGCACTCAGGGACCCTCCGTAAGTCTTCTTTCGCTCTTTTATTCGCTTTTCGAGTCCGAAAGTCAACGTTTAGTTGACTTTCTGCATTGACCAGCTTATGGTCGATGCGAAGTTCATGGAACTTCATAACGTGAGCGTGATCACGATGGTCATGGTCCGTAGTGACCATACCTACTGATTACCCCGTTATCTAGGCTTAGTGACGAGTCGTAGTTTCGGCCAAAATGCGCATTCTTGCGTGTTTTGTAACCAAACTACTCGTGGGCACCAAAGCCGTTTGTTTTGATGCCAAACCTGTTTTCTAAACTAAGTTAAGCATGTTCTAACATGCTTAGCTCGTCACGTTTAGTATAGTGCTTATATAGGGTCGTAAGGTAAGCGATCTAAACCATCGCTTATACTTCCGAACCCGACCCATTTGGTCGATCTTTAGGATCCGACCAAACATATTAGGTGACCATAGCTATAACCTTCCGAGGTTATACCTTGTGGTCACGATGTTAGGCGTTCCAGACGCGTTCTACGCGAACGACGCTTAAGGTGGCATAAGCTACCTAAACGGGTCGTGATGGACCGTAAGCACTTAGGTTAAGTTTCATTTTAGTATGTAGGCTTTGTTAAACCATATTACACGAGTCTCCATACTCGTTTGGTTTTCGAACCCGCATACTGTCCGATCCTTCCGATTTGGTACGGTATATTAACATAAGCTACCTATTTGGTGCCGTTGATATTCCGTGATCTTTAGCATTATCTGGTTATTATACAAGGAACTCAAAGCAATCTCAGGTGAGTACATAGAACCCCTCTTTTACTGTTTTCCAAACTGTTTTGGGGTGAAATACATGTGCCTATCTGTTACTTTCATGCTTTTCATGTTTTCACATCGTATATCTCCTATGCTCATTAGTACATTATAGTACACGATTTCATTACATTTTATGCTATGTGTGCCCATTGTGTGCGTACTTAGTACATTGATTTACATTACATTTCTGTTGCATATGTTTACTCAGCATATGGACACACTGATTTACATGAACATTTCTGTTGCATATGTTTACTCAGCATATGGACACATTGATTTACATGAACATTTCTGTTGCATATGTTTACTCAGCATATGGACACATTGATTTACATGAACATTTCTGTTGCATATGTTTACTCAGCATATGGACACATTGATTTACATGAACATTTCTGTTGCATATGTTTACTCAGCATATGGACACATTGATTTACATGAACATTTCTGTTGCATATGTTTACTCAGCATATGGACACATTGATTTACATGAACATTTCTGTTGCATATGTTTACTCAGCATATGGACACATTGATTTACATGAACATTTCTGCTGCATATGTTTACTCAGCATATGAGCACATTGATTTACATGAACATTTCTGCTTCGTATGTTTACTTAGCATACTTAGTACAATTGTTTACATCACATGCCTTCATTTTGTTATGACATTTGGTTTGTTTAACATGGGACAATACATTCATTAACATTAGCTACGCCGTTCGTTAGTAGGTAGTGGTACCATAGGAATTGACAACTCCCATTCCTGAAGTCCTGGGTTTGATAGGACTGGAAGGAATGACCGAATTCGATATACATAACTTAGATAAACCTTTAATTTGTTTAAGGGTTTATCGCCACAGTCTCAAGGCTTGGATGTATGCATAGTTTACAATACCACATAAATGTTAATATCAATAGAGCATGCATTTTCCGCAGAACAGAACGTTGATTTAAACCACGTTTTACTTCAACGACTTGTTTTGTGCATATGGTTTAAGTTGATACATTTCGCTTACCATACATGATTCATTTTGGGATACACATTACATGATTTACATTGAACATAAACATTTGACATGGTTTACACAATAACACTTGACATTTGGTTTACACATGAACAATTTACATGGTGGATTGGTTTGGGTAAATGATTTAAGTAACGTGGCGTATGTAATATGATACAAACATGGTGGATACGCCGCTGGTACTTCCTATATATAAATGTTTGTATAATGTTACATATCGTGGCGTTATCTAAGTCATTTCAGTTTAGACACATTACACTTTACATAAGTAACATATTCTTCACAAGACATTATTTTCACAAACAACTTATCTTATTCAACTCATTTTACTTGGTTATTCGTTTAACCTTGCACTTATCTATACATATCATTTGATGTTATCGTTTTTCAAATGATTTACAAAGCAAAACAAATTACAAGGTTCATGACTGACTGTTATTAAACATTCTTTAAAACTCAAGTCATGAACCCCATTTTCACAAAACCTATGTATCTCACAGGCATTTTTATGCTGACGTACCTACTTTCACATGTGTTTTCAGGAGCTATTCCATAGGACGATGATCATGATTCTAGGGCGGACCTGTGCCTTAGAGCCTAAAAATGAAGTTTGAACTAGCTTAATTATGTTTTGATTTCCGTACTCTCTTTCTAAGACAATGTAACACCTTTGTTTATAAATAAAATACAACTTGTATGCCATGGTTATGAAACAATTTAATTCTGTCCACAACACTCCCCGACGTTTTCCGCCGCGGTTGCATGTTATACGCGGTCGGGGTGTGACAGAAGAGTTGGTATCAGAGCCAATGGTTATAGGGAATTAGGTTATTAGTAATGCTTTGACCTAGACTATAACTTTCTAGGACCCTAACACAAGTTATCTTGTGTTTAGAGTTTAAAACATGCACATCACCTATCCTTAGGTGATAACCACAACGGGAACTTCGGTTCCGAATCCGCTTTGAAAATTAATCATCTGTTCTAGGATGATTGATTACTAGGTTTTGAACCCTCCATTATAAGGTTTTGAACCCTCTGTTATATGGTTTTGAACCTCTTTGGATTTCAAAAATCCCGTCAAAGTTTTGGGTTAATAGTGTGAACACGTGCGAACTGGAAGAGTGAATGCCTGTACCCTGGGTTTTCTGTCTAAGGCTAGAGTGTTCGTACAAATCCACATAATCGGACCAGTCACTCTTACCTGGGAACTCTTGGGGTGAGTGTTCACTTATAGGCGAGCATGTCTTCGCGATACACTAATTCTAACCCATTTACTTTGACTAGACATTTCACGTCGCTTATTTGCTCTGCGATGCATAACCGCCATCTTTGCTTTTGATTGCTTTTGCTTCATCTCATTCTCTTCATCCAGTCATCTCACTCGTTTCATTTCATGTTTTTCTCTTCTAGAATGCCTCCTCGACGCGACAACCAGATAGCTACTGCCGAGCTGGCGGAGATTATTGCGCAGCAGATGGCTGCTCAATTTCCGAATCTCTTTGCTCAATGGAACCAGGCCAACAACAACAATGGTACATGCAAATACAAGGATTTTAACCAGGCTAAGCCACTCAAGTTTAGTGGTTCTGAAGGAGCAACTGGGCTTCTTCAGTGGTTCGAGAGCATCGAGAACACTTTTCGCCATGTGCAGTGTCCGGATAATCGCAAGGTCGAGTTTTCTTCGAGCGTGTTTCAGAAGAGGGCTCTTACATGGTGGAATGGGGTTATGAGAGATCAAGGTGCAGAAGTTGCTCTAGCTCAGACATGGGCTCAACTGAGAGCTCTTATGATGAGGGAGTTTTGTCCTCGTCATGAACAACGAGCGTTGGAGAAGGAATTTGATGTTTTGAGGCAAGATAGTGGTGAGCACAGGGCTTACACTGATAGGTTTGAAGAGTTGAGTCTTCTTTGCCCGACTATGGTTACCCCACTCGATAAGGCCATCGAAAGATACATCGACGGCCTACCTGACTCAGTACAAGATATCCTTACTGGTAGCAACCCTACCACACTCCGTCAGGCAATCGAGTTATCGGCGACGTTGACTGAGTCGCAGATCCGAAAGAATAAACTACACAGGAAGTGCGACAAGGGCAAGAAATAGTCGGCTGACAAGGAAGATAGCAAGAAAGGTCAAAACAAGAAGGGAAAGGACTCTGGTTCCTCAAGGGGGTCAAGGAAGCGTAAGGCTTCCCAAAATTTTGCTGTGACTGCCCAAGCTAACCAGGCAGCTCCCAACCAAGCCGCACAGCCTCCAGCCAAGAAACCCTATTCAGGAAATGCACCTTTGTGCAATCGATGCAACAGTCACCACCAACCACAATATCAGTGCCGTTTCTGTACTAACTGTGGGAAATCGGGTCATCTTGCCGATGTTTGTCGGTTTGCTCAGAATCACGCAGTCCAGAACCCTGCTCCACAAGTTGCTCAACAACAGGGTCAGGCTGCACGACCAAACTACCCACCAGGTGCTTGTTATAACTGTGGGGATCTGACCCACTACAGAAATCGGTGTCCGAGACTAGCCAACCAGAATCAGAATGCAAACCAAAATCAGCCACAGGCTCGAGGTCGAGTCTTTAACATGAATGCACAAGAAGCACAAGCAGACAACGAGGTGGTGAACGGTACGTTCTTTATTAATAATCAGCCAGCATCTGTCCTTTTTGATTCGGGTGCCGACAAGAGTTTCGTGTCATTGTCTTTCGAGACAATGCTTCGCGTGTCTAGAACGAAACTAGGTAAACCTTTGACAGTAGAGGTTGCCAGTGGTGAACCCATTGTTCTTAATTCAGTTCTACGCAACTGCCAGTTAAACCTTAACGACCACATTTTTCCTATTGATCTCACGCCAATGCAACTTGGAAGCTTCGACGTTATAGTGGGAATGGATTGGTTATCCAAGCATCACGCAGAGATAATTTGTTCTGAGAAGATTATTCGTCTACCGCTGTCGACAGGCGAGATCCTGCAGGTTCGTGGTGAGAAGCCTGCCGGTGGTCTCAAACTCATGTCTTGTTTTAAGGCACGGAAGTATCTACGAAAGCACTATGTAGCTTTCTTAGCACATGTTACAGCAGATAAGGGCAAGGGTAAGTCTATTTCAGATATTCCTGTCGTTCGGGATTATTCCGAAGTATTCCCTGAAGACTTACCTGGTCTACCTCCAGCACGCCAAGTCGAGTTCCGTATTGATCTCGTACCTGGTGCAAATCCCGTTGCCAGAGCTCCATATCGTCTTGCACCGTCCGAGATGCAAGAGTTGTCTAAACAGCTGCAGGAACTCTCCGACAAAGGTTTTATCCGTCCTAGCTTTTCACCTTGGGGTGCTCCCGTTCTCTTTGTAAAGAAGAAGGATGGATCTTTTAGGATGTGTATCGATTATCGTGAGCTTAACAAGCTTACCATCAAAAATCGATATCCCCTACCTCGCATTGATGATCTCTTCGATCAATTACAAGGCGCATCTTACTTTTCAAAGATTGACCTACGATCTGGATATCATCAGCTCCGTGTGCATGAAGAAGACATTCCCAAGACAGCGTTCCGTACTCGTTATGGACATTACGAGTTCACAGTCATGCCATTCGGTTTGACTAATGCTCCTGCTGTTTTCATGGACTTAATGAATAGGGTCTGCAAGCCTTATTTAGATAAGTTCATCATCGTTTTCATTGACGACAGTTTGATATATTCTAAGACGCGAGCTGACCATGAGCAACATCTTCGTCTTACTTTGGAACTCCTAAAGAAAGAACAACTTTTCGCCAAATTCTCCAAATGTGAATTCTGGCTTAAAGAGGTTCAATTTTTAGGACATATTGTCAACGAACAAGGTATTCATGTAGATCCCTCCAAGATCAGTGCGATTAAGGATTGGGATACACCTACTACCCCTACTGAAGTTCGTTCTTTTCTTGGTCTAGCGGGTTATTACCGCCGCTTCATAGAAAATTTCTCGAAGATTGCAGTTCCTCTAACTGCTCTAACTCAGAAGAACAAGCCATTTGATTGGGGAGTCAAACAAGAGGAAGCGTTTCAGACTTTGAAACAAAAGCTTTGCGACGCGCCTGTCCTAACATTGCCTGAGGGCAACGATGATTTCGTCGTTTACTGCGACGCATCTAAATTAGGACTTGGCTGCGTCCTGATGCAAAGAAACAAAGTCATAGCATATGCATCAAGGCAGTTGAAGATACATGAGAAGAACTACACCACTCATGATCTTGAGTTGGGTGCAGTTGTCTTCGCTCTCAAAATCTGGAGACACTACTTGTATGGTACAAAATGTGTGGTTTTCACAGACCACAAAAGTCTTCAGCATATCTTCAATCAAAAAGAGCTCAACATGAGACAACGGCGTTGGGTTGAACTTCTAAACGACTACGACTGCGAGATTCGCTACCATCCTGGTAAGGCGAATGTCGTAGCCGATGCATTGAGTCGCAAGGAACGTACTAAGCTTCGTTGTGTGCGTGTCCAATCTGTTATTCAAACCGATATCCAAGCCCGTATATCTCAGGCTCAACAAGCTTGTGTTTCACAAGGTTTGATGGGTAAGGAATTTCCTTATCACATAACACCTGCTCTTGAATTGAAAGACAATGGATCGTATTATTTCATGGACCGTTTGTGGGTCCCAAGCCAAGATAATCTCCATACCTTGCTTATGGATGAAGCCCATAAGTCTCGTTATTCTATTCATCCTGGCTCAGATAAGATGTATAAGGATCTTCGTACTCAGTATTGGTGGCCTGGTATGAAGAAAGACATTGCCTTATATGTATCAAAATGCCTTACTTGTCTTAAGGTTAAGGCTGAACATCAGCGTCCTTCCGGGTTATTAGAGCAACCGGAGATCCCAGTTTGGAAATGGGAAAACATTACTATGGATCTCATTACTAAACTCCCGCGCACAAAGAAAGGTCACGATGCCATCTGGGTAGTCGTTGATCGTCTTACAAAGTCAGCGCATTTCTTGCCAATCCGTGAGGATTTTTCGGCTGACAAACTTGCTCAAATCTACGTGGATGAAATTGTAGCACGACATGGTGTTCCTTTGAACATCATTTCTGACAGAGATGCTCGTTTCACTTCTCATTTTTGGAGAACCATGCAATCTGCTATGGGGTCTCAACTCAATTTGAGCACAGCTTATCATCCGCAAACGGATGGTCAATCTAAAAGAACAATCCAGACACTGGAGGATATGCTTAGAGCTTGTGTGATCGATTTTGGTGGTAGTTGGGATTCACATCTTCCATTGATTGAATTCTCCTACAACAACAGTTATCACTCCAGCATCAACATGGCTCCTTTCGAGGCTCTCTATGGTCGAAAATGTCGTTCACCAGTCTGCTAGAATGAGATCGGTGAGGCTCAACTTACTGGACCTGCCCTCATTTTAGAGACAACAGAAAAGGTAAAGAAAGTTCGTGATAACCTTCAGACAGCTAGAAGCCGTCAAAAGAGTTACGCGGACCTAAAACGCAAACCCTTGGATTTTCAAGTCGGTGATCGTGTATTACTTAAGGTCTCACCTTGGAAAGGTGTGATCAGATTCGGAAAGAAAGGAAAACTTGCACCTAGATATGTTGGACCATTCAAGATCGTCGAAAGAATCGGTAAGGTAGCCTACAGACTTGAGTTACCTCCTGAACTTGGAAATGTTCATCCAACCTTTCACGTATCCAATCTCAAGAGGTGTTTAGCCGATGAGAACCTCCACATACCGCTTGATGAAATTCGTGTTGATAAAACACTGAAATTTGTTGAGAAACCGGTAGAAATCATGGAACGTGAAGTCAAGTGGCTCAAACGCAAGCGCATTCCTTTGGTCAAGGTTCGTTGGGAATCTAAACGTGGACCCGAGTTTACTTGGGAACGTGAAGACCAAATGAAGGCAAAATATCCGCATCTTTTTCCATCAGTCTCCTCTAAATAAATTTCGGGACGAAATTTCCACAAGTAGGGGAGACTGTAACAATTGTGCTTGTAATCATTGTAAACAGTTCAATTATCAATAAAATAATGTAATTTGATCCCAATGTTTGTTTCATTATGTTTTACATTTTTCGTGTTTTGACTTTTGTTCAATTTCAAACTCTACATCGCTTTCTGGAGAGTTATACGTTAACTAGTGCGTAAACGCACTCAGTTTAATGCGACAAATACTCCGGAACATCAACATATACTCAACGTACCTTAAATAACCTTTACATAACTTAGAAATAAGTTTTGAAGGCTTTGGTGTAGCAAAAACAAGTTAATTCGCTTACAGGGACTAAACTTGACAAACTGCGAAAGTATGCCAATTTGAACTGTAACGGATATTCCGGAACATGTCCATAAGTTAAACATACCATAAATATCCTTTACATAGCGTAGAAATAGGCTTTGAGGGGTTTGGTATGCTAAAACAAACTTTTGGATCATTCAGGGACTAAAAGTGTCAAAAAGTGCATAAGTTTGCACTTTCGCGCATAACTTACGTTCTGAATACATCCGGACATCCAAAAATTTATGTAAGCATCCTTATATTATGCCTTAGTGTTTGGCATGAGAAAAATCCATTCGTCGCGTCATTTGGATCGTCTTTCACGCTTATGCGCATTTCGTCGTAATTAAGCGAACATCGCGATCGTACGGCCAAACGAACCGACATCCGACATAATTTTGGGCATGTTTCATGTCCCCAATGTTTAGGCATCATTTTAGGGCTTTAAAGATGGCTTTACAGGTCTTAGAAGGGCTGGAAATAGCTTAAACACGCAACAGGGACCAAATGTGTAAATTCTGCAAGTGGTGCAGATCAGAGAGGGCCAGGCGGCCCGCGTGAGTTTTGCCCAAATGTGAGGCGGGCCGCGTGGGGATGTCTGACAGAAAGATTTTTGCATTTAATGCAGAATCTGACCTTTCGCTCGATCAAGGGGCAATGCCTTTTCACCCAATGAAGAGCCAAGAGTCAAGTTCACTGAACTTATCCACTGGACACATGTACGCACGTGATCAAGGCTCGATATTCGATAAAACGATCCTAACGGTTCCACTTTTCCTATAAATACCCCCCCCCCTTTAGTGTAAAAATCACAAAATCAGATCCTAAAGCTCTAAGTTGAAACCATTGTTTCATACCTGAGCTGTTTGATCTTGATTTGCACTCGGGGACCCCCCGTAAGTCTTCTTTCGCTCTTTTATTCGCTTTTCGAGTCCGAAAGTCAACGTTTAGTTGACTTTCTGCATTGACCAGCTTATGGTCGATGCGAAGTTCATGGAACTTCATAACGTGAGCGTGATCACGATGGTCATGGTCCGTAGTGACCATACCTACTAATTACCCCGTTATCTAGGCTTAGTGACGAGTCGTAGTTTCGGCCAAAATGCGCATTCTTGCGTGTTTTGTAACCAAACTACTCGTGGGCACCAAAGCCGTTTGTTTTGATGCCAAACCTGTTTTCTAAACTAAGTTAAGCATGTTCTAACATGCTTAGCTCGTCACGTTTAGTATAGTGCTTATATAGGGTCGTAAGGTAAGCGATCTAAACCATCGCTTATACTTCCGAACCCGACCCATTTGGTCGATCTTTAGGATCCGACCAAACATATTAGGTGACCATAGCTATAACCTTCCGAGGTTATACCTTGTGGTCACGATGTTAGGCGTTCCAGACGCGTTCTACGCGAACGACGCTTAAGGTGGCATAAGCTACCTAAACGGGTCGTGATGGACCGTAAGCACTTAGGTTAAGTTTCATTTTAGTATGTAGGCTTTGTTAAACCATATTACACGAGTCTCCATACTCGTTTGGTTTTCGAACCCGCATACTGTCCGATCCTTCCGATTTGGTCCGGTATATTAACATAAGCTACCTATTAGGTGCCGTTGATATTCCGTGATCTTTAGCATTATCTGGTTATTATACAAGGAACTCAAAGCAATCTCAGGTGAGTACATAGAACCCCTCTTTTACTGTTTTCCAAACTGTTTTGGGGTGAAATACATGTGCCTATCTGTTACTTTCATGCTTTTCATGTTTTCACATCGTATATCTGCTATGCTCATTAGTACATTATAGTACACGATTTCATTACATTTTATGCTATGTATGCCCATTGTGTGCGTACTTAGTACATTGATTTACATTACATTTCTGTTGCATATGTTTACTCAGCATATGGACACATTGATTTACATGAACATTTCTGTTGCATATGTTTACTCAGCATATGGACACATTGATTTACATGAACATTTCTGTTGCATATGTTTACTCAGCATATGGACACATTGATTTACATGAACATTTCTGTTGCATATGTTTACTCAGCATATGGACACATTGATTTACATGAACATTTCTGTTGCATATGTTTACTCAGCATATGGACACATTGATTTACATGAACATTTCTGTTGCATATGTTTACTCAGCATATGGACACATTGATTTACATGAACATTTCTGTTGCATATGTTTACTCAGCATATGGACACATTGATTTACATGAACATTTCTGCTGCATATGTTTACTCAGCATATGAGCACATTGATTTACATGAACATTTCTGCTTCGTATGTTTACTTAGCATACTTAGTACAATTGTTTACATCACATGCCTTCATTTTGTTATGACATTTGGTTTGTTTAACATGGGACAATACATTCATTAACATTAGCTACGCCGTTCGTTAGTAGGTAGTGGTACCATAGGAATTGACAACTCCCATTCCTGAAGTCCTGGGTTTGATAGGACTGGAAGGAATGACCGAATTCGATATACATAACTTAGATAAACCTTTAATTTGTTTAAGGGTTTATCGCCACAGTCTCAAGGCTTGGATGTATGCATAGTTTACAATACCACATAAATGTTAATATCAATAGAGCATGCATTTTCCGCAGAACATAACGTTGATTTAAACCACGTTTTACTTCAACGACTTGTTTTGTGCATATGGTTTAAGTTGATACATTTCGCTTACCATACATGATTCATTTTGGGATACACATTACATGATTTACATTGAACATAAACATTTGACATGGTTTACACAATAACACTTGACATTTGGTTTACACATGAACAATTTACATGGTGGATTGGTTTGGGTAAATGATTTAAGTAACGTGGCGTATGTAATATGATACAAACATGGTGGATACGCCGCTGGTACTTCCTATATATAAATGTTTGTATAATGTTACATATCGTGGCGTTATCTAAGTCATTTCAGTTTAGACACATTACACTTTACATAAGTAACATATTCTTCACAAGACATTATTTTCACAAACAACTTATCTTATTCAACTCATTTTACTTGGTTATTCGTTTAACCTTGCACTTATCTATACATATCATTTGATGTTATCGTTTTTCAAATGATTTACAAAGCAAAACAAATTACAAGGTTCATGACTGACTGTTATTAAACATTCTTTAAAACTCAAGTCATGAACCCTATTTTCACAAAACCTATGTATCTCACAGGCATTTTTATGCTGACGTACCTACTTTCACATGTGTTTTCAGGAGCTATTCCATAGGACGATGATCATGATTCTAGGGCGGACCTGTGCCTTAGAGCCTAAAAATGAAGTTTGAACTAGCTTAATTATGTTTTGATTTCCGTACTCTCTTTCTAAGACAATGTAACACCTTTGTTTATAAATAAAATACAACTTGTATGCCATGGTTATGAAACAATTTAATTCTGTCCACAACACTCCCCGACGTTTTCCGCCGCGGTTGCATGTTATACGCGGTCGGGGTGTGACACTAAAGTAGGGGAGACTGTGACACCTGTGTCACCGCGACCCTCAAACAAATACCAAGCCGATGAAATATTGTATTTCATACTTGGGATCTTGTATAAATATGTGTATCTTTTGCACATATCAATTCTTGTTCAGTTTCAAACTCTACAACGCTTTCTGGAGAATTATACGCAAACTGGTGCGTAAACATACTCAGTTTAATGCGACAAACACTCCGGAACATCAACATATACTCAACATACCTTAAATAACCTTTACATAACATAGAAATAAGTTTTGAAGGCTTTGGTATGGCAAAAACAAGTTAATTCGCTTACAGGGACTAAACTTGACAAACTGCGAAAGTATGCCAATTTGAACTGTAACGAACATTCCGGAACATGTCCATAAGTTAAACATACCATAAATATCCTTTACAAAGCTTAGAAATAGGCTTTGAGGTGTTCGGTGTGCTAAAATAAACTTTTGGGTCATTCAGGGACTAAAAGTGTCAAAAAGTGCATAAGTTTGCACTTTCGCGCATAACTTACATTCTGAATATATCCGGACATCCAAAAAAATTTATGTAAGCATCCTTATATTATGCCTTAGTGTTTGGCATAAGAAAAATCCATTCGTCGCGTCATTTGGATCGTCTTCCGCGCTTATGCGCATTCCGTCGTAATTAAGCGAACATCGCGATCGTACGGCCAAACGAACCAACATCTGGAAGATTTTTGAGCATGTTTCATGTCCACAATGTTTAGGCGTCATTTTAGGGCCTTAAAGATGGCTTTACGGGCCTTAGAAGTGTCGGAAATGGCTTAAATACGCAACAGGGACCAAAACTGCCATTTTTGAAAATATGTGCAGATCAGAAGCTTCAGGCGGCCCGCGTGAGTTTTGCCTAAATGTTGAGGCGGGCCGCGTGAGACTGTCAGACAGATTCAGTGTATGCATTTAATGCAGTTGGCCTTTCGTTCGATCAAGGGGCGATGCCCTTTCACCCAATCAAGAGCCAAGGGGCATTTTCTGACTTACCACAACATTTCGACAAGTGTACGCACGAGATCGCGGCACGATATTCGATAAACGATCCTAACGGTTCCACTTTTCCTATAAATACCCCCCCTTTGTTCCAAAACTCACACAATCTGATCTAAAGGCTCTAAGTTGGAACCATTGTTTCATACCTGAGCTATTTTGATCTAGATTAGCATTCGGGGACCCTCCGTAAGTCTTCTTTCGTTCTTTTATTCGCTTTTCGAGTCCGAAAGTCAACGTTTTGTTGACTTTCTGCATTGACCAGCTTATGGTCGATGCGAAGTTCATGGAACTTCATAACGTGAGCGTGATCACGATGGTTATAGTCCATAGTGACTATACCTACTGATCACCACGTTATCTAGGCTCAGTAACGAGTCGTAGTTTCGGCCAAAATGTGCATTCTTGCATATTTTGTAACCAAACTACTCGTGGGCATCAAAGCCGTTTGTTTCGATGCCAAACCTGTTTTCTAAACTTAGTTAAGCATGTTCTAACATGCTTAGCTCGTCACTTTTAGTTTAGTGCTTATATAGGGTCGTAAGGTAAGCGATCTAAACCATCGCTTATACTTTCGAACCCGACCCATTTGGTCGATCATTAGGATCCGACCAAACCCATTAGGTGACCATAGCTATAACCTTCCGAGGTTATACCTTGTGGTCGCGCTGTTAGGCGTTCCGAACGCGTTCTATGCGAACGACGCGTTAGGGTAGCATAAGCTACCTAAACGGGTCGTGATGGACCGTAAGCACTTAGGTTAGGTTTCATTTTAGTATGTAGGCTTTGTTAAACCATATTACACGAGTCTCCATACTCGTTTGGTTTACGAACCCGCGTACTATCCGATCCTTCCGATTTGGTCCGGTATATTAACATAGCTACCTATTAGGTGCCGTTTGATATCCCGTGATCTTTAGCATTATCTGGTTATTGTACAAGAACTCCAAAGAAATCTCAGGTGAGTACATTGAACCCCTCTTTTACTGTTTTCCAAACTGTTTTTGGGTGAAACACATGTGCCTACTTGCTACTTTCATGCTTTCCGGTTTTCACATCATATACTGCTATGTTCGATAGTACATATATAGTACATGATTTCATTGTGTTTATGCTATGTATGCCCATTGTGTGCGTACTTAGTACATTGCTTTACATCACATTTCACGCTACGTACGCCCATTGCGTGCATACGTAGTACATTGTTTCACATTGCATATTTGTTGCATATGCTCATCCAGCATATGAACACATTATTCTACATTTTGAACCGTTGTACTCTACAATACATTTCATGCTACGTACGCCCATTGTGTGCATACGTAGTACATTGTTTCACATTGCATATCTGTTGCATATGCTCATCCAGCATATGAACACAGTATACTACATTTTGAACCGTTGTACTCTACAATACATTTCATGCTACGTACGCCCATTGTGTGCATACGTAGTACATTGTTTCACATTGCATTTCTGTTGCATATGCTCATCCAGCATATGAACACATTACACTACATTTTGAACCGTTGTAACCATTTGACTATGTGAACCATCTTACCCCTTTGATTTCATGAACCGTCTGTAACCATTGAACCGTGTAAACCAGTTGTATCCGTTGACATGGATTACATTTGACAATAGACATTTGACTATACATGAACATTTCTACCGTTGTTAAAAATTTCATCTTGATGGTTTGGTTTGAGTAAGTGATTAAGTAACGAGGCGTGTGTAATATGATATAAGCATGGTAGATACGCCGCTGGTACTTCCTATATATAAGTGTTTGTATGGTATTACATATCGTAGCGTTATTTGAATCATTTCAATTTGAGACATATGACACTTTATACAAATAACACACTTTTCATGATACATTGTTTTACAAACTCATTTTACATGGTTATCCGTTTAATCATACAGTGTTCTCTTATTTATACATATCATCTGATCTTATCGTTTTTCAAATGATTTACAAGACAAAGCAAATTACAAGGTTCATGACTAAACATTCTCTCAAACATAAGTCATGAATCCCGTTTTCACAAAACCAATGTATCTCACAGGCATTTTTATGCTGACGTACCTACTTTCACATGTGTTTTCAGGAGATGATGCATAGGACTTATCAAGACATACTTAGGCGGACCTGTGCCTTAGTGACTTAAAATGAGACAAGAACTAGTTAATTCATGTTATGTACTCTTTGGTTCTTGTTTAAACAATGTATACTTTCATATTTGATCAATAAAACGAAACTTCAATTGCCATGGATTTGAAACAATTGATTCTGTTACAACACTCCCCGACGTTTCCGCCACGTTTTGTATGTTCTACGTGGTCGGGGTGTGACAGCGGTTACAATGATCTGATGGCTTAAAACTGACCACGTGTCAACCCCTGATGAAAGATTAAATAATGGAGGACAATTGTTTTGAGAGCCACTGATGAGTCAAACATCAGTAGTTACAACGGTAATAAATGGAACAGTGGGTGATTTTTACTATCAGTGGATGCTTCTTACTACATCAGTGGATAGCATATCAATGGATAAAACACTGATTTTGAACAACAGTGCATATCATGAAGATGAGAGAGCAGAGGCTAATTTTCAGCAGTGGACAGTGTTTAAAAACCATATGTTTGATTACAACATTGGTAGGAAAAATGGTGAGTTTTTGAAAGGCTATTACATCAGCAACTGTTAGTGCAACAGTGGTTGAACTTTTGACAAATAATTTTAGCATCTGCTTGTTCAGATAAGGGAATTGATTTTGTCTTGTGTAGACACAATATTGAGTCCAACATCTGTTGATATACATCTGCAGGAATGCTATACTTATCAAAATACATTTTAGATGCAGATTATCAAGTTTAAATTGTCAGTAATTATCCCAGAAATTTTTGTTCAAGGTTTTGCCACATGTTCATTATTCCTAACAGTGGTTCAGCATCCCAGATGATGAAAACTTCTTTACTAAGGCTACTCATTTTATGTCTAATTATTTGAATTAGAACATGAGTATCTTAGTAGTTTAAAAATCCATTTGCAATCAATTTTTGATCTGTGATAAACAAACTTGAGTTTGATATGGCCTTGACATATGTACCATTTCCTTTTGATCTATTTTTAGGGATAATAACTTCACACAAAAAAATAAGGAAATTACATCCTGACCGGTGAGAAAACTTTTACTATAAAAAATGAGTAAAAAAACAAAATATATTATTCAGAAAAAAAAATAAATAATATATTCGGTTTTATTGGAGAAGAACACCTTTCTAAAATTAAAGGCTATTTTGAAAGTACATCAAAAGGATCTGGTAACTTTCCAAAAAG
The DNA here is from genome assembly GCF_002127325.2 of Helianthus annuus. NCBI lineage: Eukaryota > Viridiplantae > Streptophyta > Magnoliopsida > Asterales > Asteraceae > Helianthus > Helianthus annuus. The sequence continues at coordinate 122,590,977 of NC_035438.2, read as the reverse complement.
ACTCATGATCACATCATTCTCAAGTTACTATGACCACTGTTTAGGATCATTTTCTTGTGAACTGATTGCAAATTCTTCTTTTAAGGTCAATCACTGGAAATACCATTGTTACCTGAACTTTTCCTAAATTAATGAATGCACACAGTTGCATGATGACCATTGTTTACCCAACTTTGGACTCATAAGTGTTTTATGTTTATACTCTTTTCTTTTGACTTCAAAATTTTTGAGATAAACACACTTTTGAGTTTTGTTCATTTTCTTCTTCCCTTTTTACCCTTCCCATTCATAAGCACAAACATACTTATTGGGAGATTTTATTGAGGAAAAACTTAATCCAGAATCATTTTGCAGTAATGTTTTGAGAGATCTGGCCACATTTGTACATGTTTTATTGCCAATTCTCACATTACGTATGATTTGGACTGTTTTGACCCCTGATTTTCTTAATGTGTTTTGACAGAGTTGATTTGGTCCTTTTGAGGATTCTCAACCTGTTTTTTAACACATAAGATTTCATGACTAAAGTTTTATTTCCCTCTTTCTATGTTAGCAAAACACTAATGTTTATATGAACATAGGTTTCGTTAATCTGAGGTTCATACTTTAGTATAAAATATGATGAAATCATCACAAATTTCATAACAACAGTTGAGATCAATTTTGAATGAAAGTAATCATACCATAGTTACCAGACATGTTTTCAGATCTGAAAACTATGGGTGATTTGTGCATGACATCACTTATTTTTGAAATTTGTGAATCTTATGACATCTTGGTTGTTTTACAGAGCTTTAGAATAGTCATTTTGAACATGATTTCTCGTTGCTCTGTTTTTCAACTAAATACAATCAACCTTAGTATCAATGAATTTTGAGCTGAACTGTTCAGTCAAATTGATTGTTAGATCGAATTTGACTGTCCAAGCTCTGATACCAATTGTTAGGATCAGAGGCTCTCATGATTGTGTTTGTTTGTATAATTTGTACATTAAGAGAATCTGAAATAATGTAAAGTGCAGCGAAAATGAATACAAACTTTGCAAACACAATCAAAGAAGAGAATAGTTTGATAAACAAATGCTTCACATTAAGTTGAATGATTGAATTACAGAGCAAATGATTACAAGCATGCTTACAATACTAAACTCCCCCTCAGCCTGATGCTCCAAGGTTGGTTGCACAAGATGAAAGGATTAGACATTAGAAGAAGAACTTGCTCAGTCAATACATTTGTAGGCAAACCAAACCACTGAGGCATCTCAGCTGACGTCACCATGAAAGTGACATCTAACAAACTAACAAACTCTATCTACTGATCTATACAACCTCTGCTATGCTAACTACTGATATTGTATTACATTACATAAGATGAGTAAAACTGCTACTGCATCTTTCCACTGCTGTGAACCCAGCAGTACTTGTTATGATCAGCAGTGCTTGAAACAAGGCAGTAGATTGAGCAGCAGGGCTTTAGGTCTTCATCAGTCATTGACTTGATAAGTAGTTTCTAGGATCAGCAGTTGTTGATAAGGGCAGCACTTTGGAGTATATCAGATGTTGGAGTCACAGTCAAGGGGAAAGCTTATAGTAAACAGCTGCTTATTATGAATCCATTGTTGTGATCCGATTTTGGCTTTCATTATCTGTTCCTCTGGTAGGGTTCAATCCCAACAATCTGGGTTTTTGTTTTGAAAAAGGGTTTTAGGGCTTCGGGTTTGAAGGTTAAAGATGGATTCCTCTGTTTTCGAATGATGTATTTATAGTGAATAGAGACAGAGATTTTTTTTGAGTGTTTTTCGTGGGTTGTTTGTATTTAAGGTGGTTTATGACATCTTAATGATGTTTTAATCTTTTAAAGAAACAGCCGTTTTTGAAAAACCTTTGGTTTATCTCTAATTTAATGTATATCCTTATTATTTTTTTAAGGATAATTAGAGATTCCAACGATTTAAATGGATAAACACTAGTATCCAACTTGCACCTTTTCTTCATGTGGGACCCCTTTTGTTTTCAAACAGGGTCCAATTAAAACCTTTTCTAAGCTTGTGTACCTTCCCATGTTTTCCTTTCAATGATATATATTAGAAAGTCTTTAAGTAATTCTTGGAGAGTTGAATTTCTCATATATATCATCAGAATGCATTTGATTCATTTATAAAATTTTGAATCAGCAATACTTTTTTTAAGATGAGAGGGAATGAGTAGAGTTTGAAGAATTTTTACTTACCTTGAATTTGTGAATTCCACACCTTTGTTCTGATGTATCAGGAAGTCTTTGTCATATAGCTTATTCCAGTCCTCAGAAAATTTTTTTGAAAGAAACTTATCTAAAAATAATTTAGATGTTTTATAAGTTCCTTTGTATCTGGTTAAAGGCATGTTTCTTTTCTGTCTGAACAATCAAACTTTCCCGTTTGTCAAAAGAAATTTTGTTTTGATGTATTTATCAAATTTTCAGTTTATGTGGTGATTTGAACAGATTCTGATGGTTTAATGAGGTTTCTGATAAATCCATCAGATTCTGGTGATTTACTAAATCCTATCAGATTTCATTTGATTTTTACCAGATTTTCCTAGTTTTTATCAGACAAGATTTCTTAGTTCCCCTAGACCTATTGACATATATAAGTAACATGTACTTAAGACAAACTTAATATATTACTAAACAAAAGACAGTTAAACACACACAAGTAAAACAAAAACAAGTAAACACTAACTACTCGTCCTCCTCATCCAACACGTTATACATGCACTTCACATATAACCAGAGATTGGTTATCCTTCCTGTGGGATTGTTTGATGGAACCAAGGAAGCATCTCTTAAGTTTTCTTGAAGTGCCAGCTCAGCTCTTGTATAACAGCTTCTTACTCCTACAAAGTCCAGCTGACTTGTGATCACCTAAGTTACAAAGCGGGGGAAGATCAGAAAAGGGTGACGGTCATGGACATTTGCTTCTAACTCTCTCATGAGAAACTTAGCATAGTTGTAAGGTTTTTCCTGTACAACAGCGTGAACCACTTCCATCATCCTATGAGACAGCTCGTTAAAGTGTCCAATCTTTTTAGAAAAGCAAACACTTAGCTGTGTTACCAGATACTGGAAAGGTGGTATAAACCCAGATTTGCAAACTTGCCTTGACACGTTGTTTGAATGATAACCCATTTCTATCAAGGTTTGTTGCACCCCTGCCTTATCCAGTATGGTGACTTCTTGATCAACACCCAATTGGAGGACATCTCTGAGTGTTTCCTCCTTTAGGGTGATTTTTACCCCCATAACCTCACTATTTATCCACATGGAAGTTCCACTCATAACGATTTGAGCATTCCACCAGTACTCTTGAAGAAGTTCTGGATATATAGTGACATGTGTTTATACAGCAAAGCCCAAAGGACTTCGCATGATCATATTATTTACAAACCTGCAGTCCTCCCATGCAGGTCCTTCCAAGTTAGATCTTAGCCTGAGATTATGATTTTTGTGAAGGTTGAAAGGGAATTGGTTAGTTTCCATTGATTTTGGGCGACCCATTTGAAATAAGAAGTTTTCTGATGACAGGCTTTTGAAGAGATGATTTTGTTGTGAAGACTGTCTTTTTCAAGTTGTTAATATTTATAGATGAAAGTGATAGTTTCATATTAACATTAAAAAGATTTTTCTTTTCATCTATTCATTTAAGACGATATCTATTGCAGTGAATATGACAGTCTATCAAGCCCTTTGTGTGAGTAAGCATTGAATAGCTAGGCGGCTACTTTCATAGCTCCTAATCATTTTGGTGCTTACGTGTTTCTCTTAAACTCCTTATGACAAAATGACGTTGCATGAGTTGAAAATGTAATATAAAAGACGATTGAATTTTTTTCATTTTCTGGATTTAATTTTATCTTCATGCATGTCACATTTCCCCCTTTTTGTTTTTTTAAGAAAATAAAAAAATAACAACAAAAATTAAACTAAGTACAACTATGAATTTATACAAATGGAATATGTATGAAGATATGGACCCTTGATGATTAATGATCGTTCTGCAGTCTAAACAAAATTTCTGATGAGTATCAGAATTTCTGATGTTTTCATCAGATTCTGATATTTCTTCAGAATTTTTGATAAATCATCACATTCATTGATGATCTATTAGATCTTCTGATGTTCCACCAGATAGATGGGTTACTTCATCAGAACTTTGTTTAATTGTCCTTTTATTATCGGTCTTTTGATGATCATCAATTTGGTTTTCATTTTGTGTTGCTTTTATTTCTGAAAAATTTTCATCTTTTAAGTTAACCATGCCCAGTTTGCTGATCAAAAAGTTATGTCTCTTTTCATCAAGAGGTTTTGTAAAGATATCAGCAATTTGGTTTTCAGTTGGAACAAAATACATTTCAATGTTACCTTTCTCCACATGATCTTTTATGAAGTGATATCTGACATCTATGTGTTTGGTTCTTGAGTGATGAACTGGATTTTCTGTTATTGCAATTGCACTCTTTGAATCACATAGAATTGAGTTTTTAGTGAGATTTACTATGTAATCCTTCAGTTGAGTTTGCATCCACAGCACTTGTGAACAACAACTTGCTGCTGCAACATATTCTGATTCTGCTGTTGATGTGGCAACACAGTTTTGCTTCTTGCTTGCCCAACATACCAATTTTCCCCCAAGATTTAACAAGCACCAGATGTGCTTTTTCTGTCAATCTTACACCCTGCATAATCTGCATCTGTGTATGCAATTAATTCTAGGTTTGTATCCTTTGGATACCAGAGACCAAGTTCTGAAGTGCCTTTTAGAGATTTGAAAACCCTTTTTACAGCCTTTAAGTGGGATTCTTTAGGATCACATTGATATCTGGCCAGAAAGCATGTAGCAAACATGATATCTGGTCTGCTTGCAGTCAAATATAGCAATGACCCTATCATTCCTCTATAGGTTTTAATATCTACACTTATTCCATCTTTATCAGAATCTAATTTGTTCCCTGTTGCCATAGAAGTTTTTGAAACAGAGCAATTTTCAAGTGAGTATTTTTGTAGAATTGTTTTCACATATTTTGATTGAATAAAAAATATTCCATTAATTCTTTGTTCGACTTGTAACCCTAAGAAAAAGGTTAACTCAGCCATCATACTCATTTCAAAATGGCTGGTCATCAACTTTTGAAACTTTTTGCAAAATTTTTTATTTGTTGATCCAAATATAATGTCATTAACATATATCTGAACCAACAAGGTATGACCTTTGTGTGTTTTGAGAAAAAGTGTGGTGTCAATAGTACCTTTGGTAAACCCAGAATTGATTAAGAAGTTTGATAATGTTTCATACCAGGCTCTAGGAGCTTGCTTCAATCCATACAAGGCTTTGTTTAATTTATAAACATGATTTTGAAATTTTGGATCAACAAAGCCTTCTGGTTGTTGCACATAAACCTCTTCTTCAATTTTACCATTCAGGAAAGCTGATTTCACATCCATTTGATAAACTTTGAAATCCTTGGATGCAGCATAAGCAAGAAAAATTCTTACAGCTTCTAATCTAGCTACTGGTGCAAAAGTTTCATCATAATCAATACCTTCTTGTTGACAGTAACCTTTGACCACTAACCTTGCTTTGTTCCTGGTGATTATGCCATTCTCATCAAATTTATTCATGTATACCCATTTTGAGCCTATGACAGATTTGTCTTTAGGCTTGGGTACCAGATCCCATACCTTGCTCTTCTTGAATTGATCCAGCTCTTCTTGCATAGCTTGTATGCAGTCTGGGTCATTCATGTGACATCTGTGCTTGTGATATCATTTTACAAACTCTGAACAATACAATATTAATAAAACAGTGTGTTTTGATCCCAATGTTTGTCATTTATGTTTGGTTTTGTGCCCATGTTGATTTTTGATCGATTTTGAACTCTATATCGCTTTCTGGAAAGTTATACGTGAACTGATGCGTTAACACGATCAGTAAAACGCGACAAACACTCCCGGACATCATCATAAACTTAACATACCTTAAATGACCTTTACATAACTTAGAAATAAGTTTTAAAGGCTTTGGTATGGCAAAAACAAGTTTATTCGCTCTCAGGGACTATTTGCATCAACTTGCAAAAGTCTGCCGTTTCGTAAGGCAACGTATAGTCCGGAACTTGATCATAAGTTAAACATACCATAAATAACCTAAACATGGCTTAGAAATAAGCTTTGATAGGTTCGGTGTGCGAAAACATGCTTACATGATCTTACAGGGACTAAAAGTGTCAAAAACGGCGTAAGTTTGCATTTTCGCGCATATCTTACGTTCTGGACACATCTGGACATCCAAAATTTTTGTACACACTAAAATATTTTTATTTTAGTATTTCGGCATGCAAAAATTCCATTCGTCGCTTAATTTGGTTCGTTTTCGCATCCGTTCGAGTTTCGTCGTAAATAACCGAACAACGTGACCGTACGACCAAACGAACCGACATCCGAGATGTTTTCGAGCATATTTCCGGTCCCCTACACTTTAACGACCTTGTGGAGCCTTGAAAATGACTTTACGGAGGTTAAAAACGTCAAAAACAAGCTTAAACACGTGCAGGGACCATTTCTGTCATTTTTGAAACTTTGCTGAATCAGACACATGGTAGCGTAGCGCGACCATCCCCTGCCTATTTCGCCGCGCTACGCGACGATCACATCTGGGCAGAAAGTTTGTTTTCAGCATCAGTTTGTAAATTCAGGGGCCAATCTTGCAATTTCTTTGTGTGGTAGCCAAGTTACCACCTCTCCAAGGCTTTGCACCTGCTCCTAACACTTGTATGGTTGTGATTCATTGCTTAATGGCTAAACAAACCACTTGTCATGATCTTGTTGATCACCAACAAGTATAAATAGTTGGCCAAACTCCTCAATTCTTTGCTCATTCCTCTCATTTCTCATCTCTTATCTGATTTGGGAGCTTTCTAATCTGCTTGGAACTTTATTCTTTGTAGAAAAGATAGCTAGGACCCTTTGTAAGTCTTCTTTCATGCTTGTTCTTTATGTTTAAGCAGAAAGTCAAACAGTTTGGCCAACAGTTTGACTTTCGGTTTTGACCATCAATTGGTCAAGTCAAAGTTCAATTGAACTTTGAAACGTGATTGTAATCACAATAGTTATAATCCTTCGTAGTTATAGCTGCTGATTTCCACGTTAGCTAGTTGTAGTGTCGAGTCAAAGTTTCGGTCAAAATGCGTTTTAGCACGCATTTTGCCTCGGAACTACTTTAGGGTATCAAAACACTTTGTTTTGATACCAAATCAGTAGGTTAGACATGTTTTGACATGTCTAACTCGACACTATTAGTTTGTGCTTGTTTAGGGTCGTAAGTTAAGCGGTATAAACAACCGCTTACACTTTCGAACCCGACCCGTTTGGTCGATCTTTAGGATCCGACCAAGTTTAGTTAATGATCATAGTTTCATAGGGAATAACCACTGAGGTTATAACCTTATGATCACCTAGGATTGGTTAGTCATATGCTTGTTAGCTTGTATGCCCATAGGAAATGACCAAAATGCCCTTTTGAAGCATAAATCCGTATTTTGACTATGTGAACATAATTTTGACATGTAATCCGATTTAGTAACATGTTTAGGGATAATTGGGCATGTAAGACTTGACATAGCACATAGTTAACCATCCGATCATAGTTTTACGCTAACGACGCCTTATAGTAGCTTATGTTACCATAATGTGTCGAAACGGGTCAAAAGCACTTAGGTAGGCCTTCCAATCAGAATGTTGGGACTAATAAATCATACCATATGAGTTCAATTACTCATTTGATTTATAGAACCTCATTCTATCCTATCTCCCGATTTAGGAGCCGATTATTAACATAGTTACCTATACTAGGTGCCGGTTGATTCCGTGACCCTTGGAGCTTAAATTGGTCTTATTCTCAAGACTAATTAGCAATCCCAAGTGAGTACATAGTTCCCCTCTTTTACCGTTTTCAAATATTTTGGGGTGATACACATGTACATACATGTTACTTTCGTGCATTTCATGATTTTATAAACATGCTACTTTCACCTAGTACACATATAGTACATGCTTTCCATTGTGTTTTGCTATGTATGTAAAGCATGCTAGCACATTGATTTGTTACACATTTGTTGCATATGTTTACTTAGCATATGTAGCACATTGTTTTACATGACGTTTCTGCTATGTATGTTTACTGAGCATGCTAGCACATTGTTTTTACATGAACATTTCTACTAGGCATGTTTACTTAGCATTCCTAGTACATGGTTTTCACATGCTACATTGGTTATGACATTTGGTATGTTCAATCGGGACAATAATACATTCATTAACATTAGCTACGCCGCTCGGACTTATGTAATGGTACCATAGGAATTGACAACTCCCGTTTCCGACTTCCTGGGTTTGTTTGGAAGTTGGGGATGACAGAATCCGACTACATAACTTTAGATGAACCTTTAATTCGTTTAAGGGTTTGTCGCCACAGTCTCAAGGCTTGAATGTATGCGATTAACATTACTGCATAAATGTTTGTAATCATAAAGCATCGTTTTTCTGCAAAGCATAACATTTGATTTAAACTTAGGTTTATTCAAAAACATGTTTTGTACATTTTCTATGGGGTTGAGTAACTTCTAGTTATTCACCATACATGACATTTGTTTTTACATTAGACATCATTACATAGTTAAGCAGATGATTTCCTACTTGCTATGCATTTCATTGGTTATACCTGATACACATGACATCGTACACGGTTTACACATACACATTTTAACATGGAACAAGACATTTTGGTTGGTTATCGATAAGTGACTTATGTAACGGGGCTATGTGACATATTGTCACACCCCGACCACGTAGAACATACAAAACGTGGCGGAAACGTCGGGGAGTGTTGTAACAGAATCATTGTTTCATAACACATGGAAATTTAAATATTGTTTTATTGATTAAATGAACTCGTTGTTCTATTACAATCACATAAGTACAACTATGATCTTCCAAGTTTTAAAGTTGCTAAGGCACGAGTCCATCCTAAATGTAGCATGCATCAACAATCATCTCAAGACAGCACCTGAAACATGTGTAAAAATAGGTACGTCAGCATAAAAATGCCTGTGAGATACATAGGTTTTGTGAAAACGGAGTTCATGACTTGAGTTTGAGAAAATGTTTAGTCATGAACCTCGTATTTTTGCTTTGTCTTGTAAATCATTTGAAAAACGATAGGATCAGATGATATGTATAAATAAGAGAATAATGTATGGTTAACTGAATAACCATGTAAAATGAGTTTGTATATGTTAAGTTTGTTTGAAAAACAATGTTTTAATAAAACGTTTATGGTATATATAAAATATACCTTGGTTTTAAGAAAGTTGAATAAGTAATATATTAAAATATATTTCAGTTCCAATATTGTTAACCCAAGTGTACTAAATAACGCCACGGTATGTAATGCAATGAAAACACTTATATATAAGAAGTACCAGCGGCGTATCTACCATGTTTTCATCACATTACACTCGTTCTGTTATCTAAACACTAACCAAAACCAAATCGTTTGATAGATAGTATATTAAATATACTTTAGTTGTTCAAAATAATAGTTTTCAGTAGTATACTACAGGTATACCTTGGATTTATAAATAACACATTAAACTATGCTTTAGTTTTGTAAGTAACATATCAGAATATGCTTTGGATGTGATAAATAACATATTAAACTATGTCTTGGTTTGTAAATAACATATCAAAATATGCTTTGGATGATTACAAAATATATGTTGGTTCTGTACAACACCACACATGAGAGTATATCAAACTATACTTTTTGGGAGTATATCAAAATATACTTTAAAGGTGCGATTTAAGAATTCATTCAGACCTGGTGCATCAAACTACACCTTTGAGACTATAGGGATACCACAAAGGAAATCCCTATTTGGATGGAGAAACGAATTGGTTTCAGACATTCCATGACAACAGGAATGGGGTGTCTAGTCCTATAGCGCTATATCATACTACCAATCGGTCTGGTGAACAAAATAAGTACTATTCCAACAATTACTTTTGTAATTTTTGAGAAATCAGTGTTTAAACCATAGATAGTCATTTAGTTTGTCAAAAGATGAATACTATCATGTATAATCAATTATACTTTGAAATCATGAAAATAACAGATAGGTACACATGCTTCACCCCAAAACAGTTCAGAAAACAGTAAAAGAGGGGAACTATGTACTCACCTGAGATTGCTTTGGATTCCTTGTAAAATAACCGGATAATGCTAAAGATCACGGAATATCAACGGCACCTAATAGGTAGCTTATGTTAATATACCGGACCAAATCGGAAGGATCGGACAGTACGCAGGTTCGTAAACCAAACGAGTATGGAGACTCGTGTAATATGGCTTAGCAAAGCCTACATACTAAAATAAAACCTAATCTAAGTGCTTACGGTCCATCACGACCCGTTTAGGTAGCTTATGCTACCCTAACGCGTCGTTCGCGTAGAACGCGTTCGGGACGCCTAACATTGCGACCACACGGTATAACCTCGGAAGGTTATAGCTATGGTCACCTAATGTGTTTGGTCGGGTCCTAATGACCGACCAAATGGGTCGGGTTCGAAAGTATAAGCGATGGTTTAAATCGCTTACCTTACGACCCTATATAAGCACTAAACTAAAAGTGACGAGCTAAGCATGTTAGAACATGCTTAACTAAGTTTAGAAACAAGTTTGGCATCAAAACAAACGGCTTTGATGCCCACGAGTAGTTTGGTTACAAAATACGCAAGAATGCGCATTTTGGCCGAAACTACGACTCGTCACTGGGCCTAGTTAACGTGGTGATCAGTAGGTATAGTCACTACGGACTATAACCATCGTGATCACGCTCACGTTATGAAGTTCCATGAACTTCGCATCGACCATAAGCTGGTCAATGCAGAAAGTCAACAAAACATTGACTTTCGGACTCGAAAAGCGAATAAAAGAGCGAAAGAAGACTTACGGAGGGTCCCCGAGTGCTAATCAAGACCAAATAGCTCAGGTATGAAACAATGGTTTCAACTTAGAGCTTTAAGATCTGATTTTGTGATTTTTACACAAAAGGGGGGGGGGGTATTTATAGGAAAAGTGGAACCGTTAGGATCGTTTTATCGAATATCGTGCCTTGATCTCGTGCGTACATGTGTCCAAGTGGATAAGTTCAGTGAACTTGACCCTTGGCTCTTCGTTGGGTGAAAAGGCATCGCCCCTTGATCGAACGAAAGGCCAGATTCTGCATTAAATGCAAAATCTTCTGTCAGACATGTTCACGCGGCCCGCCTCATGTTTTGGGCAATCTTTACGCGGGCCGCCTGGCCCCTCTGATCTGCACCACTTGCAGAATTTACATATTTGGCCCCTGTTGCGTTTTTAAGCCATTTCCAGCCCTTTCAAGACCTGTAAAGCCATCTTTAAGGCCCTAAAATGATGCCTAAACATTGTGGACATGAAACATGCCCAAAAATATGTCGGATGTCGGTTCGTTTGGCCGTACGATCGCGATGTTCGCTTAATTACGACGGAATGCGCATAAGCGTGAAAGACGATCCAAATGACGCGACAAATGGATTTTTCTCATGCCAAACACTAAGGCATAATATAAGGATGCTTACATAAATTTTTGGATGTCCGGATGTATTCAGAACATGAGTTATGCGCGAAAGTGCAAACTTATGCACTTTTTGACACTTTTAGTCCCTGAATGATCCAAAAGTTTGTTTTAGCATACCAAACCCCTCAAAGCCTATTTCTAAGCTATGTAAAGGATATATATGGTATGTTTAACTTATGGACATGTTCCGGAATGTTCGTTACAGTTCAAATTGGCATACTTTCGCAGTTTGTCAAGTTTAGTCCCTGTAAGCGAATTAACTTGTTTTTGCCATACCAAAGCCTTCAAAACTTATTTCTAAGTTATGTAAAGGTTATTTAAGGTATGTTAAGTGTATGATGGTCTCCCAGAGTATTTGTCGCATTAAACTGAGTACGTTTATGCACCAGTTTGCGTATAATTATCCAGAAAGCGTTGTAGAGTATGAAATTGAACAAGAATTGATATGTGCAAAGCATACACATATTTATACAAATCCCAAGTATGAAATACAATATTTCCTTGGTTTGGCATTTGTTTGATGGTTGAAGTGACACAGGTGTCACAGTCTCCCCTACTTTAGGAAATTTCGTCCCGAAATTTAATTCTAGAGGAAACTCGTGAGGACAGCTGTGAAGGTTTCGCCTTATAATAGATCCATTGAACCCTTAGGTAAAACTCTGGGCCATGTTAGGATTGTTAGCGAATTTGTTAACCCTCAGAGTGAATTCCTTGAAATAGTAAAACATGAAATTTTGAACTACTGATTGACGAACGTTTCTTATGAAGGCTTATCATAGGAAAACTTGGTGTGTGATTGAGATCAGAATTGGGGGAGTGTGAGAATAAATGACATTGGTCGAGGTCCGAGACTTCTCCCGTATCATTATTCTTGTCACTAGGTCTTAACACATGATGAAACTTCCTGTGGTTCCTGTGCACTGAATTCCATAATTATGTAGGCCTCCATAATTACGTAATTCCTTGCACAGTCCGCACAGTCCATTTCATAATCCGTAGGAAAAATTTCTTGAATAAATATGAAGCGATTTGACTAGACCACCAAAGGATCCTTTTAATTCGATCAACGAACGATCTTTTTAACTAGATCAACACATGATCTTCTTAACTAGACCGTCGTACGATCTCTTTAAATAGACCGCTTAAGGGATCATTTTTATATCATCACATGATATTTCTAATCAGATTTTCAAAATCAATCTGTTTAAGCAGACCTTTCAAGAGGTCCAATTATAGAACAATACTTTATAACCCGAGTGACTTAACTACACTGTTGAAATCCATTGAGGGTTTAAGATAGTATCTTTGGATATCCCATTATGAATCTCTCGTATGAAGATATGAAAGATTCTATGAGGATTTGGATGGATCACATACAACCACAAAACATGTAAGAAAATGCATAAGCACAAATTTAGTTAACTTGATTCTTTATTTTGTTATCCTTAGGTATGGATATTAAGGCACACTAGGAATCCAACCTATGGATTTCATTTGGCACTTTAACGATTTATGAAGATCTATCTATAAAGATAGAGGGATTCTCAATAAGTGTTTGACTTTGTTTCTTAAAAGAAACGAGAGTTTAAGGTTCTTGGGGAGATCACAAGTGATCATAATATGACAGAACCATACGAGTAGTTTGTCTTTGGGTTGACATCATAAAGTTGCATCAAGCATTCACACAAACGCATAAATTTTGCAGAAATAAAAACAACAAATCTTTATTTATGTAACAACGGAATTGTCTTGAAGTGTCAAAAGATAGCAACTAAGGAAATACAAAACACTAATTGTTCACTGCTGCATCATTGTTAATGTTTGCCTCATTGATGTTGAACACTCGTCCACGCGCTGGAGGTATGTTAACAAGCCTTGGGCAATTGTTCCTGTAGTGGGTAAGGTCACCACAGTTATAACATGACCCTGGAGGGAACCGTGCTTGAACAGCAGCAGGGTTTGCAGCAGTTTGATTTGCATAACGACAAACATTGATCAAATGTCCCAACCGCCCACAGTGGGTACATTTGTGACACTGCTCTTGCTCTAGATGATGACGGTTGCATTTGTTGCACAACGGTGCTGTACCAACATAGTTTTGTCTTTTACGAGGTTGTGTTGTCTGGTTTGGTGCAACTTGTTTGTCTTGAGCAGTTACAGCGTAGCTTTGAGAGGCTTTGCGCTTTTTCTTCTTGGACACCTCAGCACTTTCTTCCTTTGGTTCCACATGAGCAGTCTTGTCAGATGGTCTTAAGTCGCCCTTCCGAAACAGCTTGCGCTTCCTGATTTGGGATTCAGTCAGAGTGGCAGCCAATTCAATGGCTTGTCTGACAGTAGTAGGGTTGCTGCCAGTAACGATGTCCTGAACTACGTCAGGAAGCCCATCAATGTATTTCTCAATCGCCTTATCCAGAGGCGTAACCATAGTAGGGCATAACAAGCTCAATTCCTCATAGCGATCAGTATAGGCTCGATGTTCCCCACTGTCTTGCTTTAAATCATCAAATTCCCTTTCTAGAGCCCTAAGCTCATGACGAGGACAGAACTCCTTCATCATAAGAGCCCTAAGCTCGGCCCAAGTCTGTGCTAATGCAACCTCTGCACCGCGGTCTCTCATAACCCCGTTCCACCATGTAAGAGCCCTCTTCTGAAACACACTCGAAGAAAACTCGACCTTGCGATTTTCAGGACACTGAACGTGACGGAAAGTATTCTCAATGCTCTCGAACCATTGAAGAAGCCCAGTTGCTCCCTCAGAACCATTGAACTTGAGCGGTTTAGCTGAGTTAAAAATCTTGAAATTGCATGGAGCATTGTTGTTGTTGTTGATGGCTTGAGTTATTTGAGCATAAAGAATTGGGAAGGCAGCAGCCATTTGTTGCGCGATGATTTCCGCCAGTTCGGCATTCGCCATCTGATTGTCGCGTCGAGGAGGCATTCTAAAAGAGGATACATGAGAGGAAACGAGTGAGAGAATTAGACGAAAAGAATGAGATGGAACAAATCTGATGAAAGCAAGGATAGTGGCCGTCTGTCTGTTACTACAAAGCAACACACGACCTGGTGATTAATCAAAGCAAATAGGTCAAAAATAATGTATCGCGAAGACATGCTTGCCTATAAGTGGACACTCACCCCAAGAGTTCCCAGGTAAGAGTGACTGGTCCGATTATGTGGATTTGTACGAACACTCTAGCCTTAGACAGAAAACTCAGGGTACAGGCACCCACCCTTCCAGTTTGCATGTGTTCACAATATTTAGACCAACTTTGACGAGAGTTTTGAAAATTCAAAGGGGTTCAAAACCTTATAACAGAGGGTTCAAAACCTAGTAATCAATCATCCTAGAACAGATGATTAGTTTTCAAAGCGGTTTTGAAATTTATGTTCTTGTTGCGGTCGTCGCCTAAGGATAGGTGACGGTGTTGTTTTATGACTAAACGCAAGTAAACTCGCGTTAGGGTCCTAGGAAGGTTATAGACTAGGTCAAAGCATTACTAATAACCTAATTCCCTATAACCATGAGCTCTGATACCAACTTTTCTGTCACACCCCGACCACGTAGAACATACAAAACGTGGCGGAAACGTCGGGGAGTGTTGTAACAGAATCATTGTTTCATAACACATGGAAATTTAAATATTGTTTTATTGATTAAATGAACTCGTTGTTCTATTACAATCACATAAGTACAACTATGATCTTCCAAGTTTTAAAGTTGCTAAGGCACGAGTCCATCCTAAATGTAGCATGCATCAACAATCATCTCAAGACAGCACCTGAAACATGTGTAAAAATAGGTACGTCAGCATAAAAATGCCTGTGAGATACATAGGTTTTGTGAAAACGGAGTTCATGACTTGAGTTTGAGAAAATGTTTAGTCATGAACCTCGTATTTTTGCTTTGTCTTGTAAATCATTTGAAAAACGATAGGATCAGATGATATGTATAAATAAGAGAATAATGTATGGTTAACTGAATAACCATGTAAAATGAGTTTGTATATGTTAAGTTTGTTTGAAAAACAATGTTTTAATAAAACGTTTATGGTATATATAAAATATACCTTGGTTTTAAGAAAGTTGAATAAGTAATATATTAAAATATATTTCAGTTCCAATATTGTTAACCCAAGTGTACTAAATAACGCCACGGTATGTAATGCAATGAAAACACTTATATATAAGAAGTACCAGCGGCGTATCTACCATGTTTTCATCACATTACACTCGTTCTGTTATCTAAACACTAACCAAAACCAAATCGTTTGATAGATAGTATATTAAATATACTTTAGTTGTTCAAAATAATAGTTTTCAGTAGTATACTACAGGTATACCTTGGATTTATAAATAACACATTAAACTATGCTTTAGTTTTGTAAGTAACATATCAGAATATGCTTTGGATGTGATAAATAACATATTAAACTATGTCTTGGTTTGTAAATAACATATCAAAATATGCTTTGGATGATTACAAAATATATGTTGGTTCTGTACAACACCACACATGAGAGTATATCAAACTATACTTTTTGGGAGTATATCAAAATATACTTTAAAGGTGCGATTTAAGAATTCATTCAGACCTGGTGCATCAAACTACACCTTTGAGACTATAGGGATACCACAAAGGAAATCCCTATTTGGATGGAGAAACGAATTGGTTTCAGACATTCCATGACAACAGGAATGGGGTGTCTAGTCCTATAGCGCTATATCATACTACCAATCGGTCTGGTGAACAAAATAAGTACTATTCCAACAATTACTTTTGTAATTTTTGAGAAATCAGTGTTTAAACCATAGATAGTCATTTAGTTTGTCAAAAGATGAATACTATCATGTATAATCAATTATACTTTGAAATCATGAAAATAACAGATAGGTACACATGCTTCACCCCAAAACAGTTCAGAAAACAGTAAAAGAGGGGAACTATGTACTCACCTGAGATTGCTTTGGATTCCTTGTAAAATAACCGGATAATGCTAAAGATCACGGAATATCAACGGCACCTAATAGGTAGCTTATGTTAATATACCGGACCAAATCGGAAGGATCGGACAGTACGCAGGTTCGTAAACCAAACGAGTATGGAGACTCGTGTAATATGGCTTAGCAAAGCCTACATACTAAAATAAAACCTAATCTAAGTGCTTACGGTCCATCACGACCCGTTTAGGTAGCTTATGCTACCCTAACGCGTCGTTCGCGTAGAACGCGTTCGGGACGCCTAACATTGCGACCACACGGTATAACCTCGGAAGGTTATAGCTATGGTCACCTAATGTGTTTGGTCGGGTCCTAATGACCGACCAAATGGGTCGGGTTCGAAAGTATAAGCGATGGTTTAAATCGCTTACCTTACGACCCTATATAAGCACTAAACTAAAAGTGACGAGCTAAGCATGTTAGAACATGCTTAACTAAGTTTAGAAACAAGTTTGGCATCAAAACAAACGGCTTTGATGCCCACGAGTAGTTTGGTTACAAAATACGCAAGAATGCGCATTTTGGCCGAAACTACGACTCGTCACTGGGCCTAGTTAACGTGGTGATCAGTAGGTATAGTCACTACGGACTATAACCATCGTGATCACGCTCACGTTATGAAGTTCCATGAACTTCGCATCGACCATAAGCTGGTCAATGCAGAAAGTCAACAAAACATTGACTTTCGGACTCGAAAAGCGAATAAAAGAGCGAAAGAAGACTTACGGAGGGTCCCCGAGTGCTAATCAAGACCAAATAGCTCAGGTATGAAACAATGGTTTCAACTTAGAGCTTTAAGATCTGATTTTGTGATTTTTACACAAAAGGGGGGGGGGTATTTATAGGAAAAGTGGAACCGTTAGGATCGTTTTATCGAATATCGTGCCTTGATCTCGTGCGTACATGTGTCCAAGTGGATAAGTTCAGTGAACTTGACCCTTGGCTCTTCGTTGGGTGAAAAGGCATCGCCCCTTGATCGAACGAAAGGCCAGATTCTGCATTAAATGCAAAATCTTCTGTCAGACATGTTCACGCGGCCCGCCTCATGTTTTGGGCAATCTTTACGCGGGCCGCCTGGCCCCTCTGATCTGCACCACTTGCAGAATTTACATATTTGGCCCCTGTTGCGTTTTTAAGCCATTTCCAGCCCTTTCAAGACCTGTAAAGCCATCTTTAAGGCCCTAAAATGATGCCTAAACATTGTGGACATGAAACATGCCCAAAAATATGTCGGATGTCGGTTCGTTTGGCCGTACGATCGCGATGTTCGCTTAATTACGACGGAATGCGCATAAGCGTGAAAGACGATCCAAATGACGCGACAAATGGATTTTTCTCATGCCAAACACTAAGGCATAATATAAGGATGCTTACATAAATTTTTGGATGTCCGGATGTATTCAGAACATGAGTTATGCGCGAAAGTGCAAACTTATGCACTTTTTGACACTTTTAGTCCCTGAATGATCCAAAAGTTTGTTTTAGCATACCAAACCCCTCAAAGCCTATTTCTAAGCTATGTAAAGGATATATATGGTATGTTTAACTTATGGACATGTTCCGGAATGTTCGTTACAGTTCAAATTGGCATACTTTCGCAGTTTGTCAAGTTTAGTCCCTGTAAGCGAATTAACTTGTTTTTGCCATACCAAAGCCTTCAAAACTTATTTCTAAGTTATGTAAAGGTTATTTAAGGTATGTTAAGTGTATGATGGTCTCCCAGAGTATTTGTCGCATTAAACTGAGTACGTTTATGCACCAGTTTGCGTATAATTCTCCAGAAAGCGTTGTAGAGTATGAAATTGAACAAGAATTGATATGTGCAAAGCATACACATATTTATACAAATCCCAAGTATGAAATACAATATTTCCTTGGTTTGGCATTTGTTTGATGGTTGAAGTGACACAGGTGTCACACATATGATAAAAGCATGGTGGATACGCCGCTGGTACTTCCTATAAATAAGTGCTTTTATCGTATTATACATCGTTGCGTTATATAAACCACTTGGGCAATACATGAAACATTTCATACATAAACATGACATTGTTTTACAAATTACATATTTTATATAAATTCACTTTTACTTGGTTATTCATTTAACCATGCATTATCATTTCATCATCATTTGATTTTCATTGATTTTCACATGGTTTTACAAAGGAAAACATTTTACAAGGTTCATGACTACATTTTATTAAACTCTCCTTTCAAATACAAGTCATGAATCTGCATAAACAAAACCTATGTATCTCACAGGCATTTTTATGCTGACGTACCTATTTTTACATGTGTTTCAGGTGCTAATGCATGATGATGCTTGTGCTTCACTTAGGCGGACTCGGGCCTTAGTGACTTAAAAGACAGTTATTATGTTAGTTTAGTTTGAACTCAAAGACAATGTAACTTTAAATTTTAATAATACATAACTTTAATTGCCATGGTTGTTGAAACAATAATTCTGTCGCCACTCACCTCCCCGGCGTTTCCGCCGCGGTTTGTTGTTTTACGCGGCCGGGGTGTAACAGAAGAGTTGGTATCAGAGCCAATGGTTATAGGGAATTAGGTTATTAGCAATGCTTTGACCTAGACTATAACTTTCTAGGACCCTAACACAAGTTTACTTGTGTTTAGATTTTAAAACAATACACATCACCTATCCTTAGGTGATTACCAAAACTTGAACACAATTTCCAAAATGATTTTGGGATCAATCATCTATCCTTAGATGATTTCTTTTTGGCCTTGTGCCTTCCAATTTTTCAAAATCTCGTCAAAGTTTTGGGTCTAAATAATGTGAACACGTGCAAACTGGAAGAGTGAATGCCTGTACCCTGAGTTTTCTGTCTAAGGCTAGAGTGTTCGTACAAATCCGCAGTATCGGACCAGTCACTCTTACCTGGGAACTCTTGGGGTGAGTGTTCACTTATAGGCGAGCATGTCTTCGCGATACATTATTATGACTCATTTACTTTGATTTGTCACTGTGTGTTGTTTGTTTGCTTTGTGGTAACAAACAAATGACCACCTTCCTTGCTTTTTGTCAATTTTATTGTTATCTCATCTTTTCATCACAACATCTCACTCGTTTTCTCTCATGTTTCCTCTTTTAGAATGCCTCCTCGACGTAACGTTCCCCAACCTGATGCCGAACTGGCAGCTATTATAGCACAGCAGATGGCTGCTATGCTACCCGGTCTCATAACTCAAATAAACCAAGCCACCAATAACAATGTTAATGCACCTG
The DNA here is from genome assembly GCF_002127325.2 of Helianthus annuus. NCBI lineage: Eukaryota > Viridiplantae > Streptophyta > Magnoliopsida > Asterales > Asteraceae > Helianthus > Helianthus annuus. Next base: position 122,571,039 of record NC_035438.2, on the reverse strand, counting down.
CTCCGTGCAACTTTAAATAGTTTAACTCGGCTAAACCTGTTGGAACCTGAAGGTTTATTCATGTAGGTTAAGAACGTTTAGGGGTTGATCTTGTTATTAGTTTATTATGTTTTGGGTTATTTATTGTGGGTTGGGCTAGATAAGTGTTGCATGGGCCTAGGTTAGTATTCGGTCCATATGTCTAGTATATAAACACCCTTAATCTATTGATTAAGGGTTGTTGGTCACGAGTAGAAGACAGGCGACACAAGCAATTGGAACCGAGTTCCATCCGATCTTGTATCAGTCATCGATCTAGTTGAATGCAAGTTTCGGTTTGTCTTTTATATTGATTGTTTATTATTTGATCTTATATTGTTCTTGAATCGACTTGTATTTGAATTCCGCGCTTATACAAGTTCAGATTGATATCATTGATAGATCCTCACGGGTTTTACAATTGGTATCAGAGCCATTGAAGCCATTCAAGGGCTCGGTTTGATATCAATCGGATTCAAGAAATTGCATATATTACTGATCCGGTTTGTTGAGTGTTTGCAGATTTTTTATCGACTGTTCTTGACAAATTCATTAAAAAAAAATCACTGATTTTGGTTTGTTGATTTCAGTATTGGTGTTTGCTGAAATTTCGGGATTTCGTTTCAACAGATTCAAAGATTACAATATCTTTGAATTTTGGAAATTGCTGAAAAGTCGGGATTGCGAGTAAACAGGTCTTATCACTTATTGTTTTGCAGGTTTCGACTCGCAATCACCCAGTTGCGGCTCATCTCGTTTCAGTTACGACTCGCAACAGTTGCTGGTTTCGGTTCATTCTGCCTCAGTTACGACTCGCAATCATTCTTGGTTTCGGTTCATCCTGCCCAGTTACGACTCGCAACCAGCTGTTTGATCTTCACTCGCAACCGTGGTTTCGGCTCATCCTGCCTTGTTACGACTCGCAACCACTTTGGTTACGACTCGTATTCACAGTTGATTTGACTCGCAACCATCTTCATTACGACTCGCAATCAACATCAATTTGACTCGCAACCTCGTTTCGACTCGCAACGACAGTGTGTTACGGACAATTTGGACTGTTGACTTTGGACTTAATTAAATTAATCAATTAATTAACCAATTAATTAAGTAACCATGTCGTCAAACAACAGTGAACTGTCTGCCCTAACTCAACAACAAGAACTGGACTCAAAGCTTGGAACCACATCACGCATTCCTAGGCTAACTGATGCCAATGACTTTCCCGAGTGGAAGTGGCGCTTTGAACAACATCTTAAGGTTAAAGATTACAAGCTATGGCGCAGCATCTTGAGGGGACCTAGGGAAATTATGATGGAAAGTCCTACAGAACCTGATGTTAAAATAAAGAAGCCTCGAGAATTATACACTGAAGATGATGTGCTTATTGTTGAAGAAGATGATCGAGCTTTCTCTTACTTGACCATGGGTTTGGGTCCTAATATTTGTGACAACTCGAGTGTTTGACTTTCACTTTCGCATTTATTGCGCGTTGACTTTGACTTTGACTGTTTAGTTGTTGGATTGTGGACTTGAATTATACGAGTTGTGTGTTAATAGAATATATTGTCGTTTTGCCTATATGTTACTATTTGTGGTGATAGAAAATAATATTAGAATTGTTATTATTATAATATTAACTTTAACCTAGCCCTCGAAGGATGACATGTAGTTCGAAGGATTCGAAGGACCACGAAGGATAACCTTCGACCCCGAAACATATCCTTCGAGCACGAAACATATCCTTCGATATGTTTCGGCCCAGTCCTTCCAATGGGCTTGGCCCATTTCTGTAATACGTATAAGTACGTATCAACATGTACCGGCTGTCATTTTCTATCATATTCCCAACCCTAGAGCTCTCCAAACTGTGACGGCAAGCTAGTAACCACAGGAGACCCTTGCGACCAAACCCTCATTTCGGTTAGTAAAATCTATTTGATTCGATCGTTCGTTTATGCGTATGTGTTCACGTGTAGTGTGTTCTTGATTGTTGATGTAACCTGAACTGATACATGCCTGAATATTATGATTTTGAATACGATGGAATATCGATATAGATTTCACATAGGGTTTGATGATGTGTTAATGTGCGTTAACCGGTTTCGTGATACGTTTAAACTAGGTTCATGCTAGACAATGATTTCTGGATGATTGCGTTATGATTAGATGTGCTAAATGATTCTGATGATTTGGTAATGATGATGATGACGGCTGTATAGATGATTAGGGTTGCTGTTCCTGTGAAAACGTAACTGATTGTGAAAACGTAACTGTTGATTGATCGAAAGATACTGTTTGTCGAAACATAGGTAGTGTCGAAAGATGCTTGTAGTCGAAACATAGCATTGACCGAAGGATAGATATGACCGAAACATAATTAAGTTGACCGAAAGATACCTTAGGTCGAAAGATGACTGATGGTACGAAACATACCAACTAGTCCGAAAGATAACTGTGAAAACTTGTAAGTGTCGAAAGATCACTGATGTGTCGAAAGTTAGCAGTGGATCGAAGGATAGTAGCAATTATAAACATCCTTCGAAGGATGGAATGTATACATGAACTATTTGACATGCCATGCTTGATGATGAATGTTTACATTTGTAATTGTGTGCACTAGCTGATGAGTAACTAGGAAATGGTACGTGTGCGCCGACGTACAAACTGACTGTTACGTGAACATTGTATTGCATGCGAATCATTGCGAACATGAACTGATTTGTTATACGTGCATACACTAGGACGTGATTAATTACTTGTGAGTGCATAACCTAGCATACCGAGCAAACCAAGGTGAGTTCACACTCCTACTAAGGCATGGGATTCCCGGGTTGTGGGAATGGGTTAAAGGTTGTTATTGAAAGGAACGTACATATGCTTTACTAGACTGTCACCTATCATGTCCTCGGATGTCAGGACGGTTACGTAGGTTGGGATAACACCTACGGGTTCACATGCCATTCTATCCTCGGTTACGAAGGATACGCACGTAAAACCTACGTGTACGCATTACTTATTTCTATCCTCAGGTTACGAAGGATACGTGCGTAAAACCTACGCACACTTTATACACACTTCTGTTCTCGGACGAAGAACAGGGATAATAATACGAACAGTCTAGTGGTCACTTAACATGGGAAGCCCCCACCAGCACAACTTACTATCGGCCCTGTAGAGCCACCTGTTATTTACTGTTACACATTTACTTACTGTGAACTCGCTCAACTAGTTTGTTGACCATTCTGTTACATGCCTTGCAGATCGTTAGGTACTTGGAGCTTGCACTGGAGAAGCGGGTCGTTGTGGACAAGGATTCGTGGTTTCTATGCTGAACTATTATAACATTTGAACTATTTACTATTGTTGGATTATTACTATGCTTCCGCTACACTTTAAAACAATAACATGTTTTGAACACCTTTGGTATTGAACGGATGGTTTTCTTTTATCTTACTTAATACTATATGCATGTTCAATATGATTGGTGGCTTGATCCTGGTCAGTCACGCTCCCAAGCGGTGATACTCCGCAGGTGGATTTTGGGGGTGTGACAGATTGGTATCAGAGCCATTGGTTATAGAGAACTTGGTTTTAATATGGGAAAACGTTTTTATTAAAACCAGACTATAACCAGAACAGTGCTCTCAACGATCCACAACGACGCTTCGCTCCACGTGCAAGACTCAACTCCCTAGGTAATAAGGTTTATGTTTATTGCCTACATGCTAGAATTTGCATAGAACTTTGCTCGTAGTATGCTTACATTACCTTGCTCACAACTTGTTATTGCTTGAGAATACTTATGTGCTTACACTCTTCTGTCATCGCACTATTCGCGAACCTTTCTCACTTATGTTGCCTTTGATGTGAAGATCAATGGCCGCACGAATTACCATGACTCAAGCCCAGCTAGAGGCTCTCGTTGCTGCGGCAGTTGCAGCCGCCCAAGCAGGTAGTACACCCTGCAATATAGACACTAGGATCTTTAGATCCTACATTAATTCTTGTACTTAACTTTGCCCTGTTCGTACACAATAGGTCAACCCGCTCAGCAACAACCTGGGTGCACATTCAAGAATTTTATGGACTGTCGTCCTAGCTCGTTCAGTGGCACGGAGGGGGCAGTTGGACTCCTCCACTGGTTTGAAAAGCTCGAGTCGGTTTTCGAAATGTGTGAATGCCCTGAGGCTCGCAGGGTGAAGTTCGCCACTGGCACACTTGAAGGGATTGCGCTCACTTGGTGGAACGCACAAGTGCAGATCTTAGGGTTGGCAGCTGCTAACGCCACACCCTGGAATGAATTCAAAGAACTGATCAAGAGGGAATACTGCACTAGAGAAGACATTCACAAGTTGGAGGACGAGTTGTATAACTTGAAAATGGTTGGTTCGGAAATCGAAGCTTACACCAAAAGATCGAATGAGTTGGCTGTGTTATGTCCAACTATGGTGGACCCTCCATACAAGCGAATTGAGTTGTATCTCAAGGGGCTCGCGTCAGAGATTCAGAGCCACGTTACCTCGGCTAACCTCAACAACATCCAGGAAATCCAGCGTCTCGCTCATCGCATCACAGATCAGGCAGTAGACCAGGGCAAACTGCCAAAGCGTATCAGTGCTACCGCTACTGCTACTACTACACTTGCTACTCCCAGCGAAAGTAAGAGAAAGTGGGAGGGGGATTCTAGCAAGGGATCAGCATCGGTACAGTCACAGTCTCAGCAGCGAAAGACGGATAGTTACCAAAGTCCCAGTCAGCACTCATCGAGCAGCCACAGACAGGGAGGGTATCGAGGAAACCTTCCAAAGTGTAACAACTGCAACAGGCATCACAGCGGCCAGTGCAATAAGGGCCGTTGTCAAAGGTGTTTAAAGATGGGTCACGAGGCCAAAGATTGTAGAAGCGCTCGCCCTGCAAATCAGAATCAGCAGCCTCAGCAACCAGCTCCACAGAATCAGCAGAATCAGCAACAGGGCAACAGGGGGTGTTATAAGTGTGGGGCTGAAGGTCACTTCAAACGCGATTGCCCACAGTTGAACCAGAACCGCAACAACAACCATCAGGGCAACGGGAACCATAACAACAATAATGGGGGCAACAACAACAACAACGGCAATGAAGCTCGTGGTCGAGCATTTGTGTTGGGTCGAGGAGATGCAGTGAATGATCCCAATGTGGTTATGGGTAAGTTTCTTCTCGACGATATTTATGTTACTGTCTTATTTGATTCGGGTGCTGATACAAGTTATATGTCACTGAAAATGGGTAAATTATTAAAACGTACACCAACACCCCTAGACACCAAACACGTCGTAGAACTAGCCAATGGTAAAAGTGTAGAAGCCACACAGGTAGTCAAGGGTTGTAGCATTGTTCTAGCGGGTCAGACTTTCACGATTGATCTTATACCCATAGTCTTGGGTAGCTTCGACGTCGTCATCGGCATGGATTGGTTATCTCAACATCACGCAGAGATCTTATGCAAGGAAAAAGTTATTCGTATTCCTCGCTCCAGTCAAGAACCTCTCGAAGTTCAGGGCGACAAGAGTGGTGCTGTGGTTGGCATCATCTCTTACTTGAAGGCGCAGAAATGTTTACGAAAGGGGCATACTGCCATTCTGGCTCTCGTTACTGATGCATCAGCAAAGGAAAAGAAGCTGGAGGATATCCCAGTTGTACGTGACTTCCCTCAGGTGTTTCCTGAAGATTTACCAGGCTTACCGCCTCATCGTCAAGTCGAGTTTCAGATCGAATTGGCACCTGGAGCAGCGCCAATAGCCCGCGCACCATATCGTTTAGCTCCAACCGAACTGGAAGAACTGTCGAAGCAGCTGCAAGAGCTCTTGGAAAAGGGCTTTATTCGTCCAAGCTCTTCGCCTTGGGGAGCTCCAGTGTTATTTGTGAAGAAGAAAGACGGTACGTTCAGGATGTGCATCGACTACCGTGAACTCAACAAGGTGACGGTGAAGAACCGTTATCCTCTTCCACGCATAGATGACTTATTCGACCAGTTGCAAGGGTCGTGTTACTATTCCAAGATCGATTTAAGGTCAGGGTATCATCAACTGAGAGTCCGGGATGAGGACGTCTCCAAAACTGCTTTCAGAACTCGTTATGGTCACTACGAGTTTCTGGTCATGCCATTCGGGCTTACAAACGCACCTGCAGTCTTCATGGATCTTATGAACAGGGTGTGCAAACCGTATCTCGACAAGTTCGTCATCGTTTTCATCGACGACATTTTGATTTACTCCAAGAGTCAGGAGGAGCACGAGCAGCACTTACGCGTTATCTTGGAACTTCTTCGAAACGAGCAACTGTACGCAAAGTTTTCAAAATGCGACTTCTGGCTTCGTGAAGTCCACTTCTTAGGCCATGTGGTAAACAAGGATGGGATTCATGTCGATCCATCCAAGGTTGATTCGATCAGAAACTGGCCAGCACCGCGTACACCGACAGAAATACGCCAATTCTTGGGTTTGGCGGGTTACTACAGGCGATTTATTAAAGACTTCTCAAAGATCGCGCAACCACTCACTATGCTTACACAGAAAGGTGTCGTTTACAGATGGGGTAATGCACAGGAGACCGCTTTTCAGTACTTAAAGGATAGGCTTTGCAGCGCACCTATTCTTTCATTGCCAGAGGGCACAGATGACTTCGTGGTTTATTGTGACGCATCGATACAGGGGCTTGGTTGTGTATTGATGCAGCGGGATAAGGTTATTGCTTACGCCTCTCGGCAACTCAAGGTTCATGAACGGAACTACACGACGCACGATTTAGAGCTGGGAGCTGTTGTTTTCGCGCTTAAGATATGGCGACACTACCTGTACGGTACCAAGTGCACGATTTACACCGATCACAGGAGTCTCGAGCATATTCTTAAGCAAAAGGATTTGAATATGCGTCAACGAAGATGGGTTGAACTTCTGAACGACTACGAATGCGCCATCAAGTATCATCCAGGCAAGGCCAATGTTGTGGCTGATGCCCTCAGTCGGAAAGACTCTCTACCTAAGCGCGTGCGAGCGCTACAGCTTACCATTCAGTCCAGTCTTCCTGCACAGATACGAGCAGCTCAGATAGAAGCACTAAAACCCGAAAACGTCAAGGCTGAAGCCTTGCGCGGTACAAGGCAACAAATGGAACAAAAGGAAGACGGCGCCTACTATGTAACGGGGCGTATTTGGGTCCCACTGTATGGCGGTTTACGCGAACTTGTGATGGATGAAGCGCACAAGTCTCGCTACTCGGTACATCCAGGGTCGGATAAGATGTACCACGATATCAGAACAACTTATTGGTGGCCAAACATGAAAGCTCTTATCGCAACTTACGTCGGCAAGTGTTTAACTTGTGCAAGGGTTAAAATCGAGTACCAGAAACCATCAGGCCTACTTCAGCAACCAGAAATACCACAATGGAAATGGGAGCAAATTTCCATGGATTTTGTTACTGGCCTACCTAGATCCCAGCGTGGGAATGACACTATCTGGGTGGTCGTTGATCGACTCACAAAGTCTGCTCACTTCTTGGCTATCAAAGAAAAGGATAAGTTTTCTACCCTAGCAGACATCTACATGAAAGAAGTTGTTTCGAGGCACGGAGTGCCCACCTCTATTATTTCGGATCGCGATGCACGATTCACGTCAGAGCTTTGGCAAGCGATGCACAAATCTTTCGGCTCACGATTAGACATGAGCACAGCATATCATCCTCAGACAGATGGGCAGTCTGAGCGAACTATTCAAACTCTAGAAGACATGCTTCGAGCGTGTGTTATCGATTTCGGCAACGGCTGGGAAAAGCACCTCCCTTTGGTGGAGTTCTCATACAATAATAGCTACCATACCAGCATTCAAGCCGCTCCATTCGAGGCATTGTACGGACGTAAATGCCGGTCACCTCTCTGTTGGGCAGAGGTGGGGGATAGTCAGATTACGGGTCCAGATATTGTTGTGGACGCCACAGAAAAGATAGCACAGATACGACAACGCATGGCGGCAGCGCGCGACCGTCAGAAAGCCTACGCGGACAAGCGTAGAAAGCCATTGGAATTTGAGGTCGGGGACCGGGTTTTATTAAAAGTTTCACCCTGGAAGGGTGTGGTTCGTTTTGGTAAAAGAGGCAAACTGAATCCGCGGTACGTCGGACCATTCGAAATCTTAGAAAAGATTGGCAAGGTAGCCTACAGATTAAACCTACCTCCTGAACTCGGTGCAGTTCACAATGTATTTCACGTGTCAAATCTGAAGAAGTGCCTGTCAGATGAGACCCTTATAGTTCCTTTTAAGGAACTCACTATCGACGAGCGGTTGCAGTTCGTCGAGGAACCAGTTGAAATCACGGACCGGGATGTTAAGGTCCTCAAACACAAGAGAATCCCTCTTGTTCGAGTTCGTTGGAACTCCCAGCGTGGCCCGGAGTATACATGGGAACGCGAAGACCAGATGAAAGAAAAGTACCCCCAGCTATTCGGAACCAATGTATCCACTTCTGAGACTGAAGCTACTACTACTGAATTTCGGGACGAAATTCCAAATCAACGGGGGGATGATGTGACACCCCAGGAAAACCAGTGAACGATACCTAGCTTCCTCAGTAAGTGCGTACCAAATTTCGGGACGAAATTTCTTTTAAGTTGGGGATAATGTGACAACTCGAGTGTTTGACTTTCACTTTCGCATTTATTGCGCGTTGACTTTGACTTTGACTGTTTAGTTGTTGGATTGTGGACTTGAATTATACGAGTTGTGTGTTAATAGAATATATTGTCGTTTTGCCTATATGTTACTATTTGTGGTGATAGAAAATAATATTAGAATTGTTATTATTATAATATTAACTTTAACCTAGCCCTCGAAGGATGACATGTAGTTCGAAGGATTCGAAGGACCACGAAGGATAACCTTCGACCCCGAAACATATCCTTCGAGCACGAAACATATCCTTCGATATGTTTCGGCCCAGTCCTTCCAATGGGCTTGGCCCATTTCTGTAATACGTATAAGTACGTATCAACATGTACCGGCTGTCATTTTCTATCATATTCCCAACCCTAGAGCTCTCCAAACTGTGACGGCAAGCTAGTAACCACAGGAGACCCTTGCGACCAAACCCTCATTTCGGTTAGTAAAATCTATTTGATTCGATCGTTCGTTTATGCGTATGTGTTCACGTGTAGTGTGTTCTTGATTGTTGATGTAACCTGAACTGATACATGCCTGAATATTATGATTTTGAATACGATGGAATATCGATATAGATTTCACATAGGGTTTGATGATGTGTTAATGTGCGTTAACCGGTTTCGTGATACGTTTAAACTAGGTTCATGCTAGACAATGATTTCTGGATGATTGCGTTATGATTAGATGTGCTAAATGATTCTGATGATTTGGTAATGATGATGATGACGGCTGTATAGATGATTAGGGTTGCTGTTCCTGTGAAAACGTAACTGATTGTGAAAACGTAACTGTTGATTGATCGAAAGATACTGTTTGTCGAAACATAGGTAGTGTCGAAAGATGCTTGTAGTCGAAACATAGCATTGACCGAAGGATAGATATGACCGAAACATAATTAAGTTGACCGAAAGATACCTTAGGTCGAAAGATGACTGATGGTACGAAACATACCAACTAGTCCGAAAGATAACTGTGAAAACTTGTAAGTGTCGAAAGATCACTGATGTGTCGAAAGTTAGCAGTGGATCGAAGGATAGTAGCAATTATAAACATCCTTCGAAGGATGGAATGTATACATGAACTATTTGACATGCCATGCTTGATGATGAATGTTTACATTTGTAATTGTGTGCACTAGCTGATGAGTAACTAGGAAATGGTACGTGTGCGCCGACGTACAAACTGACTGTTACGTGAACATTGTATTGCATGCGAATCATTGCGAACATGAACTGATTTGTTATACGTGCATACACTAGGACGTGATTAATTACTTGTGAGTGCATAACCTAGCATACCGAGCAAACCAAGGTGAGTTCACACTCCTACTAAGGCATGGGATTCCCGGGTTGTGGGAATGGGTTAAAGGTTGTTATTGAAAGGAACGTACATATGCTTTACTAGACTGTCACCTATCATGTCCTCGGATGTCAGGACGGTTACGTAGGTTGGGATAACACCTACGGGTTCACATGCCATTCTATCCTCGGTTACGAAGGATACGCACGTAAAACCTACGTGTACGCATTACTTATTTCTATCCTCAGGTTACGAAGGATACGTGCGTAAAACCTACGCACACTTTATACACACTTCTGTTCTCGGACGAAGAACAGGGATAATAATACGAACAGTCTAGTGGTCACTTAACATGGGAAGCCCCCACCAGCACAACTTACTATCGGCCCTGTAGAGCCACCTGTTATTTACTGTTACACATTTACTTACTGTGAACTCGCTCAACTAGTTTGTTGACCATTCTGTTACATGCCTTGCAGATCGTTAGGTACTTGGAGCTTGCACTGGAGAAGCGGGTCGTTGTGGACAAGGATTCGTGGTTTCTATGCTGAACTATTATAACATTTGAACTATTTACTATTGTTGGATTATTACTATGCTTCCGCTACACTTTAAAACAATAACATGTTTTGAACACCTTTGGTATTGAACGGATGGTTTTCTTTTATCTTACTTAATACTATATGCATGTTCAATATGATTGGTGGCTTGATCCTGGTCAGTCACGCTCCCAAGCGGTGATACTCCGCAGGTGGATTTTGGGGGTGTGACAATATTGCCATGGGTTTTCGCACCTGCAAATCTGCCAAGGAATTGTGGGATTCTCTGGTCGAAGTGTATGAAGGGAATGAAGACATGAAAGAAAGTCGAAGGAACTTGCTGCAACAAAACTTCAACAACTTCAACTGTATTTATGGTGAGACAGTGGATAATCAGATTCAAAGGTTTGTTAAACTGGTGACTCAAATGCAAATGGAAGAAATTCACACCTCAAACGCATCCACCAACAGACAACTCCTAAATGCACTGCCCAAGAGTTGGGATCATCATGTGGCCATGATTAAGAAAACCAAAGATCTTGCAAGATGTACATTGTCAGAAATGATTTCACACATCAAAGCTTGTGAATTGGATGATAAGCAGAGAGAGACTAACTACAAGAATAGCATGCTGGCTGCTGGTTTCTCAATTGCTCCCACCACGTCTAGCGACAGCAACACAGCTCTTCTATCACAAGGAGGCTTTCAGATGTTTCGCAATACTTCCTCTGTCTCTCAATCTGGATCCTCAAATCAAATCGTCTCTCCAGCTTCTCCAGCTTCAGTTCAAAATGCTGGAAAGGCATCTGCTGCTGCCCCTGCTTCCGCTCACTCTACGAACAATGAGATGATGGCATTCTTCGCAAGTCAGTCAAAGGAAAAGCTAGACATAGCAGCTTCTGTAATCAACTGTTTGAACGCTTTTATTGCAGGGAAGCTTGATCCACCAAAGTGGAGTCAAGATGATTTGTCGCAGATTCATCCAGATGATGTTGAAGAAATGGATATCACCTGGCAAATGGCAATGGCGGCATTCAGAGCTCAAAAGTTTGTGAAGAGAACGGGTAAAAACATGTGGGGTAACGCTTGGAATGGAGCTTCTAAAGTGCCCTTCAATCTTCGCTGTTTCAACTGTCATGAGGAAGGACACTATGCTCGGAACTGCCCGAAGTCACCCATGAACAGAGATCAAATTCCTACAACTCCTGCTCAACCAGCTACTCCTAATCGAGAAAGGGCTCTTGTGTCCACTACAAGTGTAGCAGATGCAGCTGCTTCTGGAAGTCCACAGCCGCAGGGATTAGCACAAGCGCTGGTGGTGCAGCCAAATGTCAACTTTGACTGGTCTTCTGATATTGAGCGTCTGAACATATCAGCTCCAGATAATCAAGCTGCAACTTCTAACATTGCTTTCATGACCTCAAACGAGCATGACCCTGAGCCACAGGAAGAGACTGCTGCTGACGATTTCGCTTTCATGACTCAAATCCTGTCAGCACCTGTCAAAGGTCTCACCAAAGAAGAGGTAATCTCAGTTTTCTGCACTCCTGAATGTAGGGAACGTGTTGAGGCTTATAGAATACACAACGCTGAGCTAATCGAAGATTACAATGAAATTAAAAGAAAAAATTTCACTTTAACGAAAAATGAAAAACTTTTCAAAGAGAAAATCGAAGCTCAGCGTAAGGACATCGTTCAACTAAAGGACGATGTCAGTGTAGCTAAAGCCCAACTCATGATAGTCAAAGAAAAATTATGTGAAGTAACTAAGGAACTGGAGAATGTAAGAGACAAATACCAAATCAATCAATTAAACATCAAGAAATTTGATTCCTCCAGTAAGTTAGTAAAAAATCTGTGTGATGAACAATTGGCTTACTCTAAAAAGAAAGGGTCGGGTTTGGGTTACAATCAGACTCCTCCTCCATACAATAACAATTACACTTATTTGCCAATGTCTGAGGAGGAGATCTTGAATGAAAGCAAAATGACCTATGGCTCATCTAGCAAATCGTCTGTTCACAACAAACCTGTTGAGCCACAAAAGTCCTCGCCTTTAAAGTTTGTCCCTAAAGGCACAATTGATCCTAACATCTCGTTGTCATGTGCAGATGATAGCTCTGAAGTAAGATGTGATGATGTTCATGGGAGTGAACCAGTTATTATTTCAAACGTTTCTGAACCTTATTTTGAACATTATTCTGAACCAACTGAGTCTGACATTGCTTTTACTAGTTCTTTGTTTGCGTCGTTTTCTGCGTTTGTTTCGTCTTGTGAGCCTGCTGTTTTGGGCAAAACTGATAATGTTTGTGTGGATGATTTGAACAATATGTGTGGTGATGATTGTTTGTCAGCTAATGCTTGTGATGCTAACATATCAAATGTTTCAGCTTGTGATAATGTTACAGGTGCGGTCCCTAAGGATGCATTCAGTGAAACCACTGAAACTATTTCTCAAGAAAATCAAGTGTATCCTGATTCTTCTTCTGAATCTGTCTCAGTGGGTGTCCCTAATGTTGAATCTAGTGGGACCCCATTGGAAACCGAATTAACAAATGAATCAGAATCGGTGTCACAAAGTAAATGCTCTGAGGAAATGCATGTTGATGAAACTTCTTCAGGATCAGAAAGTGAACCTGAATCAGTTTCACTCGATAAATGCATTAAGGAAGAGCATATTGTTGAAACTTCTTCTTGCTCGGAAAGTGAACCTGAATCAGTTTCAGATGATAAATGTGTTGATAAAACGCATTTGGATGAAGCTCATACATGTTCAAATTCGGAATCAAGAGTAAGTGAAAAGGAAAAGGGGGTTGGTAAAAAGGTGAAATCATCAGAAGAAAATTTGATTAAAGAAAAACCACAAGTCAAACATGGTCAGAAAACTAAAACGTTGAATCACACGAAATCGAACAAGCAGAGTCCTAATGTCAAAAATGTTCAAAAAGTGAAACGTCAAACATGTTTTAACTGTGGCATTGCCGGTCACATTGCCAGAAATTGTGGTAAACTCCCAAGGACACCAGACAAGAAACCATCAGGGCGAAATCAGAAAGTTACGTCTAATCGATCTCAATGTTCGGAGTCTATGAAGTCTGCTTGGACTAAGACGATGAAGAACAACGATCATCATAGGACTAGACCTTCTGATCAGGATTGGAATGCAGCCAAACGCCATAATCAGAACCGACAAACAAATTTTCAGCGTAATCGGAGAAATTTTTTTGGTAACGCTTTTGAAAGTTTAAATTCTAACTGGTCAAAACAGTTTTGGAAACCTAAGGTCAATGGCATGCAATCCAATCCAATGAAGTCATATCATCAAAAGGCTGCAAACAGAAATGTCTCAAAATTTCTAAACAAAGAAAATTTAGTTTGGCAGAGAGTAACGTATTTCGATGCTCAAGGAAAACCCAGATCCACTATGGGCTGGGTTCCTAAATCTAACTAATCCCGCTACTCGTGCAGGAACAGCTATGGAGGACTACCGTGCGCCTCTGGTACATGGATAGTGGCTGTTCCAGGCACATGACAGGAGACTTATCCCAACTTATGAATGTTAAAGAATTTAATGGTGGATATGTCTCATTTGCGGGAGGTGAATCTGGCAGAATCACGTTGAAAGGAACTGTTCAAAACGGTTTTCTCAGCTTTGAAAATGTCAATTATGTTCCAGAACTGAAGCACAATCTGTTAAGTATTTCGCAGATCTGTGATAGAGGGAATTCAGTTCATTTTACGAAGAAAGGATGTCATGTACTTAAGCCTGGGATTGTTATTCCAGAAGACTGGTTCTTGATGACTGCTGAAAGAAAAGGAAATGCATACGTCATTGATATGAACAAGAAACCGTGTGAAGAGATCACTTGTTTATTTTCGAAGATTTCAGAGCATGATGGTCTTTTGTGGCATCGTCGACTTGGGCACGTGAATATGAAAAATCTGAATCGTCTAGCTAAAGGTCAATTGGTACGAGATCTTCCAATTAAGGATTTCATGTTGGTGGAAAAGTGTGTTGCTTGCGCGAAAGGAAAGGCTCATCGAAAACCTCACAAGACTAAACCAGTACCGTCAACAAAAGCTATACTCGAACTACTTCACATGGATCTTTTTGGTCCAGTGAATGTGCTGAGTATCGGGAAGAAAGCTTACTGTCTAGTAATAGTCGATGATTACTCTCGCTACACTTGGGTGTATTTTCTCAGTCACAAAAACGAAACTGCTGCACTGGTGAAACAGTTTATTACATTGGCTGAAAATCAAGCGAGTACTAAGGTGAAGGTTATTCGATCAGACAATGGGACAGAATTCAAGAATGTTACTTTGGATACGTTCTGCAGTGAAAAGGGAATTGATCGACAGTTCAGTGCGCCTCGCACTCCACAACAGAATGGAGTGGCTGAAAGAAGGAATCGTACTCTAATTGAGGCAGCACGTACCATGCTGGCTGATTCAAAGCTTCCTAGCTTCTTTTGGGCCGAAGCTGTTAGCACGGCTTGTTATATCCAGAATCATGCTTTAGTTAATAAACGTCACATGAAAACCCCTTATGAGATTCTGGAAGGACATAAACCTTCGGTTTCACACTTTCGTATTTTTGGTTGTCCATGTGTATTATTACTAATGGACTCAAATGGAAAGTTTGAAGTCAAAGGTGACGAATGTTACTTTGTTGGATATGCTAAAGGCTCTGCTTATAGGGTATACAACAAAGTAACTAGGAAAGTCGTTGAGTCGTGCAACATCGAATGGCTTGAAGAGAATGCTACGGACGCTAGAGTCGGTCCAGATTGGTTATATGATTATTCTGCTCTGTTTAAATCATTTAACATTTTGTCAAGTGATGTTTCAGTTGCAGGTGAATCAGTTCCAAAACAACCATTGTCGTTTGAAGATACAGAGGACGAAGCACAGATGGAAGAAAATGTGAAGCATCATACTGTTGATCCACCGGGAATGGTGTTCACGCAACATCCTACACTGACACCGATGGTTAATCAATCCCCTGAAGGTGCATCAACCAGTGACACTGCAATGTTTCCTGATCCAATTCCTGAGGATTGTACTGTTACTTCACCTGTAGTTCACACTACTAGTGTACCTGATGAGGGGGAGAGTAGCAACACCACCACTCAAGAGGAGATTGTACCTGATTTGGCTATACCAACAGGCGTTCAACGCAATCACCCAATCGAGAATGTGATTGGTCCTGTAAATGCAGGAGTTTTGACCAGGAGTCAATCGGGAGTCATTAATACTTGCTTATATTCCTGTTATCTGTCTCAAATTGAACCTAAAACCATTGATATAGCTTTGCAGGAACCTGGCTGGGTAGATGCTATGCATGAAGAGTTGAACCAGTTTGAAAAACTTGGAGTATGGAAGCTTGTCAAGTTGCCAAAAGGAAAACGTAAGCTTGGAACTAGATGGGTATTTCGAAACAAGCAGGATTCTGCAGGTGTCATCGTTCGAAACAAAGCAAGACTGGTGGTTCAGGGATTTAGGCAAATCGAAGGACTGGATTATGATGAAGTATATGCTCCGGTTGCACGACTTGAAGCCATCCGGATCTTTTTGGCGTACGCGTCATATATGGGATTCACTGTTTATCAGATGGATGTCAAGACCGCGTTTCTCTATGGAGATGTGAAGGAGGAAATTTTTGTCGAGCAACCGCCAGGATTCGTGCATCCAGATCATCCTGATTATGCCTACAAGTTAGACAAGGCACTGTATGGGTTACATCAGGCTCCTCGAGCTTGGTATGCCACCCTAACAGAACATCTGCTGGCTCATGGATATACACGTGGCACTATTGACCAGACTCTGTTCATCAAGAGGGTAGGCAGTGATCAAATCTTGGTTCAAATCTACGTTGATGATATTATTTTCGGATCAACAAGCGAGGATCTATGCAAGGAATTCGAGAAAGTTATGAAGAAAAAGTTTGAAATGAGTGCTCTGGGGGAGATGACTCTGTTTTTGGGCCTTCAAGTCAAGCAGAGTTCGCAAGGAATTCTGATTCATCAAGGGAAGTATGTGGATGATGTGCTGGCAAAGTTCAAGTTCACGGATGCAAAGCCTGCTGAGACACCTATGGCTGAGAGACCATTGTTGACTGAAGATGAAGAAGGAGAGTCTGTAAATCAACGTCAATATAGGTCAATGATTGGGTCATTGATGTATCTCACAGCTAGCCGTCCGGACATCATGTTCGCTGTTTGCAACTGTGCACGCTATCAGGCTAATCCTAAAACTTCTCATCTTATTGCTGTTAAACGGATCTTTCGGTATCTAAAAGGCCGACCTCGGTTTGGTCTGTGGTATCCGAGAGATTCCAATTTTGACTTGTTTGCTTTCTCTGACAGCAATTTTGGAGGTACTGACAGTGACAGGAAATCCACTTCTGCGGGATGTCAATTTTTGGGTGATCGGCTCATTTCTTGGCAGTGCAAGAACAACAAACGGTGGCGATATCCACAGCTGAAGCTGAGTATGTTGCTGCTTCTGCTTCTTGCTCTCAAGTGGTGTGGATGCAACATCAATTGCAGGATTATGGTTTGACATATCTTAACACTACTATTTACTACGATAATGATGCTGCAATACAAATTGTTAGAAATCCTGTTTTTCACTCCAAAACCAAGCACATTGATATTAAAGTTCATTTCATTCGAGACTGTTTTGACAGAGGTCTGATTACGCTTGAACAAATCGACACAGATGCAAATGCTGCCGATTTGTTCACTAAACCTGTCAGCAGCTCGAAATTCAGAGTGCTTGTGGATTTTCTAAAAATGATCCGTTTTACTGATTGAGCATATTTTGTTTTGTCTTGTTTTTCGTAGGTAAATTTGTTCATAAAGTTTTCTATTCTTAGGTAGTTTTTATTTATGCACAAATTTAGGGGGAGAAAAATCGAAAAATACAAAAACATTGAAAAATCGAAAAATACAAAAACATTGAAAAATTAAAAAAATACAAAAAGAGTTTCAAAAGGAAGTATGGCTGGACTGGGAAATGAAATGAATTTTCACTTTATGGTCAAGGGCTGACTCATGTAAGACCAGTATCGAAATTGTTTGACTCTAGTATGATGTGTTGGTAGGCTCTATCCTTAAGATTGGAAACAATATCTGTTTCTGTTCAGAACTAAACCAGTACATGACCTCAGAAAAGAAAATCACTTGGAATTAGCTCATGTCTATTTGAATGTTTGTATGCTTTTCCCGATACACACAATTTTGGTCTGATTCTGAAATCTTATCTGAAAAAGTCGTGTACCTCCTCTGCTGCATCCAGATACATGCTGACCTGGAGGTGCTAGGCAACGTCAGCTTCTGCTGCATCCAGATACATGCTGACCTAGCTGTACGTTGTCGATCTGTAGATCAATTAACACCCGAAAGAGGCCCTCTAGTGCCCAAAAGAAACCCAATAAACCTATATCAAATTGAGAAAACTCATTTGATCTGTATATTATATCATCTCCATCTAAGATCTATTCTGTTCTTTTCTCAACCTATTCCCAGTTAAGATTTCAGAAATTTGGATTGGGCTTGTGAAATATGTGGTAGGGAAACTGCTTGCATGATAGAGTGAGCTGTGCATAATTCCGGGATTTGATTAGTATTTGTTTGGGTGCTCATTATTAAAAATATCAAAACATGATAAAAAGAGATACAGGCAGTTATATGGAAAAGATCTAGGGAGATGAGTTTAAGAGGACAAATATACTGACAATCGTCTAGATCATCCTCTAGTAGATCAGTGTTGATAAGTGAAGTCATGCCCGAAACCTTGTGATTTGATCCCTGAATATCTTTGCAAATTTCCTGTTTTTATTTTTGTAAATAATATTTTATTATTTATTTTTGTTTTAGGTTTTGTTTTGCAAAATAATGCTCAATGGGTTTAATGGGTTATTATTGGAAAATCAGATTTTTTTAATTGGGTTTGTTGAAAACATTTTTGAAAAACCATTCTTTGAGCCCAAGTGTTGAAAATCATTTTATTGAGCCCAAGTCCATAAGGCCCAAGCCCAACAGACTTGGGCCCATGAGAAATAGGGATCATATAAAAGGACATTACGAGTCATTCTTCATTATTCACTCGCATTCTCGTTCAAATTCTCTCTCGAAATTCCGGCCGCAATCAAGATTCCGACTCAAATCCGGTTGCGACTCGCAATCAAGTTAGATCATCAACAGGTAAATGTGACGTCATTATTCAAGATTTTGCAGGATTGTTGAAGATTCCGGCGAATCTATGAAGATTCCGATGAAGATATGAAGATTCTGATGAAGTTTCCGATGAGTTTTTGAAGTTTCCGATGAAGTTTCCAGTCGCAATCAAGAACAACAGGACTCGAAACCAATGATTACGACTCGCAACCTCGAGATTGCGACTCATGGTTGCGACTCATTCTAGCCTGTTGCGACTCATGGTTGCGACTCATTTTGTCTTGTTGCGACTCATGATTGCGACTCGCAATCTTCTGGTTGCGACTCAGTTATCCTGGTTGCGACTCATGGTTTCGAGTGAACAGTAACAGTGTTTGTTTTATTTTTAATTTTTGTCACTGTTGTAAATGGAAACTTATATGTTGTGTGTGACGTGCAGAAAAATGGACTTAAAGTTTATCGCGTCTCACAATCAAGTAGCATATTTGGCACCTCCACCTGTAAAGCACAAGCAACTGTTCACGTCTTTGATCAAAGGCCTAAATACATGCCGTATTGTTCACGCTCTTCGAGACAATCCGGTTGTGTATGAAAGTCTTATACGAGATTTTTGGAAGACTGCAAAGGTGGAAATTATTGAAGGAAAAGGAGCTATAGCTGCTGAAATCGAAGGGACAAAGATTATTGTGACGGAGCAGGTTATCAGGGATGTGTTGCAGTTCAATGATCAGGAAACGGATCCAATCGAGCTTGCTGCTGGAACGATTGAAGCTATTTTGCCACGACTAAGCTATGAAGGAAGATTTCCTCCTCTGGTTAAGAAGTTTGTTCATCCGTACTGGCGTTTATTGTTGCACATGTTCCTGTTGTGCATGACAGAGAACCGAGGGGGAATTGATCAACTAAACACAACGCAGACGGCTGCATTGATTTGCGTGATTACAAATGAGCCGTTCAACTATTCACGATACGTTCTAGAAGCAATGAAAAGGAATGCTATTGGGCTACGAAAGGATAAGTTTTTGATGTATCCTAGATTTGTGCAGATGATTCTAAATGCTCGTTATCCTGAATTGAAGAGATCGGGTAACACGCTGGAGTTAAAGCCCATGGGTCCTTCCTGCTTTGGTACCCTTACAACAAAGAAAGGAACAGAGAAGAAGTTTGAGGGTTTGATTGAGTTAGAGAAGTCCGGTCAGTTTGCAGAGACCGAAGATGTTGTTGAGAATCCAGTCAGGGCACTAGCCGTACCTGCACGTGCCATAGTTGCTGAAGAACATGACATTCAAAGGAGAACTGAAAATGAGCCAGAGCCAGAGCGTATCACTATTAACTCTGACGATGAAGGTGTTGAGATTGCATGTGATTCTGATGATGATGACTTTGAACTTCCTCCTGAAGTCAATGCTGATGCTGTTTCTACAGTTAATCCGGTGATTTCTGCTGAGAATTTGGCTATGTTGTTAAAGAAAGTGGCTGACACGATGGGTAATCCTCCTACCAATCTGTCAGTATCTACTGAAGAGCCAGAAGAAAGCTCACGGGATTCTGATGCTATTCCGTTAAAAAGGAAAAGACGGGATCCGAGACCCGGAATGTTTATTGAACAAAGCAAAGATCAATCCGTAACTGTTGCTGATGATGCTGAAGGATTATATGATTTTGATTTCGAAAGGAATGTTGATGACACCACCACCACTACAGATAACTTCTTTGAGGTTGATGCTGGAACTCAAGGTGATGATACAGTTATGGCAAATGTTGAAGCTCAAAATGAAGCAGTGCCTAATGTTGAAGTTCAAACTGAAGCTGTATCTAATATTGAAGCTCACACTGAAGCTGGGCCTTCTGGAAATGTTAGTGCTGGACCTTCTGGTACTATTCATGAAGAACCGGGCAGTTCAAGTGGTAAACGGCCTATTGAACCGCTCAGAATGCCTTTCGACAGTGATTCCAGTGATGATGATGAGTTTATAAGTATGAGAGAAATGAAGAAACGTTTGGTTGTGCTCGAACAAGATTCTATTCATAAAGATGCAAAGATCATACAACTTGAAGACACCATTGTGAAGAAAGATCAACAGATTGAGCAACTGCAGGGAGATGTTGGTCTATTGTTCAATATTGTTTATGATCTGCGAGGCAAGCTTGAAAAGAAATTTGGTCAAGAATTTTCTGATCCCACTGATGTAGAGAACAGAAAGAAAGCTTTTGAGAAAGATAATGCTGAAAAGGCTGCTGCTATGGAAAGGTACTTTGAAAGGGTTACTGATCCAGAAGCAGAGAAAGCGAAAGCAGAGAGGTTGAAGAAGAAGAGAGAGTTTGTAATTCTGAAGAACAAAAATGCAAATCCTGATGATGAAGATGCACATGCTACACATCATTTGATGGATGTTGGTGAAACTCTCTACGACAAGAAAGGGAATCGATCTGGGGTTGTTAGCTGGGGTTATGATCATGATCGTAACAGATGGTGGATTAAGAGAAAAGTTGGACCGGTCGAATGGTACAAGCGTTCAGGGCAATTTCAGTCATTCACTAAGGTAGATTTAACAGATTTGGTAAATAAACCTTATGTGGATGATAAGCTTAATGGACCTGGTCATGTATTCTTCGAGAGATTGAAAAGGGAAGTTGCCAAAGGTTTTCCCTCGATGCGTACAGCAGATACCACTGTTAAACCAGCGAAAGGAATCAGGGATCCATATACGAACAAGCGGATGAAGATAGTGCACTGGCCCGCTACTGACAAAGAAAAGACGATTCCTTTGGTAAGAAAGATTCCTAAAGGGGCGCTGAAGACAATGCACTTTTGGGCGTATAATGAACGTCTTGGTCAAGCTGTGATTGTTTGTGATGGAGATGAAAGCTACTGTTTGGTCGATCAGATTGATTTGTTGAATCTTGCAGTTGAAGATATTGAAGTGCTGGCGAGCAACCAAATAAGAGCCACTGAAAAGTATGAAGAAATTGCTAAGGGGTGGACGTCTGCAGTAGCCTCTGTTATGCATATTCATAAGCGGGGATTTGGTGGATACAAGGATAATATGAGTGGTGGTCATCAAAGCAGCTGAAGACAGAAGAACCTGCATGCATAAACCTAGGGGGAGATTGTTGGAACCTGAAGGTTTATTCATGTAGGTTAACAACGTTTAGGGGTTGATCTTGTTATTAGTTTATTATGTTTTGGGTTATTTATTGTGGGTTGGGCTAGATAAGTGTTGCATGGGCCTAGGTTAGTATTCGGTCCATATGTCTAGTATATAAACACCCTTAATCTATTGATTAAGGGTTGTTGGTCACGAGTAGAAGACAGGCGACACAAGCAATTGGAACCGAGTTCCATCCGATCTTGTATCAGTCATCGATCTAGTTGAATGCAAGTTTCGGTTTGTCTTTTATATTGATTGTTTATTATTTGATCTTATATTGTTCTTGAATCGACTTGTATTTGAATTCCGCGCTTATACAAGTTCAGATTGATATCATTGATAGATCCTCACGGGTTTTACAAAACCGCTCAAGTTTAGTGGTACTGAAGGAGCAACTGGGCTTCTCCAGTGGTTTGAGAGTCTTGAGAGCACGTTTCGCCATGTTCAGTGTCCGAACAACCGTAAGGTCGAGTTTGCTTCGAGTGTATTCCAGAAGAGGGCTCTTACCTGGTGGAATGGGGTAATGAGAGATAGAGGTGCTGATGTTGCTTTGGGTCAGACTTGGGAGGAACTCAGGACTCTCATGATGAGAGAATTTTGTCCTCGACATGAGCAGAGGGCACTCGAAGATGAGTTCAATGATCTGAAGCAAGTCAGTGGTGAACACCGGGCTTACACTGACAGATGTGAGGAGTTAAGCTTGCTCTGTCCGACTATGGTCACGCCTTTGGATAAGGCTATTGAGAGGTACATAGACGGTTTGCCAGATCATGTTCAGGATATTGTAACTGGCAGTCACCCTACTACCGTCCGACAGGCCATTGAGCTAGCTGCTACCCTTACTGAATCCCAAATCAAGAAGGGTAAACTCCACAGGAAGGGTGATAAGAAACAGAAACAGTCTGATAGCGCCAAGGAGAGTAAGGGCAAGAAGGCTGCTGAGTCTTCAAAGAAATCTAGGAAGCGTAAGGCTTCCAAGAATTTCGCGGTCACTGCTCAGACTAACCAGGCTGCTACCAATCAGGCAGCACAGAATCAGGCTGTACAACCTGCTGCCAAGAGGCAGTATGCGGGAAATGCACCTCTGTGCAACAGATGTAACAGCCACCACCAGCCACAGATGCAATGCCGTATCTGCACGAATTGTGGCAAGTCTGGTCATCTTGCAAACACCTGCCGCTTTGCTCCTAATCAGAATCAGGCAGCTCAAAACCCAGTAGTGCAAAACCCTGCCCAGAATCCTGCACGACCTCACTTTCCGCCTGGTTCATGTTTCAACTGTGGGGATCTGACCCACTATAGGAACAATTGCCCGAGGTTGGCAAATGCAAATCAGGCACCAGCTCGTGGTAGAGCTTTTAATCTGAATGCAAATGAGGCGCGTGCGGATAACGAAGTGGTGAACGGTACGTTCCATGTTAACAACCATCCTGCTTCTGTTCTATTTGATTCGGGTGCCGATAAGAGTTTTGTGTCCTTAGCATTTGAGCATTTGCTTGCGATGACTAGAACAAAACTAGGAAAGCCCTTGACAGTAGAAGTAGCTAGTGGTGAACCTGTTGTCCTCGACTCTGTTCTTCGAAATTGCCAGTTGAATCTCAATGACCATCTTTTCCCTATCGACCTCACACCGATGCAACTCGGGAGCTTTGATGTTATAGTTGGAATGGATTGGTTATCCAAGTACCATGCTGAGGTGGTATGTTTTGAGAAGTTGGTTCGTATACCGCTTTCGACTGGTGAGATCTTAGAAGTTCATGGGGAGAAACCCGTTAAACTCATGTCATGTACCCAAGCCCGCAATTATCTACGCAAGAAATATGTTGCTTTCTTAGCACATGTCGTAGAGGATAAAGGCAAGGGTAAGACAATCCAAGATATCCCTGTTGTTCGGGTTTATCCAGAGGTATTTCCTGAAGAATTACCTGGTTTACCCCCTGTGCGCCAAGTTGAGTTCCGCATTGATCTTGTACCTGGTGCAAATCCCATTGCTAAATCACCTTATCGTCTTGCACCGTCTGAGATGCAAGAGTTGTCTAAGCAGCTTCAAGAGCTATCTGACAAAGGATTCATCCGTCCAAGCTTTTCACCTTGGGGTGCTCCTGTCCTATTTGTGAAAAAGAAAGATGGATCTTTTAGGATGTGTATCGATTACCGTGAGCTTAACAAGCTTACCATCAAGAATCGATATCCCTTACCTCGCATTGATGATCTCTTTGATCAGCTACAGGGTGCTACTTGCTTTTCAAAGATTGATCTACGTTCTGGGTATCATCAACTTCGAGTTCTCGAAGAAGATATTCCCAAGACAGCTTTCCGTACTCGATATGGTCATTATGAGTTTACTGTTATGCCTTTCGGTTTAACAAATGCTCCTGCTATTTTCATGGACTTGATGAATAGGGTTTGTAAGCCTTATTTGGACAAGTTCATTATCGTCTTCATTGATGATATTTTGATTTATTCTAAGACTCGAGCTGATCATGAGCAACATCTTCGTCTTACTATGGAGCTCCTAAAGAAAGAACAACTTTTCGCCAAGTTCTCCAAGTGTGAATTCTGGCTTAAGGAAGTTCAATTTTAGGGCACATCGTCAACGAACAAGGTATTCATGTAGATCCCGCCAAAATCAGTGCGCTTAAGGATTAGGATACTCCTACTACTCCTATCGAGGTTCGTTCATTTCTTGGTCTAGCGGGTTACTACCGCCGTTTCATAGAAAACTTCTCCAAGATTGCGGTTCCTCTCACTGCTTTAACTCAGAAAGGCAAACCTTTTGAGTGGGGATCCAAACAGGAAGAAGCTTTCCAGACCTTGAAACAGAAGCTTTGTGATGCACCTATTCTATCTTTGCCCGAGGGTAACGACGACTTTGTCGTGTACTGTGATGCATCCAACTTAGGCCTAGGCTGTGTTCTTATGCAAAGAAACAAAGTTATAGCCTATGCATCAAGACAGCTGAAAGTGCACGAGAAAAACTACACAACTCATGATCTTGAGTTAGGTGCAGTAGTCTTTGCTCTCAAAATCTGGAGACACTACCTTTACGGTACAAAGTGTGTAGTGTTTACTGACCACAAGAGTCTCCAACATATCTTCAATCAGAAAGAACTAAACATGAGGCAACGACGTTGGGTTGAACTCCTAAACGACTAAGATTGCGAAATTCGCTACCATCCTGGTAAAGCGAATGTCGTGGCTGACGCATTAAGTCGTAAGGAACGTGTCAAGCTTCATTGTGTTCAGGTTCGATCTGACATTCAATCTCGCATAATTCAGGCTCAACATACTTGTGTTGCACAAGACTTGATGGGTAAAGAGTTACCATGTCATACTAATCCTGAGCTTGAACTAAGAGATTTTGGGATTTTCTATTACACGGGCCGTTTGTGGGTCCCAAGTATAGACGATCTTCGCACTTTGCTTATGGATGAAGCTCACAAGTCTCGTTATTCTATTCATCCTGGTGCAGACAAAATGTATAAGGATCTTCGAACCCAGTACTGGTGGCCGGGTATGAAGAAAGACATTGCCTTATATGTTTCAAAATGCCTTACTTGTCTTAAGGTTAAGGCAGAACATCAACATCCCTCTGGATTATTAGAGCAACCAGAGATTCCGGTTTGGAAATGGGAAAACATTTCTATGGATCTCATTACCAAGTTACCGCGCACTAAGAAGGGTCATGACGCCATTTGGGTTGTTGTTGATCGTCTTACAAAGTCAGCACACTTCTTGCCAATCCGTGAGAGTCTATCTGCTGACGATCTTGCCAAGATATATGTTGATGAGATTGTATCTCGACATGGTGTTCCTTTGAACATTATATCAGACAGAGATGCTCGATTCTCGTCTCGCTTTTGGAGAACCATGCAATCTGCCATGGGTACTCAACTTCATTTAAGCTCAGCGTACCATCCGCAGACAGATGGTCAATCTGAGAGAACAATCCAGACACTGGAGGATATGCTTAGAGCGTGTGTGATTGACTTTGGTGGTAGTTGGGATTCGCATCTACCTTTGATCGAATTCTCTTACAACAACAGTTATCACTCTAGCATCAATATGGCTCCTTTTGAAGCTTTATACGGTCGAAAATGTCGTTCACCGGTCTGCTGGAATGAGATAGGTGAAGCTCAGCTTACTGGACCTGAACTCATTCTAGAGACTACAGATAAGGTCAAGAAGATTCGTGAAAACCTTCAGACAGCTAGAAGCCGTCAGAAGTGTTACGCGGATCGACGACGCAAGCCCTTGGAATTCCAAGTTGGTGATCACGTCCTACTCAAGGTATCCCCCTGGAAAGGTGTGATTAGATTTGGGAAGAAAGGAAAACTTGCACCTCGTTATGTTGGACCATTTAAGATCGTTGAAAGAATCGGAAAAGTATCCTACAGACTTGAGCTACCTCCTGAACTTGGAAATGTTCATCCAACATTCCACGTGTCCAATCTCAGAAAGTGTTTAGCTGATGAGAACCTCCACATACCACTTGATGAAATTCGTGTTGATAATACAATGCACTTCGTTGAGAAACCTGTGGAGATAGTGGACCGTTCGTTTAAACAGTTGAAAGGCAAGCGGATTAAATTGGTCAAAGCTCGCTGGGAATCTAAACGTGGCCCAGAGTTTACTTGGGAACGTGAAGATCAGATGAAAGCGAAATATCCGCATCTATTCTCACAAGTTTCCTCTAAATAAATTTCGGGACGAAATTTCCTGAAGTAGGGGAGACTGTGACATCTGTGCTTGTGATATCATTTTACAAACTCTGAACAATACAATATTAATAAAATAGTGTGTTTTGATCCCAATGTTTGTCATTTATGTTTGGTTTTGTGCCCATGTTGATTTTTGATCGATTTTGAACTCTATATCGCTTTCTGGAAAGTTATACGTGAACTGATGCGTTAACACGATCAGTAAAACGCGACAAACACTCCGGAACATCATCATAAACTTAACATACCTTAAATGACCTTTACATAACTTAGAAATAAGTTTTAAAGGCTTTGGTATGGCAAAAACAAGTTTATTCGCTCTCAGGGACTATTTGCGTCAACTTGCAAAAGTCCGCCGTTTCGTAAGGCAACGTATAGTCCGGAACTTGATCATAAGTTAAACATACCATAAATAACCTAAACATGGCTTAGAAATAAGCTTTGATAGGTTCGGTGTGCGAAAACATGCTTACATGATCTTACAGGGACTAAAAGTGTCAAAAACGGCGTAAGTTTGCATTTTCGCGCATATCTTACGTTTTGGACACATCTGGACATCCAAAATTTTTGTACACACTAAAATATTTTTATTTTAGTATTTCGGCATGCAAAAATTCCATTCGTCGCTTAATTTGGTTCGTTTTCGCATCCGTTCGAGTTTCGTCGTAAATAACCGAACAACGTGACCGTACGACCAAACGAACCGACATCCGAGATGTTTTCGAGCATATTTCAGGTCCCCTACACTTTAACGACCTTGTGGAGCCTTGAAAATGACTTTACGGAGGTTAAAAACGTCAAAAACAAGCTTAAACACGTGTAGGGACCATTTCTGTCATTTTTGAAACTTTGCTTAATCAGACACATGGTAGCGTAGTGCGACCATCCCCTGCCTATTTCGTCGCGCTACGCAACGATCACATCTGGGCAGAAAGTTTGTTTTCAGCATCAGTTTGTAAATTCAGGGGCCAATCTTGCAATTTCTTTGTGTGGTAGCCAAGTTACCACCTCTCCAAGGCTTTGCACCTGCTCCTAACACTTGTATGGTTGTGATTCATTGCTTAATGGCTAAACAAACCACTTGTCATGATCTTGTTGATCACCAACAAGTATAAATAGTTGGCCAAACTCCTCAATTCTTTGCTCATTCCTCTCATTTCTCATCTCTTATCTGATTTGGGAGCTTTCTAATCTGCTTGGAACTTTATTCTTTGTAGAAAAGATAGCTAGGACCCTTTGTAAGTCTTCTTTCATGCTTGTTCTTTATGTTTAAGCAGAAAGTCAAACAGTTTGGCCAACAGTTTGACTTTCGGTTTTGACCATCAATTGGTCAAGTCAAAGTTCAATTGAACTTTGAAACGTGATTGTAATCACAATAGTTATAATCCTTCGTAGTTATAGCTGCTGATTTCCACGTTAGCTAGTTGTAGTGTCGAGTCAAAGTTTCGGTCAAAATGCGTTTTAGCACGCATTTTGCCTCGGAACTACTTTAGGGTATCAAAACACTTTGTTTTGATACCAAATCAGTAGGTTAGACATGTTTTGACATGTCTAACTCGACACTATTAGTTTGTGCTTGTTTAGGGTCGTAAGTTAAGCGGTATAAACAACCGCTTACACTTTCGAACCCGACCCGTTTGGTCGATCTTTAGGATCCGACCAAGTTTAGTTAATGATCATAGTTTCATAGGGAATAACCACTGAGGTTATAACCTTATGATCACCTAGGATTGGTTAGTCATATGCTTGTTAGCTTGTATGCCCATAGGAAATGACCAAAATGCCCTTTTGAAGCATAAATCCGTATTTTGACTATGTGAACATAATTTTGACATGTAATCTGATTTAGTAACATGTTTAGGGATAATTGGGCATGTAAGACTTGACATAGCACATAGTTAACCATCCGATCATAGTTTTACGCTAACGAC
Source organism: Helianthus annuus (assembly GCF_002127325.2). Lineage (NCBI taxonomy): Eukaryota > Viridiplantae > Streptophyta > Magnoliopsida > Asterales > Asteraceae > Helianthus > Helianthus annuus. Next base: position 122,542,500 of record NC_035438.2, on the reverse strand, counting down.
GCCTTATAGTAGCTTATGTTACCATAATGTGTCGAAACGGGTCAAAAGCACTTAGGTAGGCCTTCCAATCAGAATGTTGGGACTAATAAATCATACCATATGAGTTCAATTACTCATTTGATTTATAGAACCTCATTCTATCCTATCTCCCGATTTAGGAGCCGATTATTAACATAGTTACCTATACTAGGTGTCGGTTGATTCCGTGACCCTTGGAGCTTAAATTGGTCTTATTCTCAAGACTAATTAGCAATCCCAAGTGAGTACATAGTTCCCCTCTTTTACCGTTTTCAAATATTTTGGGGTGATACACATGTACATACATGTTACTTTCGTGCATTTCATGATTTTATAAACATGCTACTTTCACCTAGTACACATATAGTACATGCTTTCCATTGTGTTTTGCTATGTATGTAAAGCATGCTAGCACATTGATTTGTTACACATTTGTTGCATATGTTTACTTAGCATATGTAGCACATTGTTTTACATGACGTTTCTGCTATGTATGTTTACTGAGCATGCTAGCACATTGTTTTTACATGAACATTTCTACTAGGCATGTTTACTTAGCATTCCTAGTACATGGTTTTCACATGCTACATTGGTTATGACATTTGGTATGTTCAATCGGGACAATAATACATTCATTAACATTAGCTATGCCGCTCGGACTTATGTAATGGTACCATAGGAATTGACAACTCCCGTTTCCGACTTCCTGGGTTTGTTTGGAAGTTGGGGATGACAGAATCCGACTACATAACTTTAGATGAACCTTTAATTCGTTTAAAGGTTTGTCGCCACAGTCTCAAGGCTTGAATGTATGCGATTAACATTACTGCATAAATGTTTGTAATCATAAAGCATCGTTTTTCTGCAAAGCATAACATTTGATTTAAACTTAGGTTTATTCAAAAACATGTTTTGTACATTTTCTATGGGGTTGAGTAACTTCTAGTTATTCACCATACATGACATTTGTTTTTACATTAGACATCATTACATAGTTAAGCAGATGATTTCCTACTTGCTATGCATTTCATTGGTTATACCTGATACACATGACATCGTACACGGTTTACACATACACATTTTAACATGGAACAAGACATTTTGGTTGGTTATCGATAAGTGACTTATGTAACGGGGCTATGTGACATATGATAAAAGCATGGTGGATACGCCGCTGGTACTTCCTATAAATAAGTGCTTTTATCGTATTATACATCGTTGCGTTATATAAACCACTTGGGCAATACATGAAACATTTCATACATAAACATGACATTGTTTAACAAATTACATATTTTATATAAATTCACTTTTACTTGGTTATTCATTTAACCATGCATTATCATTTCATCATCATTTGATTTTCATTGATTTTCACATGGTTTTACAAAGGAAAACATTTTACAAGGTTCATGACTACATTTTATTAAACTCTCCTTTCAAATACAAGTCATGAATCTGCATAAACAAAACCTATGTATCTCACAGGCATTTTTATGCTGACGTACCTATTTTTACATGTGTTTCAGGTGCTAATGCATGATGATGCTTGTGCTTCACTTAGGCGGACTCGGGCCTTAGTGACTTAAAAGACAGTTATTATGTTAGTTTAGTTTGAACTCAAAGACAATGTAACTTTAAATTTTAATAATACATAACTTTAATTGCCATGGTTGTTGAAACAATAATTCTGTCGCCACTCACCTCCCCGGCGTTTCCGCCGCGGTTTGTTGTTTTACGCGGCCGGGGTGTGACAATTCAGAGCTTCTTTGGCAGATTTGGGTTCTATTTTGCTCAAGAACCCAGCATATGCACATTCATGTGCAGTTGTAGATCTTGTTCTCACGCCATCAGATGGACTGCCAATGATATCAGAATGAACATGCCCTTTGATCCATCTTAACTTGTTGTGAACAATTATTGGTTCTGATGGATTTGAAGTTTCCCCCTGTTCAGTTGCCTCTGTTGGTTGTAATGCACCATAATTTTGACTTTCTGATGTGTTATTCACTTGTTCTGCAGGGTTAGTACATGATATTTCTAATGATTTATATGTGAGAGATTTATCATGTTCTAGAAAATCTTCAGATATCATTTCAAAGAGATGCTCATAATTTTCTTGTTTGTCAGAAAAATTTATTTCTTTCATGTATTCATCAGAAACCTCAGTTTCTGATGAGTCATCAAATGAGACACATAAACTTTCTCTGATTGTCCTTGTGTTAAGAATGAAGATTCTATAAGCTTTTGAGGACAAAGAATATCCAAGAAAAATACCTTTTTCTGCTTTTCTGTAAAATTTTTCAAGGCTTTCAAAATCATTGAAAACAAAGCATCTACAACCAAATGTGTGTAAAAATTTTACACTTGGAATCCTTCCATTTATAATGTTGTAAGGTGTTTTGTTTAGCCTTTTATTGATAAGGGTTCTGTTTTGAGTAAAACATGCATTTGCAATTGCTTCTACCCAAAAGTGAGTGGGCATTTTGGCATAGGCAAGCATTGTTCTGGCAGCTTCTACTAAGGTTCTATTTTTTCTTTCAACAACCCCATTTTGTTGAGGGGTTCTGGGAGCTGAAAAATCATGAGAGATTCCTTTACTCACAAGAAAGCTCTCAATTTTTGAATTTTTAAATTCTATCCCATTGTCTGATCTGATCCTTCTGACTGTTAATTTTAACAGGTTTTCAATTTTCTTGATAAAATTAATGATCAGATCAGGTGTTTCACTTTTCTTTCTAAAAAATTCAACCCATGTATATCTGGAAAAATCATCAACTATTACTAGTATATATTTCTTTCCAGAAAAACTTTCTGTACTTATGGGTCCACACAAATCCATGTGTAAAAGTTCCAAATTTTGTGTAATGGAAGATTCAGAAATTGATTTATGTGAGCTTCTTTTGGATTTTCCCATCTCACATGCATCACAAATTTTATCCTTTTTAGAGGATATAAAAGGTAATCCTTTTACCAAACCCTTACTTGCTAGTTTGCTTAGGTTTTTGAAATTTAAGTGAGCCAACCTTTTATGCCACAACCAACTACTTCCTTTGTTGATTTTTGAAAATAAACATAATTTTGGATGTTCATTTTCTTCTTTGAAATCAAAGTAGTAAATTGATTTTCTTATTCTTTTGCCACTTAAATATATTTTGTTATCATCCATACCTATTAGCAAGCATTTTTCTAGTAAAAATGTTACCGAAAACCTTTGTCACAAAATTGACCACAGCTCAGCAAATTATACTTTAAGCCTTCAACATAGGCTACTCTTTCAATGGTCAAACATCCATATCTGATACATCCGTATCCCATGATCCTCCCTTTCACTCCATTTCCAAAGTTCACCATTTTACCCAGCTTTGAGACAAAGTTGCTAAGTAAGATCCTATCCCCAGTCATGTGCTTGGAGTTTCTTGAGTCGCAGTACTAGATCTGCTGCACATGATGGTCCTGAAATGGAATGGTTAGAGGGTTTTAGGTACCCAGGCATGCTTGGGTACTCTTTCTGATGATATTTTAGTCTTATTATTTCTTCTAAATGACCTTTCATCAGAATTTCTGTTATATGCTGAGCCACTAACAAAAATTTTCTTTTTCTTTTGGAGATGTTGTTGAACAAGCTTCAGTATGTCAACACACATACAAGATTCATCAGAAATTTCTGATATAGATTCTTGTGATGGAATGATGGGATAATTTTGAAAAGATAAGTGAACTGCCTCTGGAGTTTTTACAAACTCTTGATTGTGTTCACTTATTTTTGGTTCAAAGTTTGGCTTATCAAAGGAATATTCAGAACATGTTGATTTGCAAGTTTCAGAATCAGATTCTGATGAAAATTTATCAGAAATCTGTTGAGTTGCTTTTACAAAGACAATGGGTTTCCTATTATTTGTTCTCACATAACCCAAACCTTCTCCTTTGTTCTTTGGAGTGGACTCAATGAAATTTATAAATTCTTTTGCTTCTTGAAAACCTCTTACATTAATTTCTTTATCATTGATTTTCTTGTAAAGATCTCTTCTTTCATTTTCATAGAACTCGATTTTAGCTCTTTGATCTAAACTTTGTTCTATAAGTAATTGGTTTTCAAGAATAATTTTATTCAAAGTTGTAGGATCATTATTGACGATCAAATGAGTCAATCTGAGCTAAACACCACTGTTTATGCAGCGGAAATACACAAACAACTTGAATCAAAGTAGAATGGAGTAGAAACAGAATGCAGATTACTTTAAACACGTTTTCTCATTAAACTTTCTCAGAAAAATTCGGCAGCAGTTCGGCTACACGGTCGACATTCAGATACAAATGAGAAAACACAAACCACTATATATAGGTGTCTGATTTCGCTCCAAATGACATTGTGTCATTTCGGGCGAAATCAGAAACAAGTGATTTCGCTCCAAATGACATAATCTCATTAGGAGCGGAATCAGGACATTAAACCACAAAACTTTCAAAAAGCCCCCTATACTATACATAATTATCATTTCTGACCCCTATACCCTATACATGCTCAACTAAGACTAAGACGCAGGCTTTAGACATTCGTGCACCAACAAACTCCCCCTTGGATACAGCCGCAGTCTTCAGTCTTGTCTTCGGGTCTTCAGAGTGACTTAAACTTTTCTTCCCTTGACTTAGGCTTCCTCCTAAGCAAATTCCTCACTCTGTCATTCTCTTTCTTCCTTTTCTTTTCTTCCTCAGCTTGAATATTCATCCATTTTCCTCTATTTTCTTCAAGCTTTCTACGTTCACGTTCAGCTTTCCTCTTTACTTTCTCTTCAAGCGACCACCAAGTTGACTTCCATTTACTTTTAGAATTTATACCTTTCTGAAAGCAAAGAGTAGCAACTCTTTGAAACTGCATCGCCTGCTCTTTATCTTTAGCCTGATAGTGAATCTTGTTAATGAATAAACATTCAATATCTTTCGCTGAGCAGTTCACTAACCACATCGGGTCATACACATGTATCTCTCTTATCTCACTTCCAGCTCTGTATGTAATCACAACTTCTGTAGAGATACATCTGTATACCCAGCCCATGAAGCCTTTATAAAATTCCTGCTCCATCTTCGGCATTGGTACATTCTTCATCGTCTTTGGCTTTTTAACATTAAGTATCGTTTCTTCAACCCCTGTTACCGGATCTATCCTCTGCACTCTCTTTGGATAATGCGGTTTCCAGTGTCGAAAATCCTTCAACGATTCAAACTTTATGTACCCCCACATTGCGACATCATTTTTCTGTACTGGATACTCTAAAGTTCTTACTTTCGACAGCTCCTCAACATTATATCATATAAACGTTCAAAGTATTGCACTCCAAACTCCCTTCTGATCGCATATGCATTAACATGAGGCAGGAAACCCCAGCTAATTATGTCACCAAGTGAAATGCTTCGATCTCTCTGATAGAACTTCAAAGGCCTTTTGAATTTTCTCTCGTGACTGTTTTTAGACCACTTTTGCCGTTCTTCCTTCTGCATATCCTTCAGAGTACCATCGAAATTTTTATCTTTTAAGATATCAGCTACTTTCCGTCTTAACTCATCTCTATTCTCTTCAGTAAAGAACTCCATCAGCGTAGGATACTGAGAAGTATCTTCACTTACACTCTCATCATCTGTGCAATCCTCAACCTCAACCCTATCATACATATCTGTCACACCCTGGCTTTGCGGAAGCGTGGTTAATTTGGTGTGACTTCTTAATACCATAGCTTAATCATAACAAGCTATATGAATTAAAAAATATATGCAAGATCATCCATTAAAATAAAATAGTAAAACATTGTCTTAATGGGTTAACACCCAACAACCATAACCTTGTCTAAACATTACAAATACAAACTTAAAGTAAACATGGTTCAGGGACTGTGACTTGTCCAGGAAAGAGTCACAAGCCTCGAACCCTGGATGACCTCGGGCCTAATGCAGCGGAAAACAAGCCATACCGCGCCAGATCGTTAATTTCCTGAAATACATGTAAGTTGAAAAATCAACAATAATGTTGAGCGAGTTCATGCGAAAGTGCGTAAACAAACCTTTATCTTTATCAAAAACCTGGTATGTAGCAAATAAGGAAAAAGAGATCACCAATGGTTTGCAAGGCCATTGATATGTGTGAAGTGCAAGTAGGGATGACTCAAACCTAGCGGATTTATGCGTCGGGCACTAAGTTACCCCGAGGTCCGTTATGCTGGACCTGGGGCTGGGCTCGCTACACCCAGATAGATCTACCGCTCCTGTCCCTCGGTCCTACTACGAGGATTAATGGCCTCAAGTTGTGCCTACCCACTCACATGATCTGAGTAACAAACCTCCTTACGCTAACCATACCATGTATCAAGTATTCATAATCATAGTAACATGTATTTCACCCCCGCAGTTTATAAAACTGAAAACAGTTAAGAGAAAAGGGGGACATGAACTCACAGTGAGTGCGTCACAATACCAAGTAATCCAAATATCCAACTGCTGTGCAACGACCTACATGTGCTAATTCTATTAGACGGATGGCCGTGCCTTAGCTTTATAGTTTACATTTTCGGGAAACAGTTAGACAACCGTTCCGTGTATATACTTGGTAGAAAATCTCCTTCCCAAGGATGGGGGAATTAATACATGCGTGTTTATAATATTAAGTCTCACTTAATATATTTTATTTCTCATTCCAAAATATAATTATTTTTCTCAAAAATAATATATTTTCTTTTTACATAATACTTTCCAAAATAATACGTTGACAATATCCGCATTTATGAATATTTCCGTATAAGGCGTAAGTTACGTTTTGGCGATTTAAGTGATAATAGTAATTACCGTTGTAACTTATATGTTTGTCGTGAAGGCGTTGGTATTATTTTGGGTTCGACAAAGTTTGTAAATATTATTTTTACTCTAAAAATAATATTTATATATTTTCACAAAATAATCATAAACAGTGTGATGAAAAATATATTTATCGAATAAATATTTATCACGTTTAGTTTTTGTAAAAATCCCACCTCCGATTATTTAATAAATAAAGTCATGGCGAAATATATTTTGAAAACATTTCAAAATAGTTTAACACTTGTAAATAATTCTAAGTGTTAGATTTTTAGAAAAATTTCGCCAGAGTTTCCCCTGTAACTGGAGGTGGCCACGCTTTCAAGCGTATCATTTTCTTTTACAAAATCACTTCAACAATTTCTTTAAATCAACCAATCAATTTCCAACACATTACACAAGTTTCAACACTTCAAACTTGTAGACTAGTATGTAAAATCACATTATTACATGAACTTGTAGTTTTTCTAAAACTATTGTGTAGATCTCGTTACATTTAGTGGATCTATGTATAAAATAGTTTAGTCTTGCAAAAACCCCGTTTTTGGAGCAAATCACTCTTTACAACTTCCCGACAATTTTTATAAAAATTGTTATTTTGTCGGATCTTTCGTTTCACAAGTGTTTATACACTTGTAGTTTATAAAAATCACCTTTGTAAACATGTTATCCAACTTATATAAAAACATGATTTTCTCGACACTTGGTTCTACGAATGTACCACTTGTACATACGTAGATCGGCTCGTTTTAAATACTATTGTTCATGTCAAAACACTTTTACACAAGTTCATGTTTCCCCGTGTGGTGGAGTTTCACCTTTTAACCCTCGTACAAAAGAAACAAGTGTATGTCAAGATTCGGGATTTTAACAAAGTCGGGTTAAACGATGATAAGAGCCACCACGACGTAGATCGGGCCTCAACAATCAACATATTCAAGTACTACGACTTTTACACGCGTTATATGCTTTTAACCAACAATATTCGATTTTTAGTAGACTTTTTAGATTCAAAAGATGGGTTACCGACTTTTAACCGTTAAAAATCCTTTTAACCACTTTAGATACGTTCAAGAACAAGTTTTAAATGTTATACCTCTAGCTCGGGGCTAGGGAAGATCTTTGGCGAAAACGGCGTGGATAAAAGCAAATGAACGTGGTCCTTTAGCTTCCGCTTGCTTCAAGCTTCCTCGTACGTGATCCCCGACACTTGTGTGCACTTGGAATGGCTAGATCAAAAACCGACAATGGAGGTGTGGTGGGGGTGGGTTACGGCCGAGAAGAGGGAGGAGAGCAAGAGAGAGAGTGAAGTTGGGTGGATGTGATTTCTATGTGTGAGTGTGTGTTTATATAGAGAAAAATTAGGATCATCGTCCATCGGTTTACAAGTCTAGATATCCACGAAATCAAATTAAATAATTAAAAAGTGTACCCTCTAGTTCCAAAGGGACCAAACCGGCCCTAAGGGGGGTGGGGTCACCCGGTTGGATCTTGATCGTTCAGTTAGAGTTTAGTTTGGTTAAGTCGGTTAACTTTAGGGATTAACCCCGTTAGTTGTTTAATGCGTTATAAAGCGGGTGTTAGGGTAATCAGGGACCCTAACTGGCTCAGAAAAATACCAATAATATTTCTGGCAATATTTTTATGTTCCGAGTATAGTCCGGTTGTTCGGTCAGATAGTAATCCGTTAAAGTGCTTAAGTAATCCTTTAAGCGTTGTAAATAATATTTTTAGCGACACAATTTCTTCTGCAAAGTGCCAGGAATAATTCCTCATGTCTTGGCACTTTATTAATTAGCTAGAAGCTAGTATGTTGATAAAAATGCCGTGTTTTGTGCTTAGAGTACGTTTTAGGCACATCCAATCTCTATATCTTATTCCTAGAGACACAATTATACAACCCTTGTATCCTTACACACACTATGGGTGCAGTAAAATATTTCTGGCTCATACAGGCCTTTAGAGGCAGTGTTTGCCTGATGCTGGCTATATCAGCATGTTCCATAGGTTATCCGTTCAAATGCTACTGTGCTTTTGTGCATCATGTTTGTCACTAGCGTTCAGTAAGTAAATAATGCAGTGACGGAAAAATCAAAGTATGATGCAGATATGTACAAGTATCAACAATCAAGTAGCAGTTTATCAGAAATCTCAGTTAAGCACAGTAATTAGGCAACAATTAATAGTTAATTAAGTCGTACGGATACCTGGTTTTGTGAGGGTTGTCACATTCTCCCCCCGTTAAATAAATTTCGTCCCGAAATTTTAAATTCTGCTTGTAGAAGCAGGGTTCTCAGGAAATAAGTGGGGGTATTTCTCCTTCATTCGGTCTTCACGCTCCCAGGTGAACTCAGGACCATGTCTAGCATTCCAGCGAACTCTGACGAGCTTGACACTGCTCCGGCGGGTCTTGTTTACTTTCCAATCCGTGACCTCAACAGGTTCTTCAACGAAGTGGAGCGTGTCATCAATATGAATTTCGTCGGTAGGAATGGCAACGTTAACTTGAGTTGGACTTCTCTTCAGATTGGATACATGAAATGTATCGTGAACATTATTCAGTTCGGCAGGTAGATCCAACTTGTATGCTACGGTCCCAATTCTTTCCAAAACCTTGAAAGGACCAATGTAGCGCGGATTCAACTTACCACGTTTCCCAAAGCGTGCCACACCCTTCCAGGGTGATACCTTCAACAAAACCATATCCCCAACCTCAAACTCCTGAGGTTTCCTTTTCAGATCTGCGTAGGTCTTCTGACGGTCACGAGCCGCACTAATGCGATCTCGGATTTGCGCAATCTTATCTGTAGTTTCCTGAACTACATCGGGACCTACTAATTGTTTATCGCCTGCGTCAGACCAACAGAGCGGCGACCTGCACTTGCGCCCATATAACGCTTCGAATGGCGCGGCACCAATACTGGTGTGGTAGCTGTTGTTGTATGAAAATTCAACCAGGGGTAAATGCTTATCCCAGCTACCGCCTAAATCCATCACACATGCTCTCAGCATGTCCTCCAACGTCTGAATCGTCCGCTCACTTTGACCGTCGGTATGCGGGTGAAAAGCTGTGCTCATATTCAGCTTTGAGCCAAAAGCTTCCTGGAAGGATTGCCATATCCTCGATACGAATCTCCCATCTCTATCAGAAATAATCGAGAGAGGTACTCCATGGCGTGTAACAATCTCTCTCATGTAGATTTCAGCCAATTTGCTTGTATTATCCTTCTCGCGGAGAGGTAAGAAGTGTGCTGACTTTGTTAAGCGATCCACTATCACCCAGATAGTGTCATGGCCTCTTGGCGTTCTTGGCAACTTTGTAATAAAATCCATGGAGATTTCTTCCCACTTCCACTGGGGAATTTTCGGTTGCTGCAGAAGTCCTGAAGGCTTCTGGTATTCCGCCTTAACTTTGGCGCAAGTTAAACATTTGCTCACGTAAATAGCAACATCGCCCTTCATCCTGGGCCACCAGTAATAATCCTTGAGATCCTGGTATATTTTATCCGCTCCAGGGTGGATAGAGTACCGCGACTTGTGAGCTTCATCAAAGATAACCTGTCTTAAACCACCAAACAGAGGAACCCAAATCCTTTTCTCAAAACACAACATTCCTTCCTTGTTTGGCACCAATATCTTCTCCATCCCACGGAGATATTCTTCCTCACGGTTTCCCTCCTTGAAAGCTTCCTTCTGTGCTGCACGAACGCGTGAGGAAAGGTCGGTCTGAATTATCATTTCCATAGCCCTAACCCTTATGGGCTTGATTCTCTCTTTAGGACTTAGGGCATCAGCGACCACATTCGCCTTCCCTGGATGATACTTGATCTCGCAGTCGTAATCGTTCAACAACTCGACCCATCGTCTTTGCCTCATGTTCAACTCCTTCTGGTTGAATATATGCTGGAGGCTCTTGTGATCTGTGAAGATTGTACACTTTGTACCGTAAAGGTAGTGTCTCCAGATCTTCAAAGCAAGGACCACTGCGCCTAGCTCCAAATCATGAGTGGTATAGTTCTTTTCGTGCACTTTCAGTTGGCGTGATGCGTAGGCGATAACCTTTTGACGTTGCATCAACACACAACCCAATCCTTGACGCGATGCGTCGCAGTATACCACGAAATCGTCAGTACCTTCTGGTAGAGCTAAGATTGGCGCGTTGCAAAGCTTATCCTTCAATGTCTGAAACGCTTCATCCTGTTTGATTCCCCAATCAAACTTCTTATCTTTCTGCGTGAGGAGTGTTAACGGTTGAGCGATCTTTGAAAAGTTCTCGATGAACCTTCGATAATAGCCAGCCAAACCCAAGAATTGCCGAATCTCGGTTGGCGTTTTTGGCGTTTCCCAATCTTTGATCGCCTCGATCTTTGTGGGATCCACGTGGATTCCATCTCCATTCACCACGTGCCCAAGGAATTGCACCTCACGTAGCCAAAACTCACACTTAGAGAACTTGGCGTACAATTGTTCCTTCTTTAGTAGCTCCAGAATGGCTCTAAGATGCTGCTCGTGCTCAGCCTTTGTCTTCGAATAAATCAAGATGTCGTCGATGAATACAATCACGAACTTATCCAAGTACGGCTTACAAACTCGATTCATCAAACCCATGAACACTGCAGGTGCGTTTGTCAAACCAAACGGCATAACCAGAAACTCGTAGTGTCCATATCGAGTTCTGAAGGCTGTCTTCGGAATACTCTCTTCCTGTATCCGTAGCTGATGGTATCCAGATCGAAGATCGATTTTTGAATAGAAGCTTGAACCTTGAAGCTGGTCGAACAGATCATCGATTCTTGGCAGGGGATACCTATTCTTGATTGTCAGCTTGTTCAACTCTCTGTAGTCGATGCACATACGGAAACTACCGTCCTTCTTCTTCACAAACAAAACTGGAGCTCCCCAAGGCGAGAAGCTTAGTCGGATAAATCCCTTGTCTAACAACTCTTGAAGTTGTGTCGACAGTTCTTGCATCTCAGACGGAGCAAGTCTGTAAGGTGCCTTAGCCACAGGCGCAGCGCCTGGAACTAAGTCGATGCGAAACTCCACTCGCCTTTGAGGTGGCAAGCCAGGCAAGTCTTCTGGAAAGACTTCTGGGTATTCCCTCACGACAGGGATGTCTTCGATCTTTAGCTCAGCAGCCTTCTTATCCACAATGTGTGCTAGAAAAGCAACACATCCTTTCCTCAAACACTTCCTTGCTTTCAGGCAGCTAATCATCCTTAACGGCGTCTCACGCTTCTCCCCATGAACAACAATGGTCTCACCATCATCGGTCGGGATACGAACAATCTTCTCGTGGCAAACTATCTCTGCCTTGTTACTCGATAACCAATCCATCCCTACTACCACGTCGAAGCTTCCCAACTGGACTGGTAGTAGATCGAGAGCAAACTCACGCTCTCCCAGCTCGATTACACAACCTCGAATCACCTCGTTAGCTTCTACTAACTTCCCATTCGCTAATTCGATCGAGTATGGAATATCTAACTTACTAGCGGCTAAACCAAGCATGTTTCTAAATTCTAGCGATACGAAGCTATAATCGGCACCAGTATCAAACAAAACGGATGCATAGCGTTGGTTTACAGGGAACGTACCAGTGACAACGTTGGGATCCTGGCGCGCTTCCCTGGCTTCCATGTTAAACACTCTTCCGCGTGCCTAGTTTAATTCTGGGCAATTCCTCTTATAATGCCCTTGATCTCCACAGTTGAAACATCCGGGCCTCTGCCCGTTTCCACCATTGTTTCCAACTTGATGGTTTCCCTGGTTCCGATTCATGGCGCCTGCTTGGTTAGCATTGTTGGCACGGTTTCCATCACCTCCCAGGTTTCCTTGTGGGCGGTTCCCAGCACCACCACGGTTGTTCCTATTCCCATTTCCTCCTTGGCCTCCCCGGCCTGCATTAGCCCAACAGAAATCCTTCGTATGACCAGTCTTCCCACATGATTCACAAACTCTCAGGCTGCAACGACCAGAGTGATGTTTTTGGCATGAGTTGCACTTGGGATGTGCACCCATGTATCCCTTCCCTTTCTTTCTACCACCAGCTGAATCCTGAGCTGGCGCACTCGATTCTCCCTTCTTAACCACCATCCCGGTGCTCTGCTTGAAACTCGAAAACTTTCGCTTATTACCACCAGATGACTCCACATGAGTCTCTTTCTTCTTGGGCTCAACCCCATCAAACTTGTTCAACCGAATCGCCTCTTCGGTGAGAGCCACACTCAGATCAATGGCTTCCGTGATGGTTGCAGGTTTGGAAGAAGTCACCATGCTGATTATCTGAGGAGCTAATCCCCAGATGAAGCGTTCAATCCTCTTGAACTCCGGTGTAACCATGTAGGGTACCACGTGCGACAAATCGTGGAACCTCTGGACATACTCAGCTATCTTGGAACCTTCCATCTTTAGGTGCCAGAATTCGGTCTCTAACCTCTGAATTTCAGCGCGAGAACAGTACTTCTTGCGCATGAGCTCTTTCAACTCTGTCCAGGTCAGTGCGTAAGCTGCGGCTTCGCCAAGGGTCTGAACCTGTAGATTCCACCAGGATAGGGCTCCATCCACAAATAGCCCTGAGATGTAGGTGACTTGCTGATCCAATGCGCACTTGCTCATGCGAAGTACGGACTCGGTCTTCTCTGCCCAGCGGACGAAAGCAACAGCACCACCTGTGCCGTCGAAGTTTATGGGCTTGCAGTCCAAGAATTGTTTGTAGGTGCACCCTGCACATACATTACATCATAGGAACGGCATTAGCATCTGCTAAAGGAATCCATTTAGGCCATGGTATGTCTTAATGACTTAGGGTTACCATGAGGAGGATTTTGGTTGCCGTTGATGTTCGAGCTACTTCCGCTTGGTCCTCCTTGCGAGGCAGCATATTGAGCAATGGCGGCAGCAATAACTTGCTGTAGTTCTTCAGGAGTAGTGGTCATCGGCTGTGGTTGACGTCTTGGTGCCATCTTCTAAAGATGCGTACGTCGATTAGGCCATAATAATCATACGTATATAGTAATAGTAATAGCATATAACATCTCATGTTATTGATATATCACACACAACATCCCATGTCCCAACATCCCATGTCACAAATATCATACACACAACATCCCATGTCCCAACATCCCATGTTGCAAATATCATACATACAACATCCCATGTCCCAACATCCCATGTTGCAAATATCATACATACAACATCCCATGTCCCAACATCCCATGTTGCAAATATCATACATACAACATCCCATGTCCCAACATCCCATGTTGCAAATATCATATATACAACATCCCATGTCCCAAAACATAAATAAGCAATCAAGTGAATCAGATATGGTGAGAATACGGCGATTGTTATATATATCGAGACCATAATGTGGTAAGGGTATCAGTACGTCACTGTATCATACAATCACAAATCAAATAGGGCTACATCACCCCTGTCAAAAACAATATCACATCAGTGTCACATACATCCAGTGCATCAACAAATATCAACAAAAATCAGTATCGTCAGATGGTCTCCAAAAGGCTGTGCAGTCACAATCGCGGTCGTCTCACCATCGCCTACCACTATGGCACCAATGAGCCCTATGCGGATGGGGGTGGAGGAGGGGGAAAGTGAGCGTAGAGTAAGCGGCGTAAGTGAAGCCAGTCCTCCTCCATCGCCTGCTGAGTGCGAATAACAGATGCAATCTGCTGCTCCAAGGTCATAAGTCGGGCAGCATAGTCAGGAGGTAATGATCGAAAAGGCTGAAAAGATGAAGATGTCTGACCAAGATATGGACCAAAAGATAGCTGAGCTCTCTCGAGCTCCTGGAGTCGCTGTGTATGGGAATCATGCTGATGGACAAAGGACATCAAGACGTCCTCTATGGTATGTCCCATATGGAATGGATGATATGGATCAGTGGGTGGCATCGGTGAGGAAGATGACCAAAGCAGTGGCATGCTGGTGGGATCGAATGGTGCTACATGAACAGTGGATGGAACAGGTGTCATCTGAGGTACGAAAGGCATAGGCATCGGTATGTGACCAAAAGGGTGGGCTGAAGAGCCCTCTCCAGGCCCTGCTGGAGGTACAGACTGTGGGATCTGAAATGAAAAATCGGTATGGTGTGCCTCAGTGTGATGTGGTGGAAGCGGTGGAACATCCTCGTCAGCCGGTATCCAACCGTGCTGAGCCTCCTCATCAGGTGGAACCATATGCTCTACAAATAGAGCGTGCTCAGGCTCAATGGGTACGGGATCAAAAGGAGCAACGACAGGACCAACATGATCAATATGATGGTCAACAGGGACGTCAGCAATCAAAGGTGGGTCAACAAAAGGATCAACAGCATGATCAGCAACTAGCAAAGGGGCATCATCAATAGGAAGATCGCCAATAGGCGGGTCTGCCAAAACGGGCTCAACAGGAACGTCAGCATGTACCAAGTCATGCTCATGAACAGGATCGAAAGCAGCTGCCTGCTCTGGGGCTACGGTAGGCTCCGGGTCGTCAAAAGCCATGTCAAAATCAAACTCTGGATCAAAGGGATCAATAGGATTGACGGGATCAACAGGGTCCTCCATATGATGGTCCATAGGAATATACTCAATGTCGCGGTCAGGATCAAATCCTGGAGGAAAAACGGGATCGGAATCCTCAATATCGTCGTGCTCAAATACAAGGCTCGGAATGGGGGCGGCAGAAGATGCCTGATCAGGGTCCGAGTCATGAACAAAATGCTGAATGCTCACCTCGTGAGACGGAGCAGAAGCCACAGACTCAAAAGAGTCTGGGACTGGTGAGTGAACCTGCGAGTCTCCAGCTGGGGCATCAGCAATCATCAAGGGACCGCCAGCGGGTAAAGGGGCTGCATCAGGAACCTCGTCCTCAAAAGGCTCGTCCTCGTAGAGATCAATGTCGCCGTCAGCCTCGGCGTCTAGTAATAGCTCGTGTGCTGGGTAAGAAGCAAGAGGAATCGGAGCTGGAATCACAACAAGGGGAAGATACTCAGCAGGATCGCCATCAATAGGCTCATAGGCACCCTCGGGTAAAGCGAAGGGCAAGGAGTCATCAGTATGCTCATCAATGCCGTCGGGTAGAGCGAACGGCTGGAAGTCATCATCATCCGTGCTCGTGTAGTCTGAGGTATGCACCTCACGCTCCGATGACACAATGTCATCCGACACTATGGGTAGAGGTCCAGTGGTATCTGAGTCTCCGGTGCCTGATGTATCCATGTGTCTGTAACACAATCACAAGTATGCACAAATAATCAGTAAATCAGGTAATCACATAAGTTACCAAATAATAGTCACATAATTCTCCTAGTCCCACTAGCCTCCCAGCCTCCCAGACTGTCCTTCCTAGTCCCACTAGCCAACTTTCCCAGCCTCCCAGACTGACTCCCTAGTCCCACTAGCAAACTTTCCCAGCCTCCCAGACTGACTCCCTAGTCCCACTAGCAAATTCTCCCAGCCTCCCAGACTGACTCCCTAGTCCCACTAGCAAATTCTCCCAGCCTCCCAGACTGACTCCCTAGTCCCACTAGCCAACTACCTCGATCCATTAGATCGAGCCTCGGCCTCCCAGACCGAGCCTCAGTCTCCCAGACCGAGCCTCAGCCTCCCAGACTGAGCCTAAAAATAATAAATAAAATATGCTCAACATTTGTTTATAAAAAGGTTTTGGATCTGGACTTAAGTGGTATGCAGTAAAAATGTTTTCGTGAGAGCCCTAGTGATCATATCTAGACTCGAGAAGGAATCCTAGTTCACTATGATCAGAGCTCTGATACCAAGCTGTCACACCCTGGCTTTGCGGAAGCGTGGTTAATTTGGTGTGACTTCTTAATACCATAGCTTAATCATAACAAGCTATATGAATTAAAAAAAATATGCAAGATCATCCATTAAAATAAAATAGTAAAACATTGTCTTAATGGGTTAACACCCAACAACCATAACCTTGTCTAAACATTACAAATACAAACTTAAAGTAAACATGGTTCAGGGACTGTGACTTGTCCAGGAAAGAGTCACAAGCCTCGAACCCTGGATGACCTCGGGCCTAATGCAGCGGAAAACAAGCCATACCGCGCCAGATCGTTAATTTCCTGAAATACATGTAAGTTGAAAAATCAACAATAATGTTGAGCGAGTTCATGCGAAAGTGCGTAAACAAACCTTTATCTTTATCAAAAACCTGGTATGTAGCAAATAAGGAAAAAGAGATCACCAATGGTTTGCAAGGCCATTGATATGTGTGAAGTGCAAGTAGGGATGACTAAAACCTAGCGGATTTATGCGTCGGGCACTAAGTCACCCCGAGGTCCGTTATGCTGGACCTGGGGCTGGGCTCGCTACACCCAGATAGATCTACCGCTCCTGTCCCTCGGTCCTACTACGAGGATTAATGGCCTCAAGTTGTGCCTACCCACTCACATGATCTGAGTAACAAACCTCCTTACGCTAACCATACCATGTATCAAGTATTCATAATCATAGTAACATGTATTTCACCCCCGCAGTTTATAAAACTGAAAACAGTTAAGAGAAAAGGGGGACATGAACTCACAGTGAGTGCGTCACAATACCAAGTAATCCAAATATCCAACTGTTGCGCAACGACCTACATGTGCTAATTCTATTAGACGGATGGCCGTGCCTTAGCTTTATAGTTTACATTTTCGGGAAACAGTTAGACAACCGTTCCGTGTATATACTTGGTAGAAAATCTCCTTCCCAAGGATTTGGGAGTTAATACATGCGTGTTTATAATATTAAGTCTCACTTAATATATTTTATTTCTCATTCCAAAATATAATTATTTTTCTCAAAAATAAAATATTTTCTTTTTACATAATACTTTCCAAAATAATACGTTGACAATATCCGCATTTATGAATATTTCCGTATAAGGCGTAAGTTACGTTTTGGCGATTTAAGTGGTAATAGTAATTACCGTTGTAACTTATATGTTTGTCGTGAAGGCGTTGGTATTATTTTGGGTTCGACAAAGTTTGTAAATATTATTTTTACTCTAAAAATAATATTTATATATTTTCACAAAATAATCATAAACAGTGTGATGAAAAATATATTTATCGAATAAATATTTATCACGTTTAGTTTTTGTGAAAATCCCACCTCCGATTATTTAATAAATAAAGTCATGGCGAAATATATTTTGAAAACATTTCAAAATAGTTTAACACTTGTAAATAATTCTAAGTGTTAGATTTTTAGAAAAATTTCGCCAGAGTTTCCCCTGTAACTGGAGGTGGCCACGCTTTCAAGCGTATCATTTTCTTCTACAAAATCACTTCAACAATTTCTTTAAATCAACCAATCAATTTCCAACACATTACACAAGTTTCAACACTTCAAACTTGTAGACTAGTATGTAAAATCACATTATTACATGAACTTGTAGTTTTTCTAAAACTATTGTGTAGATCTCGTTACATTTAGTGGATCTATGTATAAAATAGTTTAGTCTTGCAAAAACCCCGTTTTTGGAGCAAATCACTCTTTACAACTTCCCGACAATTTTTATAAAAATTGTTATTTTGTCGGATCTTTCGTTTCACAAGTGTTTATACACTTGTAGTTTATAAAAATCACCTTTGTAAACATGTTATCCAACTTATATAAAAACATGATTTTCTCGACACTTGGTTCTACGAATGTACCACTTGTACATACGTAGATCGGCTCGTTTTAAATACTATTTTTCATGTCAAAACACTTTTACACAAGTTCATGTTTCCCCGTGTGGTGGAGTTTCACCTTTTAACCCTCGTACAAAAGAAACAAGTGTATGTCAAGATTCGGGATCTTAACAAAGTCGGGTTAAACGATGATAAGAGCCACCACGACGTAGATCGGGCCTCAACAATCAACATATTCAAGTACTACGACTTTTACACGCGTTATATGCTTTTAACCAACAATATTCGATTTTTAGTAGACTTTTTAGATTCAAAAGATGGATTACCGACTTTTAACCGTTAAAAATCCTTTTAACCACTTTAGATACGTTCAAGAACAAGTTTTAAATGTTATACCTCTAGCTCGGGGCTAGGGAAGATCTTTGGCGAAAACGGCGTGGATAAAAGCAAATGAACGTGGTCCTTTAGCTTCCGCTTGCTTCAAGCTTCCTCGTACGTGATCCCCGACACTGGTGTGCACTTGGAATGGCTAGATCAAAAACCGACAATGGAGGTGTGGTGGGGGTGGGTTACGGCCGAGAAGAGGGAGGAGAGCAAGAGAGAGAGTGAAGTTGGGTGGATGTGATTTCTATGTGTGAGTGTGTGTTTATATAGAGAAAAATTAGGATCATCGTCCATCGGTTTACAAGTCTAGATATCCACGAAATCAAATTAAATAATTAAAAAGTGTACGCTCTAGTTCCAAAGGGACCAAACCGGCCCTAAGGGGGGTGGGGTCACCCGGTTGGATCTTGATCGTTCAGTTAGAGTTTAGTTTGGTTAAGTCGGTTAACTTTAGGGATTAACCCCGTTAGTTGTTTAATGCGTTATAAAGCGGGTGTTAGGGTAATCAGGGACCCTAACTGGCTCAGAAAAATACCAATAATATTTCTGGCAATATTTTTATGTTCCGGGTATAGTCCGGTTGTTCGGTCGGATAGTATTCCGTTAAAGTGCTTAAGTAATCCTTTAAGCGTTGTAAATAATATTTTTAGCGACACAATTTATTCTGCAAAGTGTCAGGAATAATTCCTCATGTCTTGGCACTTTATTAATTAGCTAGAAGCTAGTATGTTGATAAAAATGCCGTGTTTTGTGCTTAGAGTACGTTTTAGGCACATCCAATCTCTATATCTTATTCCTAGAGACACAATTATACAACCCTTGTATCCTTACACACACTATGGGTGCAGTAAAATATTTCTGGCTCATACAGGCCTTTAGAGGCAGTGTTTGCCTGATGCTGGCTATATCAGCATGTTCCATAGGTTATCCGTTCAAATGCTACTGTGCTTTTGTGCATCATGTTTGTCACTAGCGTTCAGTAAGTAAATAATGCAGTGACGGAAAAATCAAAGTATGATGCAGATATGTACAAGTATCAACAATCAAGTAGCAGTTTATCAGAAATCTCAGTTAAGCACAGTAATTAGGCAACAATTAATAGTTAATTAAGTCGTACGGATACCTGGTTTTGTGAGGGTTGTCACAATATCAGCATCCTCTACATACTTATACTCGTATTCTGGTTGGTAGTTGATGTCGAATGCATGACTGCTAGCAGAAAATACTTTCTCATCATCGTCATCTTCCTCGTCATCACCCTCTTCACCATCATCCTCATCATCATCATCATCTTCCTCATCATCTTCCTCATCGTCATCAGCAGCTAGATCTTCCAGTGTTACAGGTTCTTCGAAGATTGCTGATATGAAAAATATAGGAACTGGATTCTCAATGACTAGAGATGGAACAATTGATCTCTCAACAACTGCCACACCGCTTTCAGCACCCTTACCCTTATCTTTCATCTGTTCGTCAATCTCGGCTTGGCGTTTGCCCTAAACTCTTCAACTTGTATCTCTTCGAATCTTTGTTCAATTGACGTTCCAAGCATATTCTCAACAACTTTGTTCAACATGTAGAAATCATGCTCTTTCAATGCTTTTGCAGCCTCAAGCTCTTTGTTTTTTCATCTCGAAATACTTGTTCTGCTCATCTCTGCGAGCCTTTTCTTCTTTAAGTTCAGCTACTCGCACCTTCAGAAAATCAATTTCAGTTTGATCGGTATCAATCTTCTTTAACAAGGCTTTGTTGTCAGACTCTAATTTCTTCACGCTTATTTCAAGAATCTTTTCACGTTCAGCAACTTTCTTGCTTTCTGCTGCAACTACTTTGTTTTCATTCAACACGTCATCCATCTTCTTTTCTAACTTCTTTACTTGTTCATCGTTTGCAAAGCCAAAATCTCCAATATCTTCAAGATTATCCGGAGGAATGTGAAGACCTCTGTAGCCAGAAGAACCAGGAGTTAGTTGAATTTGAGTGAGTGGTGGTGTTTGAAATATTTCTTGGGAAGTGAGCAAGGTTTGTTGTTGTGGTGGAGAGAGATGTAGTGATGAAAGATGTAATGGTGATGGTTGTCTGGGTGGAGTAGGTTGTTTTGTTAGTGAAAGTTGTTGTGGAGGTGTTGGTTGTTGTGGAAGTGTTTGATGTGGTGGTGATTGTATTGGTGTAGGTTCAGGTGGTGGAGTTGATGGTTTACTGGGTTCTTTGGCTGGTTTCTTCTTCAACACAATCTTCGGCTTTGTAATCTTTGTAGTAACTTTCTTGATTTTCGGAGATACAATCCCTTTCTTTGCACATGGTTTCTTTTTGCCGCTTGAAGGTGATTGTGATTCAGAAACGTGCTCTGGAGATGGAACATAGGCATCATCATCTTTCTCCTGTCTCTTCCTCTTCCGTAATTGTTTCTCTTTTCTGTAGCCTCTTGAATTCTTGTTAGACGTCCAGTCTCATCTACTTCATCATCTGAAGAACTCGAAGAGCTTGTTGTACTTTTATTGACATCATCACCTTCAACATCATCAAGAACCTTCTCTTTCTCAGCTTCCACATTAGCTACTTGCTCAGACACTAAATCATCAACATTAAGCATCACTTGATCAATATCAGCATACAGATCTTCTTTCGCAGTAACAACCGGCTCATCTACCTCAGGTTCATCAACCAATAACGTCTTTGTCACTTTCTTTTGTTTCTTCTTTGGCTGCGATGAAGACCCCTCACCCTCCTGTGATTTAGGAGTAACCTTCTTACCTCTCCTCCTAGTTTCTTTGACAAACCAGTCATTTCGGGTGGTTTTGAACTCCTCAAGAGTCTTTAGCTCATCACCGTAAGCTGCTTCCTTCATCTCTTCTGCATTTCTCCAGTTTTGATGATCAACTGGATCAGGATCAACATAATTCGCATCCTTTATAAATCCGAAGAATTCAACAACTATCTTTGGTTCTGGATGGTTTGGGTGATATCTACCAAGCTGTTTGAGAGAATCATTGCTCATGTGTGATTGAACTAACAAATCATTCTTCAAATCACATTCAATCTCTGGATATGCATGATCGATCAGCATCTGCACAAATCTTGGATAAGTCCAAGTTCGACTCTTTGTAGTAATATTTTCGGCCATATAATGAAAGACAATGTGTGAGAAATTATATTTCTTGTCCAACACCAATGCAGTGACCATGTTCATCTGATAATCGCGCATTGTATCGTAACTTCCCTTGGTATGGCTAAGTGACATCAATATACAATGAATAATAAACTTGTAGGGTTTCTGGAATTTTGACTTCAAATAATTTCCAACATTCAATGCACCCACATATCCCATCCTGAGCATACAACCCTTGACCATCCGTTCTGGAAACTTTGTTGGCGATTCTGCATCGTCCGGAAAATTCACAACCTCACGAATGAGTGCCTCAGTAACAACAATTTCCTTCGTTTCATTATGCACCTTCACAATTTAATGAATTGCTTTGTTTGTTTCATCATACTTTGAATGCTTCCAGAATCGTTTAATATGTGACTTGTACAATGGACGTTGATCAGTCAAAGCTTTTTGAATAGGGATTCTACCCATGAACTCCAAGATACTGCTGAACTTTGCGAATTCTGTATTTTTCTCCACATCAAGGTCACAACAACTGTTGTGAAGTGGATTAAATATAACACTTGAACCCTGCAAATCAACCAAATACATACTGAGTCAAACACTTAGAAAATTTCAGCATCAAAACAATTACAAACAAAATCACAAGAAATGACTTAAATTTTACAAGCGAAATCAGGTCATACACATAGAAGCGAAATCAACTTTTTACTCATAAGCGAAATCAGGTTGACACTTAGAAGCGGAATCAGGTTGACACTTAGAAGCAAAATCACAAAAATTACTCTAGGAGCGGAATTAGATTGTTCACTTAGAAGCGAAATCATCAGAACATCAAAATCTCATCATCTGGAGCGGAATCAGAATATCCGCTTTGGGGCGGAATCAACATTCAAAGTTAATTATAAGCGGAATCACAATTAACCTCTCAACCATCATCAGATCATAAAATTGAACATGTTATACTCTTAATCTGTTAATTCCGACCAAAAGGGTATGTTTTGATTTCATTTACATCAACAAATACACCCTAGATCTAAGTATGTAGCAACAGTTCATCGATAACTTGTGATCCACTCAGATCTGGAACAATCAACACACAAGTTTATGATCTACACACTAAACCGACAACAATGATATGAAATCTTGTTCAATTTTAACAGTTTAAAACCCTAAAACTATGTTTTGTTCATGACAGACACCGACAGGCATGAAAACACGTAAATCTAGTACAAATCAGGTCTCAAACTACCTTGCCCATGTTGAATAGTTGTGATTGCCAACTATTAACAACAAATCTAAAGAAAAACAGGCAGCAATTCGTTTAGAACATGATGTTTTGGGGGTTTCGCTCGTAGTCGCCTGAGAGAGAAAACAGTTGGGGCGAAATAGGATAAGTGACATAGGAGCGGAATCAACAACCCTTTTATATGTGGTCTGATTCCGCTCGAAATGGCCCATTTGGTCTCTCAAGCGAAATCACTTAGAAGCTACGAGCGGAATCAGATCTTGAAGCATCTAGGAGCGAAATTAGTTTTTAATGAGATTAGGAGCGAAATCAGATGGTTGTTGTGAAACTTGTGTTTTAGAGCGAAATCAGAAATTTATTTTCAAACTTTTAACATTTTAATCTTTTCTGATTGTTCACCTACACACCCAGTTAACCAAGTCCAAGTTAATGACCTTGGTCAACTGTTTGGCCTACCAAGTCCAAGTTAATGACCTTGGTTGACCTGATTATGAAGTACGCTTTCTTTTTGATCTGAAAACAGTTCAAATTAATGAACTTTCGAACTTGTTGTACTTTCAAACACTTTTACAATCTGTCACACATGTACCATTCACAGTTCAGTATCTCATGCTTACCCAACCCTCATCAAACAGACATGATCTGCACAAGACTTTGATCGTCTGATTCCCAATGTCGGTTGTCGAAAACAAGATGAACAAATAAAATCTTTTTGGATTTTTTAACAGGATAAACTGAAATATGTACACACAATCTTTTTGTGAGCGTGTTAGGGGATCATATCAGCATTTGACAAGACACAAGCACCATTAAGCTATTATTTCATATTAAGCCTTAAACAATTCGCGTAGATTGCCGATATACTGATCCTCTTAAATTCTCACAGAACTTTCAATCTGTCTGGGATACGAAATTAGTGTTTTAAGACTTAAACCTCTACATGTGTCCCACCTCAGAATATACTCCCGTATCCAGATCCCAATATTCAGTCTTACAGGTGAGTATACCTAGATGATATCTGTAATGGGGTGAATTACGAGGGCCGTGAGAGCTCAGGTCGATACTTCCGTATACGCAGAGAGATGACGGCTTCGACTTTGGTGGGTCCCCTTTGGGGATCTTCTTTACAACAGCACATGATTATCATTTTGCAATGTTTAATCATTTTTTATGCTGAGGGGAGGCTTTACAAGTAAAGCATGTGCGTAAAGTATTATCCGGGGACTAGGTCAGTATTTCCATACAGCAGAAGTCCCGGGATAATACCCCAGATATCACTAAGCATAAAGACCTAGTATCTCAGAATAAAGGACCTTTCAAACGAGATTTCAGGGGTTACCCATATATCCTGGAGGTGTTCCCCATGTAAAAGCAAGTAAATTTTAGGTTTATATCCCAAACTGATCTACTGATTTTGCAAAAACCTACCGGCACATCTTTAGCGAGACTGCTTAATTGCATTTTAAACGTTACATTTCTTTAGCGTACTGTGTCCGTCTAGCTGATGTACTATCATTTCCCCTATTTTACACAAACTCATTTTTCAAGTTTTCTAATGTTTTTGGATTTTTGTATTTTATCATGTTTTTGTATTTTTCTACGAATTTCTCCCCCTAAAAAGAAAAACATATTTTTGTGTTTTTGTTTTTATCGAAAAGCAGAAAACAAACTATACAGAAATTTGACAACACGACATGGTTCACGTCTGATCGCCGCCCTCCTCGGGTTCACATTCTACTACCCTCCCAGAACTCAGATTCTTTAACCCATTCAATTTTAGAAGATAGCAAAAACTCTTTTTGTCAAAGGGTTTTGTATAAAAATTAGCTTTCTGATCATCAGTGTGTATGTGCTCACTCCGGATTAACTTCTTCTCGTGACAATCACGGATGAAGTGATGACGGATTTCGATATGTTTCGTTTTTGAATGCTGAACCGGGTTTTTAGTGATGTTTATAGCTGCTTCGTTGTCCACATATATCGGCGTATCCAAGAATTGCAAACCAAAGTCGCGCATTTGCTGTTGGATCCATAGGATCTGTGAGCAACAGCTGGAGGCTGAAACGTAGCCTCACATGTAGAAAGCGCCACTGCGGTTTGTTTCTTGCACTGCCAGGTAACGAGTCGAGTTCCGAAGAACTGACACCCAGCAGTGGTGGACTTTGCATTCTGCTTGCAGCTTCCAAAATCAGAATCAGCGAAACCTGATAGGGAAAAGTCACCCGAGCGAGGATACCACAGGCCGATGCTTGGCTAGCCTTTCAAATACCGTAAGATACGTTTGACAATCGTCAGGTGTGACTACTTCGGGCTCGACTGATATCTGGCACAGAGACATGTCGGGTACATGATGTCTGGACGGGAAGCAGTGAGATACATCAGAGATCCAATGATTGACCGGTACAATGTCTCGTCCACTTTCACTCCACTTTCGTCTGGATAAATCCCGTGGTTCTGTGCAAGGGGGGTTGCTGCAGGACTGCATTCAGTCATGTCGAACTTGTCAAGCACGTCCTTCACGTATTTCGTTTGGTGGATGAAGATTCCATCGGGCATCTGCTCCACTTGCAGCCCGAGGAAGAACTTCATCTCCCCCATCGAACTCATCTCAAACTTTTTCTTCATTACTTTCTCAAACTCTTTACAAAGATCGTCGTTGGTGGAACCGAAAATGATATCGTCAACATAAATCTGCACGATCAACAAATGTCCTACCACTTCCTTTGTGAATAAAGTACTATCTACTGTCCCTCTTGTAAACCCGTTGGCCAACAAATATTGGGAAAGCGTCTCGTACCAGGCTCTCGAGGCCTGGTGTAGTCCGTAAAGCGCTTTGTCCCGCAGATAGACCTTGTTTTTGTGTAGTGGATCTGTGAACCCCGGCGGTTGTCCCACATACACCACTTCTTTGATTTTTCCGTAAAGCTAGGCAGATTTGACGTCCAGCTGGTACACTTTAAAGTCTTTCCATAACGCAAACGCCATGAAGATCCGAATTGCCTCGAGTCGAGCAACAGGCGCGTAAACTTCATCGTAGTCGATTCCTTCTTGCTGACTAAAGCCTTGTACCACCAGTCGTGCTTTGTTTCTTACCACGACTCCTCTGTCATCCCTTTTGCACTTGAAAACCCACTTTGTTTTAATCAACTTTTGATTCTGTGGCAGATCGACAAGTCTCCAAACACCCAGCTTTTCAAATTGTAACAACTCTTCTTGCATAGCATTAACCCAGCTATCCTCAGTTAACGCCTCTTTGTAAGTTCTGGGCTCGATCTGCGAAATAAAACACTTTAATGAGAATTCTTCTTGCAAATGAGCAACAGAAGAATAAAAACATGTAAGGGCTCGATTGATTTGGTCTTGGGTTTTGACACCACTTTGCAGGTCACCAATTATTTGCTCTGACGGATGGTAAGACAAAGTTCTAGGCATCATGGTGTCAGGCACATTCACTTCCGATTGCAAGTTCGATATATCAAGATCAACGGTTTGATCCACAGCATCCGTCGAAGTATTATTTGGTTCCTCGTCAAAGGTCGGAGCGGGTTCCACCTCTGAGTCGTCAGAATCGTCAAATGTTGGAGCTGGTTCCTTTGGTGGTTCGTGAGCTGTTCCACTCGGTCCTGCTTCATCATTGTGAGTACCCTCGGTGGGTGGAGGAACCACTAGCGGTCTAGGCACTTGCTCTTGTGACATATATTGCTGGTACTGGTACAGAAGTGCTAGTTCCTCGTCACTCGGCTGAACCGGTAGTTGAAACGACTCCCAGAGCTTGTCATAATCGAACAGGAATCTTTGTCCGGGAACTTATGGTGATGGAGTGTGCTTCTGATAATCCACATGCTGAACTTGTATCACTTTCCCCAGGCACGGTACGAACACCCTCTTCAGCGGGCTTGCGTAACCTACAAAGAAACCCTCATTTGATTTGTAGCACCAAATTTTCCATTCTCATCAATAAACATACACGGAGACCCAAATGGCTCCCGAAATTCAAGATTCGGCTTGTATCGGTGCAGCAACTCAAAGCATGTCTTTTTGTACTTTTTGACAGTGAGTACGGGATTCAGAGTATAACAAGCTGCAAATACTGCTTCACTCCAGAAGAAGATTGGTAATTTGGAATCGGCTAACATTGTTCGAGCTGTCTCTATTAGGGTCCGATTCTTCGTTCAGCAACGCCGTTCTGTTGTGGTGTGTACGGCGCACTGAATTCATGAAGAATTCCCTTCTCATTGCAAAACTCGTACATTTTGTTGTTTTTGAATTCCGTTCCGTTGTCACTACGAATTCTTCGGATCGGCAGCTTATACACCGTTTCCATCTTCTTGAACAACACCATCAACGGCTCAAAAGTTTGATCCTTTCTTTCTAAGCACACGACCCACGAGAATCTTGTAAAGTCATCAGTCACCACCAAGCAGTACAAGTCTCCACTGATGCTCTTTACATTGACAGGCCCGAAGAGATCCATGTGTAATCTCTCAAGAGGTAACCTGATCGTATTAAGTATCTTCGGTGGGTGTGACTTCCGAGTCTGCTTCCCTTTTTTACAAGCTACATAATCATCAGACAACTGAAAATTCTTTAAGTTTACACCTTCTACCAAATCATTGTGTACTAGAAAATTCATTTTACGAACATGTTTGTGGCCCATCTTACGATGCCACATAATTGTTTCTTTTTCCGTTGCTTTTGATTTTGACACAAAACATTGTTTTTGACGAGTTGTTGGTGTTGCAACGCTCATATCAAGAATATATAAGTCGTTCTCCCGCGGGCGCGCAACAACACCATCTTATCAGGGATTTTAAATCCTGGTTTTAAAATCATACACTCGTTCTTTGTGAAATGTACACTGAAAGATTTATCACATATTTGCGAAATACTAAGTAAATTGCTTTCCAATTCTACGATATAATTCACTTTCTCGAATGAGATGACACCATTCGTCAACGTTCCCTATCCAACAATTCTCCCGCCTTGATTTCCGGCGAAGCCCACATAACTTCCATTTATTGATTTGACGTCGTAAAGAAGAGCTAGCGTCCCTGTCATATGTCTCGATGCACCACTACTCCATGATCCAATTTGAAAGGATAGACCTGGGCAGCCCCTGCAAACATCAAATCAATTTATTCAAACAATGACGCCCATGACTTTTTGACCTCAGAAACAGTGCCAAATACTACATCACACTTCTCATCATTTTTAGGAAAGTTAAATGTGACATTAGGAACATCATCTTTCACAACTGGTTTTACTTTGTTGTTAATCGGGGGAAACTTAGCAAGAAATATATCAAGTTCATTTTCAAACTCGACAACATCATCTTTTAAAACCTTTGATTCATTTTTAACGCATTTTCCATCTTTTTGACCTTGACAGATGGTTTCGACTTCGCAACCCATGATTGGTTTTCAAACATTTTTGTTTTAGGATAAATTTTTGAAGTCTTATGAGACTTGGAAGATTCACCAATCTCGAAGGTCGATTTTGGCTTATCCTTGGACTTCAAAGATTCTCCTCTTTTTAGAATGCGAATCGGAGAAACCATTGGTTTTTTACCTTTTGTATCAATCGGTGATTTTGGTCGAGGTTTTTGAACAGTTGGTTTTTGAATAGTTTGTTTTTGAACAATTGGTTTTTGAAAAACAGGTTTCTCAAACACTTTCTAGCACTGTTTTACCATGTGCCCGATTTCATTACAGCGATAACAGACTCTTCTGTCATATTCGACAAAAATTGATTTGAGTGTCTCCTCTTTCAACTTTTTCGCTGCATTGAAATCGTCCACGGCCTTTGGACTAAAGATGTAGTCCTTTTCATCATCTACACTCGGTCCAGCAACAAAGATATCATTCATTTTCTCTTTCGGCTTAACCACCTGCTTAGCCGTTTTCTTCTCAAAACCGATCCCTTTGTTTTTAAAATTGTTTTTCTTGTTATTACCCTTTCCTTCCCACTCTTTCTTTCCCGAACTGGTAGGACGAGATGTAACCAAAGATTTTTTAGGTTTTGAAAAGAATTCTTTATTGTTAACCTCATCAATATTCATTTCAACCAACTTGAACACTGTCACACCCCGACTCGCATCGGAAGCGCACGCAGGGGGGCAACAGACTCATGGAACAGACACATTGTTTACAAAGATGTTATATTATACATTACAACATGTTTCGTTTACATTATTTATCAACACAACGACACGTAAGTGACAACTCGGTTTCTCACAAGTAAACTTGTGCTAGTAGTTATGCATCTATTCATGTACTATACATTCTCATAACTTGGAACTCCTACAAGTCTATTCCTTCTTTGCTTTGCCTAAAAAACATGTTACAATTTGGAAAAAAAAAGCTAAACATAGCTTAGTGAGTTTCACTGTTTTAGTTTGTATTAAACATATGTAATTATAGTTCAAGTTGGCACATCTGATAGTATGTATATATATATATATATATATATATATATATATATATATATATATATTCTGAGCCCACAAGTGAAGCCTTGACTGTCACCTCAACCACCGTGGTCCACCACCACGGCACTACCCCAATGTAGCTATGGCTAGTACCCCATAGCCTATGCTCAAACGTGTACAATTGCGTATGTATCATATGGCGTTCCTGGCCAACACAATTGGGTTTGTCGGAACAATAGTACTATTTACACATTCACCGGCCTACGGTTAATCACTTGGGTCTGTGGGGACTTTTCATGTACTAGTGTTTACTCAGATAATTCACGTTATATCATGTATATATGTGCACGTATAAACGGATGTAACATGCATTTCACCCCATGTAAAATAGAAAACAGTTTGAAAATGGGGAAGTAAAACTCACTGTGTATGCAGTAGTTTCACCCAGGATGTAAACAAGCAACTGGGTCAACTGCTAGAAGCATATATGCAAATATGGACTTACGTCAGTATCTAAGTCGGTAACACGTATAACTTGAATTCTGTCAAGAGTTTTCACTCTAGATTGAGCCTATACAATACTAGTATGGTGATGGAGGTCAGGGTAGTATTAGTTTTCAGTTTGGCTTCCGGGCACCGGTTCGCGTGCCAGGCAATGTCAGTAGTTTAACATGTTCGGACAATGGTACAGGAATATCAATAATGCCAACACCTTGTTATTTAAGAATGATATATTTTTCATTAAGGGAGTTTGGGTGTTTGGGAAGTCTAGGTTGCCCAATTTTTAGTTTCCATTCTCGCCGTCGGGGATCCTCCCGAATGGTGGTGGAACACACCCAGAGTGTCCCACTTACCCTGGAACCTCCAAACATACTCCCGGTGTCCCAATTATAGTCAAGATAGGTTTTGGTCCGTTCCCAGTTTCGGCAGGTTCGTTGTCCTATAAACTGCCGAATTTAATTAAAAGAAGCGTTTTAAAAGCTGAAAAATCCCATTTAATCTACATGTTTCATAAAATTCTGAGAATTTTTGTAGAGATCAGTAAAAATATATAGATTATGAAAAAAATAATTTGGGAATTTATTTCGCCAATTTAACTTCTTAAATAAATCAGTTGTAAAACAATATTTAACAAAATAATTCACTTTGCTTATCATCCAATGTCCAAAAATTCCAAAAATATTCCAGGAACTCCCTTACATGTGTAGAAACTCCCTGTAAAAATTTGGGATTTTTCCGATTTTGTTTCAGTGCGTTTCCGGCTACCGAAAACTCCTAAAAATGCGTATTTTTAATCCGAATCAAAAAACCAACCAATAGACTCCGAAACTTCCCAAAAACTTCCCCATATGTCCCTTAGTGTTCATGTAAAGTTTGGTGATTTATTGACTTCGTTTGGTATTTTTTCTGGATTTGTTTTGATAAAACACTAAACAATTCACCAAAAATTGTAAAAATTCCAAAAATTCTACAATTTTACGTGGACCTTCCTATCAATACCTTAAATCACCACACCAAATTTCAGCCCAATACAATACCCACGGACCAAGTTATGGTCTAAACAATATTCTGCCTATGCTAGTTTCGAGTTTCGAGCGATATACCTAGCGATTTCTTCGAGTCCGAGTGTTTTCTTGAGTCTAGAAGTATGTGTGGACTATATTCAGTACCTATACATCGAGTACAATCCAAATATACTAGAACTTAGATCAATCAAGCTTTGATTCATTGTTTTTCGGTTAATAGAATAGTTATGCGATTTTTGTTGAATAAGTGTGGATTAGTGTATCAAAACCAAAAGATTTGTAACCATGGCTGCCATATAACACCAGGGAACTCCCATGGTGTTCTTATTCAGCCCTTAAATTTGTTTAAACCTTCAAAATTCATGGATTAAAAAGGGTTTTCATGGCCTAAACCATGTTTAAATCAAGAAACCAAGCCTAAACTCTTAAAGATTTGAGTTAATACCTTGAATTTGTGGAAGTATAAGGTGAAATCAGCTGAGTGTTCTTGAGAGAATCCAGAAATTTGAGAGTATTTTGTGTTAAAATGAAGTAATAAAAGAAAAAAAATTGAATTTTTTTTATTAAAAGATGATGTTTATCCACAAGGGACACCTCGTGCTCCGTAAAACGCGTTAAAAGATGATGTTTATCTTCAGTTGATGTTTATCTTCAGTTGAGTGTCTAGGTTCGTTTACGGTTCCCGCGCGCGTTCTCGATTTGCGTAACGGACTCCATTTTGCTCGTAATTAGTGTCAAAAGACTCGGTTTTAAAAATTATGTATAACCGTCTTGAAATCCGAACCCAGTTACGTTTTAATCATAAAAGATTCGTATTAGAGTGGTTTAAGTGTTTTTAAGCTTGATCGTTCGTTCCTTGTACTTTTGATTGCCTTATGTTATGCCTAAAACGAAGGCGTTTCCCTAACCGGGCAGCTGCGTCGATTTGCGTGCCCGATTTCTGACTGGCCTCAAACCTTATATCACAGTCTATGGCACACAATTAAGATGGTCCTAGAACTCGGAATCTTAAATAATGCTACGGATAACCTAATAATCAACGTCAAAGGTTTAGTGCACTGTTAAACGGAAATCTCCGGTTTAACACGTGTTTAAAGTCTAAGGATACCAATTTCACATCATGGGTCCTTATTAGTGTCATATCATTCCTAACGTGTTCTCGGATTTATCATAACCGTAATTTTTATCGTTCCGTAAGTCGTGTAAGTAGTATGTATTATTAGGGTTCAAGCGGAATTAGGGTTTTGGGATTTAATTAATCATAATTACTCAGGCATCACTACAAGCGTTATAATTCCAATCTATCCGCTAACGCACTTATGTCATACACTATAGTCCATGTATTAGGCCATTCGTATTCCTAGAGCCATCCATACACGCACAATTGCGTACTATTAAGTCTGTAACGCACTACATCAATTTAGGGTTTTCAGTGAACTTTTGTACATAACATAATTACTGTTTTGCATTGTATATTCTATCATGCATATATTAACACATTTCAAGATTCAATTCCTCAAGAATCTAATTGCATGCACATCGTGTTCTGTCATCAAGGACTAACAACAATTAGGGTATACCGAGATTTCACAGGTGTCACAGTCTTCCCCGGTTAAAAGAATTTCGTCCTCGAAATTCATTTTATGTACTATTTGTACTTGCATAGAAAGTTCTATACTCAGGTTTGTAGCAGTCATTAGACCGGCTAGTAATTATAGCTTTCTGTTTAGTTTTATCACAATACAGTGATTATATTTCTGATACAGAGTAGCTCTTTAATTTGTCCATCCACAATTCCTACAGTACCATCCCCACTGGGGTTCACTCTCGTTTCCTCTAGGTAGTGAGACTTTTATTATACTCGGGATATGGTAAGAGTCGTTTGCGTTTTTTAGCTTGCATCTATTTGTACGCCTCACGTTCGTTATGACTTTACTAGCTCCCAATACCTGGGGAATAATATCACTAGCTTGTTTCGTTTGAACTATTGTCTAATAGACTTAGACCAACACGATATAGGAGGGATATGGGTAGCATTCAACAGTTACCCTTTAAATGTACTAATGGTGCGCACAATGTCTAGTATAACCGAATAGGGATAATGAATTTGTTTTCAAAAATTTTCCAACAATAGTCTCCCCTATTTTCGTTTGTTCAAGTATTCTCAGGTAACAATGACCGAATGTAAGAGTTCTGACGCATTGGGCTGAGAACACGAATGAATAAGGCATTAAGTCGCCCCAGTTTATCACAATGGCCATTAGGCACGTATGAATGATAGTGAATTTTTAAACCCACACGAACCGTGTGATAGGACTACATATCCGTCGGGGGATTATATCGCTACAATACATGTGAATCTATCGTATAGCAACCCGGTTTTGGGTTACGTTCCTGAAGCTTGGATCAGGACATTATATTTCTAACATGTCTACATTGATTTCTCTACATCTCCCTACCACTATAGGAAGGTGGTCAAACAGGGACTTCATAATACGAATTCTTATGTAATTGTTTCGAGATTTAGGGATGGCATCAATCCTACAACCCTCAGCAATTAGTAAGAACAAAATGTGTAATCGGTGTGGTTACCAATCGAGTAACATCACTAGCGGAAAGCTACCATGCCGTGTAGCCATACTATAACATGAGGTACTTCCAATTGTCGTATCATGAGAATGAGGTCCTTAATTATTGAATCCAAATGAATATAGAAGTGATAACAATTTTGTGAAAATTCACTAGTCACTGATTCATTTAACACCAATTACACCAATCAACTTGATACAACTCGCTCCATCAGAGGTCTAGAGACTCCTTACCAATGCATCATACAGGAAATTTGGTTGGGAAGAGAGGAATAATTATTCTTTCGCTAGATTTATTATGGACTGACTTATATACAGGCGAAATCTTCTCTGTATTAGTCAAAGGATTACTTATCGTAAGTATGCTCCCAATCCCCTGACTCACTCCACTAGAGTCTTAATTCTGGCACCATTGGGATAACTTTACGGTTGTAAAGAAGGGAATAATATGATGATGGTTCTCAATTTTCGTGGTTTCGCCAAGATTGAACTTAAGAACGATTGAATATTGTAGAATTCTAGGGTTGTAACGTACTATAGGTAAGTCTCCAAGTTAGGTATAAAGTCTATTGTTATGCATTGAATTCAGTAGAGCACTGAATTTTAAATATTTAGTACTTCGTTAACAAAAGGATTCCCTTTTTGAAATTGACATAGTTCACAAAAGTACGATCGAAAGATTCATCCAACCCTTCATCGAATGATAGGTGTCACCATTTAGGTTGGTTGTTCAGTTCTCAACTAAAAGTAGTCAACGTACTTAGAGGATTCTAATTCTAATTTACAACATGATTTTGAGGTTATCAATTTTCGAAGGTTGACTCCAGATTTCGTAAATAGACTTTATATATATACACATAATGGCACATTGAATATTTGGGCCAGACTTCTTTTCCACGGGGATAGAAAACTCCTAATGTTGAATAGCAATGGCAGATAGTATTCTCTAGTGAAGCACCCTTTAACACATATATTCTCATAGGAATTACGATCAGAAGTATATGAATACGCAGATAAAATTGTAGGAACAAAAATCATTGTTTAAC
This sequence comes from Helianthus annuus, assembly GCF_002127325.2. Lineage (NCBI taxonomy): Eukaryota > Viridiplantae > Streptophyta > Magnoliopsida > Asterales > Asteraceae > Helianthus > Helianthus annuus. The sequence goes on along the minus strand of NC_035438.2, from coordinate 122,507,648 downwards.
AGGATTTCCCTGGTTCAGAATGACTCAATTTAAATTAATCCTTCAGAAGGCATCGATATAGGGTACCGTATAAATCTTGGCGAACAAAGCCTAGATTACATCACTCACTACTGAATTATTCGAACAATTGATCGTAAGCATGAATTTCGCAACCACCCTCCTATTCCGTCAGAAGGTCCTTGCTAGGACGAGAGATTTGTAAGACTCCATAGTTTACTAGGTAATTTTAGGAGAGAAAGAGATTCATTATGTTCTCGGGATCGGAAAAACCGTTAACATATTATTTTGAGTGTGAGAGCAAGACATTCTGTTTTCGTTCCTGAATGGTCAAGCAGGACCAATAGATATTGTTATACAGAAAGCTTTATAGGAAGGCTCGAAGGAACAGGTATCATATACGTGACGTCCGACACATTTCTCAGGAACATCTGATCATGTTGAAGATTCAAGACTCATTACACGAGAATTTACTAAGTATAGAAGAACTCGTATCGTGACATAGTCCAAATAGAACTAAGGAGGCGTGAAGCTGTAACAGGAGTCCTGGATACGTAAATGTTCCAGATATCGTCTCATTTCCTTACACAAGAAGTATCGATAACTCATACTATATAGTAAGCTGGCCGGACCGCACAGAGTTGGTCGTGGACTTAGAAGTTAAGAAGAAATCGTGGCGAATTAATAACGGCGTCAAATGCCTCTCAACGTAAAAGTCATCGTATGGTTCCTATATTCATAACTGAACACAAAATTGTGGTAACAGACCGTTTCTTTGACCAATGAATCACCCCAAAGAGTGAATTGTAACGTACCTTTCCAAGTAGAGGTCAAAGGGTTGTTCAAACTTAAACAAAATTTAGTAATTCTTGTGAACAAAATCTGATGGGTATACGTGATAAAAAATTGAATCCGGGAAAGAGTTCGCCTTCCGTTATTTTGTCTACCGAATACGAATCAAGGAGTACTTCACATGGTAGTACGTTGTATTGTCAACCCATCCACTCTCTCCTATTCACAAAGGATAGAATTTGTGTTGACCCGGCCTAAGCCGAACAGGTTCGAGGTTGATCTGAACACGACTCTATCTTGATAAACTAACAGAAGTTAGTTAGAACCGCACCGTATTGTAATACCACTGACTTAAACAAGGAATTAGAGCATAAGAGAATTTAATTATGTATAGCAAGCACTACGACCTCTAATTGCTTTAGTAGGTCAAGGAAAAGTGAACTAATGAATCTGATCGAAGCACCATTGTAGTCCTTTTGTTTTCACAATTGAATCATGTTTCCCACAATGGTAACTAACCAGGTGTATAGTGGAATTGGGTCAGGGATGACCACTTAGGATTTAGAAGTAAGACTACAAAGATATGTGGTTGTATGAAACAGAATGATAAGGGTTTCAGGAATATTACTAAAATGTATTGCTTCCAAGAGTTACATAGATGGCAATGAATAAGTTAAAAATGTAGGAATAAAATTATAAAAGAAGTATTTCGACAGAACGGAATAATAATGGATACTAGGAATATTGATAGTACGATTTCTCCCTAAAAGTTGCATGGGTCGCCAAAGATAAGTTGAGTGATATCAAAACAACACGTCATCGACTCTTAGTCACTCGAATAACAAGCACTAATAGATCGTTACTGCCCTCGTACTTTCTGGTTACCAGCAACAATAATGGTTACACACTCGCGCCACTTATGAGTTATGTTGTTTCCAACCAATGGAAGTGATTTAGAAACACCTATTCAAACGGATACGTCTAATCAACAACCGGGTGATGAAGATATAAGTTGTTTCCCTTTACGTAGGCATTTCGATACACTAAGGTTAGTCTTAGTGATTCATGTCAGAGGGAGTAAATTTTACAGTATTGTATAATTGACGATTTAGAAGTGTCGTCATATGTTCGATGCCAATCAATGAATCAAACAAATTTTTGGCAATTTGTTAACGAGAGGACCACACACGTAATCATATCGGAATACTACCAAGGAACTAATACGCCCAAAGGATATTACACCAACTGTTTACAGAATCAAGGGCAGCATATTGTCATATATCATCCAAGATTGACTCTCACTTGGAGTTATAACACAGGAGTTTACGTCCATCATAACATGATGATAATAGGACCGACTCAGAGTTGTTAATGTACTAGATTACCCTCGACACCGAATGACGAACAGTCGATGAATTTGGTTTAGAATACAATGGTAAGAATTCGAGTTGGTAATGGGGATAAAATTCACCATCATTTATATGTCAGGTTGAATTTCTTCAACATTACTTTGTTTCACCTACTCACTACTAACAGTGAGCATCCATGTCACGTTCGTTTTCGGATAGATATTGCACAAAAGATAGAACTAGGATTTTCGAACTCATAATATTATCGCGAACAAGAATAGGATAGCCATATCATACATACAGCTAATGTTATCAGATACCTCTTTCCTCTGATGCATCTTCAGCATCATCTCAGCACTACTTCGTTCAAATTCCACGCACCAATTTCACAATCACCTCCACCTGAGGACTAATTGCCACAAACTGCTTATCTACTCGGAGTTCTTTGGTTGCATCACGACTTCCACCATTTCTAGAATATACGCGATTCAGTTGTTAATGGAAGATTGCGATCGTGAACCATGGGAACGGAAGGATTAAGTGAACTCGTACACAAATGGAATTAAGAGTTGGGAGTCTATAGTTTCTGAAAAAGCACTAGTAAATAACCACCTGGCGAGAGAATTCGTTCCAGTCCTTCCGGCATCGAGTTACAATAATTACGTCTCTGGTGTATGTACACTCCCGATCGTATATTACTTCGATATGTAGTTGTTGTTATGAAGAAGGTAAAGCTAGAGATAGTATTGTCGCGAACTCACAACAAGTTACTTCCCTATCGGAAGACATATGAAGGCCATCATGGCTATATGAGTTCTACACTAATGTATGTTATCCGTAGGAATGTGGAATGGACTGTAGCACATATGTTTTTATTGAACCTGCCTATCTCTTAAGGCATACCAATCAATTCGCTAGTCTCAAAATGCCAACGCATAAAAAAAAAACAGTTACCAAGTAACAAAAATGCAAGTATACACATAGTTTCACGTTGGCGCACGTATGTATAATTTCACATAATTAAGTGTGCTTACTATTACCGCGATTTTCCCAACACTTCCTCGTACAAACAAGTCTGTTATTACGTTCCGGACCATAATAACCCACTTGTCCTACGAGACTATCCTGGTACTCACCAGTAGAACAAATTAAAGAGTTCGTTAACTGTTCTCTACTATGAATCATTTCACATTTATGTCCACTAAGGTTTGAGCTTGTAGTTATAGTCTAGGTCTCCTTGAAAGCATCCTAGTTCTCTATAACCAATGGCTCTAATACCATCTTCTGTCACACCCCGACTCGCAGCGGAAGCGCACGCAGGGGGGCAACAGACTCATGGAACAGACACATTGTTTACAAAGATGTTATATTATACATTACAACATGTTTCGTTTACATTATTTATCAACACAACGACACGTAAGTGACAACTCGGTTTCTCACAAGTAAACTTGTGCTAGTAGTTATGAATCTATTCACGTACTATCCATTCTCATAACTTGGAACTCCTACAAGTCTATTCCTGCTTTGCTTTGCCTGAAAAACATGTTACAATTTGGAAAAAAAAAGCTAAACATAGCTTAGTGAGTTTCACTGTTTTAGTTTGTACTAAACAGATGTAATTATAGTTCAAGTTGGCACATCTGATAGTATGTATATATATATATATATATATATATATATATATATATATATATATATATATATATATATATATATATATATATATATATATATATATATATATATATATATATATTCTGAGCCCACAAGTGAAGCCTTGACTGTCGCCTCAACCACCGTGGTCCACCACCACGGCACTACCCCAATGTAGCTATGGCTAGTACCCCATAGCCTATGCTCAAACATGTACAATTGCGTATGTATCATATGGCGTTCTTGGCTAACACAATTGGGTTTGTCGGACCAATAGTACTATTTACACTTTCACCGGCCTACGGTTAATCACTTGGGTCTATGGGGACTTTTCATGTACTAGTGTTTACTCAGATAATTCACGTTATATCATGTATATATGTGCACGTATAAACGGATGTAACATGCATTTCACCCCATGTAAAACATAAAATAGTTTGAAAATGGGGAAGTAAAACTCATTGTGTATGCAGTAGTTTCACCCAGGATGTAAACAAGCAACTGGGTCAACTTCTAGAAGCATATATGCAAATATGGACTTGCGTCAGTATCTAAGTCGGTAACACGTATTACTTGAATTCTGTCAAGAGTTTTCACTCTAGATTGAGCCTATACAATACTGGTATGGTGATGGAGGTCAGGGTAGTATTAGTTTTCAGTTTGGCTTCCGGGCACCGGTTCGCGTGCCAGGCAATGTCAGTAGTTTAACATGTTCGGACAATGGTACAGGAATACCAATAATGCCAACACGTTGTTATTTAAGAATGATAAATTTTTCATTAAGGGAATTTGGGTGTTTGGGAAGTCTAGGTTGCCCAATTTTTAGTTTCCATTCTCATCGTCGGGGATCCTCCCGAATGGTGGTGGAACACACCCAGAGTGTCCCACTTACCCTGGAACCTCCCAGCATACTCCCGGTGTCCCAATTATAGTCAAGATAGGTTTTGGTCCGTTCCCAGTTTCAGCAGGTTCGTTGTCCTATAAACTGCCGAATTTAATTAAAAGAAGCGTTTTAAAAGCTGAAAAATCCCATTTAATCTACATGTTTCATAAAGTTATGAGAATTTTTGTAGAGATCAGTAAAAATATATAGATTATGAAAAAAATAATTTGGGAATTTATTTCACCAATTTAATTTCTTAAATAAATCAGTTGTAAAACAATATTTAACCAAATAATTCACTTTGCTTATCATCCAATGTCCAAAATTCCGAAAATATTCCAGGAACTCCCTTACATGTGCAGAAACTCCCTGTAAAAATTTGGAATTTTTCCGATTTCGTTTCAGTGCGTTTCCGGCTACCGAAAACTCCTAAAATTGCGTATTTTTAATCCGAATAAAAAAACCAACCAATAGACTCCGAAACTTCCCATATGTCCCTTAGTGTTCATGTAAAGTTTGGTGATTTATTAACTTTGTTTGGTATTTTTTCTGGATTTGTTTTGATAAAACAGTAAACAATTCACCAAAAATTGTAGAAAATTCCAAAAATTCTACAATTTTACGTGGACCTTCCTGTCAATACCTTAAATCACCACACCAAATTTCAGCCCAATACAATACCCACGGACCAAGTTATGGTCTAAACAATATTCTGCCTATGCTAGTTTCGAGTTTCGAGCGATATACCTAGCGATTTCTTCGAGTCCGAGTGTTTTTCTTGAGTCAAGAAGTATGTATGGACTATATTCAGTACCTATACATCGAGTACAATCCAAATATGCTAGAACTTAGATCAATCATGTGACAACTCGGATTTTAGACCTACTTCGTACATGTTATGATTACGAGATTTGATTTAAATAAATGATATGTCATTATGTGCTACGTGTATTGTGTATTAAATGTGGTTGTTGTTAATAAAAATTGGATCGCACAACACACTCGGCCCAAGGGCAGCCCGATCGAATGGGCCGGCCCACTCCCTCTATGCGCAAATAACCTTAGGGACTTGGTTAGTTTTCTCATTTGTTACAAAATATCTTAACACACACTAAACCCTAGCTAATCTCTCTCTCACGCACAACCGGACGGCACAAGCAAGAATCGGACCACCTCTTGTAATCGGTTAGTGTTTAATTGTGTTTTAGTTATTGATTGATTACATGATCGCATGAACAATTTGAGATGTTGATTTAGTCGATCGGCCGAACATGTTTGATTAACCGGCCGTACGTGGTTGTTAACCGGCCGGATGTTGTGTGCATAATTGTTTGTGATTAACCGAGTATGTATGTGATTGAATCGGATATTGTTGAATGATAATCGAATAATTTGTTGAATCGGCCGGACTTGTTTACTGATCGGCCGGACATATTTGTTTGATCGGCCGGACGTAGTTGTTAAACCGGCCGGATTGTTGTATGATGTTAATTTGTTAATCGTTTATGTTGTTATGCTGAATTGGATGATTTTGTCTAAATGTCCTGCTCATGTGAATCGATAAGAATGTTGTTAGGGTTCGTAAGGGTTCTTGATAAAATGCCATGTTTAGCCGATATTTGGGTTAATTGATTTGTGGATCGATGTTAATTGATGACTGTTAAGATGATTAATTGATTGGTAAATTGGAAACTGTTATGTGATTGTAACCGAATGCTTAATATCCGGATATTCAACCGATCGCACAAGGGTAAGCATGAACTGGATCACACGAGTGATAGAATGGACCGAGTAACACGGACTGTCCATACTCACTGTCCGCACGAGCGGAACCGCTCACTCGCACGAACCGAACTATCATCCGGACTGACATCCGCACGAACCAATAGTCAGCACGGATTGACAATCCGCACGAACTGCCAATCCGGACCAACTGACTACCCGCACGGATGGTCAATCCGCACGATCCGACTATCCGCACGAATTGTTAAACCACATCCGGACGGACTGCTAAAACCGCACGAACGGTCACCCGGATGATAGACCACTCGCACGGATCTCCATCCGGATGGACCAGTGGCCATCCGCACGAAGTGCCACCCGCACGGAATGCCCATCCGGACGGATGGGTTACCACTCGCACGATTGATTAGTTTTGTTTGGGCCATGATTTGTATGCTTGCAACTTGTTTACTTTGTGTAAGCCTACGTGCTATACGTGAATCGAACCTGACTTGAACAAATGCATGATAGGACGTGATTGACCATTACTTGCTACCTGTTCACTTGTGTATCTGCCGAGCAAACCAAGGTGAGTTCACACAGCCAAGGCATGGGATTCCCGGGTTGGGAATTGGGTTGGATATGATATTGTAAAAGGAGTTACTCGTACTTACGCATATACCAGACTATAGACCATCGTCCTCAGAATAGTCAGGACACGTTACGTAAAGCCTACGTAACCCAGTATATTTGCCATATGACTCCCGGGTCGGGAAGGACACGTTACGTAAAGCCTACGTAACCCAATACCATTCACTGGCTTCCAGGTCGGAAGGCCACGCTGCGTAAAGCCTACGTAGCCCCCACGCGTACCACTGTCCTCGGGGAAGGGCACGTCACGTAAAGCCTACGTGACCCTGTACGTTTTCCTGTTCTCGGTAAAGAAGAACACATGGTCGGAAGTTAGTCTAGTAAGTACCGTTAGTGAGAAGCCCTCATTAACCAGGATAAACATGGGAAGCCCCCACTAGCTATACTTATGCATGTTAGAACTTACTTTCTGTGAACTCGCTCAACTAGTTTGTTGATTATTTGCTGCATGCCTTGCAGGACCTTAGGTATATTTGGAGCTTGCACCAGAGGAGAAGCGGGTCGTTGTGGACAAGGACATATGAATGCATATTAAACACTTTTACATTCACACATTGATACTTATGATTTGGGTTTTACATTTAATGCTTCCGCTACATATATAACGTTTGGTTTTGAACATCAATTATACTTATGATTACTATAAAATGCTATGTTTGATATAATTGATACTTTGATCCTGGTCAGTCACGCCTCCAAGCGGTGGTACTCCGCGTGTGGGATTTTGGGGGTGTGACAGATTGGTATCAGAGCCATTGGTTATAGAGAACTTGGTTTTAATATGGGAAAACGTTTTTTATTAAAACCGGACTATAACCAGTACAGTGCTCTCAACGATCCACAACGACGCTTCGCTCCACGTGCAAGACTCGACATCCTAGGTAATAAGGTTTATGTTTATTGCCTGCTTGCTAGAACTGCTTAGAACCTTACTCGCATTACGCTTAGATACACATGCTTTGATTTCATGAGAACACCTATATGCCTATGCTTTTCTGTCATCACCCTATTCGCGAACCATTCTTACCTACGCTACCTTTTTACAATGAAGATCATGTCTGGACGAGTTAACATGACACAAGCCCAGCTAGAGGCTCTCATTGCTACGGCAGTTGCAGCCGCTCAAGCAGGTCAACCCGCTCAGCAACAACCTGTGTGTACCTTCAAGAATTTCATGGACTGTCGTCCAAACACCTTCAGCGGCACGGAAGGAGCAGTGGGACTACTCCACTGGTTCGAGAAGCTAGAATCAGTCTTTGAAATGTGCGAGTGCCCTGAGGCTCGCAAGGTCAAGTTTGCCACCGGCACTTTGGAAGGGATAGCATTGACTTGGTGGAACGCCCAAGTCCAGATCTTAGGGTTGGCAGCTGCTAACGCCACCCCATGGAACGACTTTAAGGAACTCATCAAGCGTGAGTATTGCACGCGGGAAGACATACACAAGCTGGAAGACGAGCTTTATAACTTGAAAATGGTTGGATCGGAAATCGAAGCGTATACCAAACGGTCCAATGAGCTGGCCGTTCTGTGTCCTACTATGGTGGACCCTCCATACAAGCGCATTGAGTTGTATCTCAAGGGATTGGCGCCAGAGATTCAGAGCCACGTGACGTCGGCTAACCTCGAAAACATCCAAGAAATCCAGCGTCTTGCTCACCGTATCACTGATCAGGCAGTGGATCAGAATAGACTGCCCAAGCGTGTTAATGCTACTGCTAATGTTACCACCTCAGTTACTCCTGCTACATCTGGTGACAGTAAAAGAAAATGGGATGGAGATTCTAGCAAAGGTTCAGCATCCGTTCAGTCTCAAGCTCAGCAGCAGAAGACTGACCAGTATCAGAGTCCCAGTCAGCAATCCTCTGGTAGTCACAGACAGAGGAGATATCAGGGTAGTCAACCTAGGTGCCACAACTGCAACAGGCATCACCACGGCCCGTGTAACAAGGGTCGTTGCCAAAGGTGTCTTAAGATGGGGCACGAGGCTAAAGACTGTAGGAGCCCTCGTCCTGCAAATCAGAATCAGCAGCCTCAGCAACCAGCTCCACAGAACCAGCAACAGCAGCAGCCACAGCGTGGAAACCGGGGATGTTTCCAGTGTGGGGCTGAAGGTCACTTCAAACGCGATTGCCCCCAGTTGAACCAGAACCGCAACAACAATAACAACCAGGGCAACGGCAACAATAACGGCGGGAACAACAACAACAACGGCAATGAAGCTCGTGGTCGTGCTTTTGTGCTAGGTCGAGGCGATGCAGTGAACGATCCCAACGTTGTTATGGGTAAGTTTCTCCTCGACAATATTTACGTTACTGTTTTATTTGATTCGGGTGCGGATACAAGCTATATGTCTGTGAAAATGTGTCAACTGCTAAAACGTGCACCAACACTTTTACCCACCAAACATGTAGTCGAGTTAGCTAACGGTAAAAGTCTAGAAGCCACGCACGTAGTTCAGGGTTGTAATCTTATCTTAGCTGGTCAAGCCTTCTCTATTGATCTCATTCCCATAGTTTTGGGTAGCTTCGACGTCGTGATTGGGATGGATTGGCTTTCCCAACACCAGGCAGAAATCTTATGCAGCGAGAAGGTTATTCGCATTCCACGTTCTGGTCAGGAACCTCTAGAAGTTCAAGGCGACAAGAGTGGTGCAGTGGTTGGCATCATCTCTTTCTTGAAGGCTCAGAAATGCTTACGTAAGGGTCACACAGCCATTCTGGCTCTTGTTACAGACGCCGCAGCAAAGGAAAAGAAGTTGGAAGACATTCCAGTGGTACGTGATTACCCTCAGGTGTTTCCTGAAGACTTGCCTGGCTTACCGCCTCATCGTCAGGTCGAATTTCAGATCGAACTCGCTCCAGGAGCAGCACCCATAGCTCGCGCACCATATCGTTTAGCTCCATCAGAATTGGAGGAATTGTCAAAGCAACTGCAAGAGCTCTTGGAAAAGGGCTTTATTCGACCAAGCTCTTCGCCTTGGGGAGCTCCAGTACTCTTCGTGAAAAAGAAAGACGGTACGTTCAGGATGTGCATCGACTACCGTGAACTCAACAAGGTGACGGTGAAGAACCGTTATCCTCTTCCGCGCATAGACGACTTATTCGACCAGTTGCAAGGGTCGTGCTACTATTCGAAGATAGATTTGAGGTCAGGGTACCATCAGCTGAGAGTCCGGGATGAGGACGTCTCCAAGACAGCCTTCAGAACTCGTTATGGTCACTACGAGTTTCTGGTCATGCCATTCGGGTTAACGAACGCGCCTGCTGTATTTATGGATCTTATGAACAGGGTGTGCAAACCCTATCTTGACAAGTTCGTCATAGTATTCATCGACGACATCCTGATTTACTCCAAGAGTCAGGAGGAACACGAGCAGCATCTTCGTCTTATTTTGGAACTCCTTCGGAAGGAACAGCTGTACGCCAAGCTTTCTAAATGCGACTTCTGGCTTCGTGAAGTCCACTTCTTAGGCCATGTGGTGAACAGGGATGGGATCCATGTCGATCCATCCAAGGTAGATTCGATCAGAAACTGGCCTGCACCGCGTACGCCAACAGAGATACGTCAATTCTTGGGTCTGGCAGGTTATTACAGACGGTTTATCAAGGATTTCTCGAAGATTGCTCAGCCGCTTACGCTATTAACACAGAAGGGTATTACCTATCGCTGGGGAGAGCCCCAGGAGACTGCTTTTCAGCACTTGAAGGATAGGCTTTGCAGCGCACCTATTCTTTCACTACCAGAGGGCACAGAAGACTTCGTAGTATATTGTGATGCATCCATCCGGGGACTGGGATGTGTGCTAATGCAGCGTGACAAGGTTATTGCCTACGCCTCTCGTCAGCTAAAGGTTCATGAACGGAACTACACGACGCACGACTTAGAGCTGGGAGCTGTTGTTTTCGCGCTTAAGATATGGCGACACTACCTGTACGGTACCAGGTGCACGATTTACACCGATCACAGGAGTCTCGAGCATATTCTTAAGCAGAAGGATTTGAACATGCGTCAACGAAGATGGGTCGAGCTACTTAATGACTACGAATGCGCTATCAAGTATCATCCAGGCAAAGCCAATGTTGTGGCTGATGCCCTTAGTCGAAAGGACACTTTACCACGGCGCGTACGAGCGCTACAGCTTACGATTCAGTCTAGCCTTCCAGCACAGATACGAGATGCTCAGATAGAAGCATTGAAGCCCGAAAACGTCAAGGCTGAAGCCTTACGCGGCTCACGACAACAAATGGAACAGAAGGCAGACGGAGCCTACTATGTAACGGGCCGGATTTGGGTCCCTCTTTATGGCGGTCTCCGCGAACTTGTAATGGATGAGGCTCACAAGTCTCGCTATTCGGTACATCCAGGGTCGGATAAAATGTACCACGACATCAGCACTACCTATTGGTGGCCTAGTATGAAGGCCCACATTTCTACGTATGTTGGAAAATGCTTGACCTGTGCAAGAGTTAAGGTCGAATACCAGAAACCAGCTGGCCTACTTCAGCAGCCTAAGATACCACAGTGGAAATGGGAAGAAATTTCCATGGATTTTGTTACGGGCCTACCTAGATCCCAGCGGGGAAATGATACCATATGGGTGATCGTGGATCGACTCACTAAGTCTGCACACTTCCTACCTATAAAGGAAACGGACAAGTTCTCCACTCTTGCAGACGTATATCTTAAAGAAGTTGTTTCAAGGCACGGGGTGCCCACATCCATCATTTCGGATCGCGACGCACGGTTCACGTCAGAACTTTGGCAAGCAATGCATAAATCCTTTGGCTCACGATTAGACATGAGCACAGCATACCACCCTCAGACGGATGGGCAGTCTGAGCGAACGATCCAAACGCTTGAAGACATGCTAAGAGCATGCGTTATCGATTTCGGCAACGGCTGGGAAAAGCATCTCCCTTTGGTGGAGTTCTCGTATAATAATAGTTATCACACCAGCATTCAAGCCGCTCCATTCGAGGCATTGTACGGGCGTAAATGCCGGTCACCACTCTGCTGGGCAGAGGTGGGAGATAGTCAGATCACGGGTCCAGAGATTGTTGTGGACGCCACAGAAAAGATAGCACAGATACGACAACGCATGGCGGCAGCACGCGACCGTCAGAAAGCCTACGCGGACAAGCGTAGAAAGCCATTGGAATTTGAGGTCGGGGACCGGGTTTTATTGAAAGTCTCACCCTGGAAGGGTGTGGTACGTTTTGGCAAACGGGGCAAACTAAATCCGCGGTATGTCGGACCCTTTGAAATCATAGAAAAGATTGGCAAGGTAGCCTACAAGTTGAACCTACCAGCTGAACTCGGGGCAGTTCACAATGTCTTTCATGTATCGAACTTAAAGAAGTGCCTATCAGATGAAAATCTCATCATTCCTTTTAAGGAACTCACTATCGACGAGCGGTTGCAGTTCGTTGAGGAACCAGTGGAAATCACGGACCGGGATGTGAAGGTCCTCAAACACAAGAGAATCCCTCTTGTCCGAGTTCGTTGGAACTCCAAACGTGGCCCAGAGTACACCTGGGAACGCGAAAACAGGATGACAGAAAAGTACCCCCAGTTATTCGGGAACCAGGCAACCACTACTGAGGCTGAAGCTACTACTTCGGAATTTCGGGACGAAATTCCAGATCAACGGGGGGAGGATGTGACACCCCAGGAAAATCAGTGAACAATACAGTTTATCTAGCTTCCTCAGTAAGTGCATACCAAATTTCGGGACGAAATTTCCAATTAGTTGGGGATAATGTGACAACTCGGATTTTAGACCTACTTCGTACATGTTATGATTACGAGATTTGATTTAAATAAATGATATGTCATTATGTGCTACGTGTATTGTGTATTAAATGTGGTTGTTGTTAATAAAAATTGGATCGCACAACACACTCGGCCCAAGGGCAGCCCGATCGAATGGGCCGGCCCACTCCCTCTATGCGCAAATAACCTTAGGGACTTGGTTAGTTTTCTCATTTGTTACAAAATATCTTAACACACACTAAACCCTAGCTAATCTCTCTCTCACGCACAACCGGACGGCACAAGCAAGAATCGGACCACCTCTTGTAATCGGTTAGTGTTTAATTGTGTTTTAGTTATTGATTGATTACATGATCGCATGAACAATTTGAGATGTTGATTTAGTCGATCGGCCGAACATGTTTGATTAACCGGCCGTACGTGGTTGTTAACCGGCCGGATGTTGTGTGCATAATTGTTTGTGATTAACCGAGTATGTATGTGATTGAATCGGATATTGTTGAATGATAATCGAATAATTTGTTGAATCGGCCGGACTTGTTTACTGATCGGCCGGACATATTTGTTTGATCGGCCGGACGTAGTTGTTAAACCGGCCGGATTGTTGTATGATGTTAATTTGTTAATCGTTTATGTTGTTATGCTGAATTGGATGATTTTGTCTAAATGTCCTGCTCATGTGAATCGATAAGAATGTTGTTAGGGTTCGTAAGGGTTCTTGATAAAATGCCATGTTTAGCCGATATTTGGGTTAATTGATTTGTGGATCGATGTTAATTGATGACTGTTAAGATGATTAATTGATTGGTAAATTGGAAACTGTTATGTGATTGTAACCGAATGCTTAATATCCGGATATTCAACCGATCGCACAAGGGTAAGCATGAACTGGATCACACGAGTGATAGAATGGACCGAGTAACACGGACTGTCCATACTCACTGTCCGCACGAGCGGAACCGCTCACTCGCACGAACCGAACTATCATCCGGACTGACATCCGCACGAACCAATAGTCAGCACGGATTGACAATCCGCACGAACTGCCAATCCGGACCAACTGACTACCCGCACGGATGGTCAATCCGCACGATCCGACTATCCGCACGAATTGTTAAACCACATCCGGACGGACTGCTAAAACCGCACGAACGGTCACCCGGATGATAGACCACTCGCACGGATCTCCATCCGGATGGACCAGTGGCCATCCGCACGAAGTGCCACCCGCACGGAATGCCCATCCGGACGGATGGGTTACCACTCGCACGATTGATTAGTTTTGTTTGGGCCATGATTTGTATGCTTGCAACTTGTTTACTTTGTGTAAGCCTACGTGCTATACGTGAATCGAACCTGACTTGAATAAATGCATGATAGGACGTGATTGACCATTACTTGCTACCTGTTCACTTGTGTATCTGCCGAGCAAACCAAGGTGAGTTCACACAGCCAAGGCATGGGATTCCCGGGTTGGGAATTGGGTTGGATATGATATTGTAAAAGGAGTTACTCGTACTTACGCATATACCAGACTATAGACCATCGTCCTCAGAATAGTCAGGACACGTTACGTAAAGCCTACGTAACCCAGTATATTTGCCATATGACTCCCGGGTCGGGAAGGACACGTTACGTAAAGCCTACGTAACCCAATACCATTCACTGGCTTCCAGGTCGGAAGGCCACGCTGCGTAAAGCCTACGTAGCCCCCACGCGTACCACTGTCCTCGGGGAAGGGCACGTCACGTAAAGCCTACGTGACCCTGTACGTTTTCCTGTTCTCGGTAAAGAAGAACACATGGTCGGAAGTTAGTCTAGTAAGTACCGTTAGTGAGAAGCCCTCATTAACCAGGATAAACATGGGAAGCCCCCACTAGCTATACTTATGCATGTTAGAACTTACTTTCTGTGAACTCGCTCAACTAGTTTGTTGATTATTTGCTGCATGCCTTGCAGGACCTTAGGTATATTTGGAGCTTGCACCAGAGGAGAAGCGGGTCGTTGTGGACAAGGACATATGAATGCATATTAAACACTTTTACATTCACACATTGATACTTATGATTTGGGTTTTACATTTAATGCTTCCGCTACATATATAACGTTTGGTTTTGAACATCAATTATACTTATGATTACTATAAAATGCTATGTTTGATATAATTGATACTTTGATCCTGGTCAGTCACGCCTCCAAGCGGTGGTACTCCGCGTGTGGGATTTTGGGGGTGTGACAAATCAAGCTTTGATTCATTGTTTTTCGGTTAATAGAATAGTTATGCGATTTTTGTCAAATAAGTGTTGATTAGTGTATCAAAACCCAAAGATTTGTAACCATGGCTGCCATATAACACCAGGGAACTCCCATGGTGTTCTTATTCAGCCCTTAAATTTGTTTAAACCTTCAAAATTCAAGGATTAAAAAGGGTTTTCATGGCCTAAACCATGTTAAAATCAAGAAAACAAGCCTAAACTCTTAAAGATTTGAGTTAATACCTTGAATTTGTGGAACTCAGCTGAGTGTTCTTGAGAGAATCCAGAAATTTGAGAGTATTTTGTGTTAAAATGAAGTAATAAAAGAAAAAAATTGAATTTTTTTATTAAAAGATGATGTTTATCCACAAGGGACACCTCGTGCTTCGTAAAACGCGTTAAAAGATGATGTTTATCTTCAGTTGAGTGGCTAGGTTCGTTTACGGTTCCCGCGCGCGTTCTCGATTTGCGTAACGGGCTCCGTTTCGCTCGTAATTAGTGTCAAAAGACTCGGTTTTAAAAATTATGTATAACCGTCTTGAAATCCAAACCCAGTTATGTTTTAATCATAAAAGATTCGTATTAGAGTGGTTTAAGTGTTTTTAAGCTTGATCGTTCGTTCCTTGCACTTTTGATTTCCTTATGTTATGCCTAAAACGAAGGCGTTTCCCTAACCGGGCAGCTGCTTCGATTTGTGTGCCCGATTTCTGACTGGCCTCAAACCTTATATCACAGTCTATGGCACACAATTAAGATGGTCCTAGAACTCGGAATCTTAAATAATGCTACGGATAACCTAATAATCAACGTCAAAGGTTTAGTGCGCTGTTAAACGGAAATCTCCGGTTTAACACGTGTTTAAAGTCTAAGGATACCAATTTCACATCATGGGTCCTTATTAGTGTCATATCATTCCTAACGTGTTCTCGGATTTATCATAACCGTAATTTGTATCGTTCCGTAAGTCGTGTAAGTAGTATGTATTATTAGGGTTCAAGCGGAATTAGGGTTTTGGGATTTAATTCATCATAATTACTCAGGCATCACTACAAGCGTTATAATTCCAATCTATCCACTAACGCACTTATGTCATACACTATAGTCCATGTATTAGGCCATTCGTATTCCTAGAGCCATCCATACACGCCTAATTGCGTACTATTAAGTCTGTAACGCACTACATCAATTTAGGTTTTCAGTGAACTTTTGTACATAACATAATTACTGTTTTGCATTGTATATTCTATCATGCATATATTAACACATTTCCAGATTCAATTCCTCAAGAATCTAATTGCATGCACATCGTGTTCTGTCATCAAGGACTAACAATTAGGGTATACCGAGATTTCACAGTTGTCACAAACACTTTCTCAACATTCTCAATCTTCACGTTCTGAAGAGGATACTCGAAATCGGAGTAAAGTTTGTCTGTTCCAATCATAGTGTAGACCACCATAATTGGATCATCATTCGCACTCTTGTCCGATTTCGGTATGAACCGATCCAAGAAATTACCCTCATCTTCAGACTCAGAAACACCTTTCTCAGATTGAGACTTCTCAGAGTTATCACTCTCCTCATCTAACACTTGATCGACAACGGTTTTGATGACCTGTGATTCGTTGTCGGTGTCGGATGCAGAGAATGTAACATCAATGCTTTCAGGCAAATCATCCTCAATTGATCCCAACTTGAGATTCAAAGCACCTTCCACCCCATCTGGATATTTTTGCGTATAATGATTCCACATTGGGGGTGGAACGCTCTTAAAGACTGGTGCAGCATGTGGCTGCTGTGGGAAAATTTGTTCAAGAACATAAGATGAAGCTACATAACTCATCAATTTTTTATCAATCCTCTCACTTTCAATTTTAGCTAATTCAAGCTCATTCTTTAGTGAAGCGATCGTGTCAAGATGAAAGTTAACCTCAACTTGTTTATCAAAAAGTGTTGCTTTAGCCAATTTTGTTGCTTTGTCATTTTCAACACTCTTTTTTCGGATCATTTTAATTGACCTGGCAAGAGTATCATAAGCCTCTTTGACTTGTCCAAGGTCAAATTTAAGCATATCAGCATGATGTTTCAATTCCTGATACTTAGTGTCTTTCTCAAGATACTCCATGAACGGTTGTAAACACTTCTGGCATGGTGTTTCAGGGATTGAAACAACTTTCTCAACAACAACCTGTTCATCATACACAATTTTCACATCTTGTTTACCGACATTTTTCAACTCAGACTCAGACAGTTTGACCTCCTGAACTCCAGATTTCTGATCTGACTCCTGTATGACTGACACGGTACTGACAGACTCTGACTTCTCGAGTTCTGTGTCTACCTCTTTTAGCTTTCCCATGAGAGCTTTGTCAGCGATATCTTTCAAAGTTTCTCCAGTCAACTCTTTCGTCACGTCTATCATTTCCTCGACAACTTCTTTCTTTTCTTCGTATCTTGGACATAATCCAGTTGTCGGTTCTTCGAAATAACCTGCAAAAGATTCAAACACTTTAGGAGGCATTATTGATTTCATAGAACTTGCCACTACCTCCTGTTCTGACTGGTAATAGTAAACTTCTGCAGCGATTTCTTCAATGTCAACCACATTCTCAACAGGAACATCCTCAACAACCATTTCTGGCTCAGTCACCATCTCTGGTACTTCAACAATTTCTGCCATCATGGCCTGCCCATCGCTTCTAGGAATGTATTTATCCCAAGTGAAACCTTCAGCTACTCTTTCATCATCTTGATTCACGATAAGAGCCTTCTCTAGTTTGTTTTCGATTTGCGGCCTCTGAACAGCATGTTGTTGGTTAGGTCGATGATAGATCGCCTGCCTATAATAATCGTTTATGAAAGGGTTCTGATGGTTGTTTACTTCACGGTTCGGGCATTCTCTCTTGAAATGGCCACGTTCCTTACACTTGAGATAGGTAACCTTTGATTTTCCGAACCCTAGCTTCTGATCTGGGCCTGAGAGACTGTTTTTGCCTGTGATCTCCATAAAGCGTTGTGCCCTTCTAACAAAACTTGCCATGCACCATTTATATCAATCAATTCAAGCTCCTCAAGGTCGATCTGGTCGTAATCCTCTTTTGTCATATCCGGATTACCGATCCTACCCGCCACTAATCCTTCATACGCCTCTAAAACGGAAGCAAGTAAAGCAATGTGTTGTTTCGCGGTTGTTTCAGTAATTTCATTTCCATTCTTAATATTCACCGCGATGTTGCATTGCACCCCATAAACGTAGGCCTGATTGTTGGAACTTGTAGAGCTTTGAGGTGAAGGCTGCTCTTGAGCTTTAAAGTTTGGATCATAGTTTACGAACAGTGAGGGCTTGTTTGATTGTGGAGTGTTTGTAGAAGCACTTGAATTTGTATCAGCACTAAAACCCGTTTGTATCTTTGGACTTTGATTTGTTGCAACATGAGTGCTTCCTTTGTAGTAAAGAGATACGTCTTGCTGCACATTTGCTGAATTCATTTTCTTTATCTTCAACAACTCCAACTCATGAGCCTCTATCTTTTCGATAAATGAGCTGAGATTCAAATTCACAAAATCCGAGTTGTTTTTCAACATCATCAAGTATGTCCCCCATTCATCATAAGGTAATGCGTCCGAAAACTTGTCGATCCATTCCTCGTTTGTCTTTGTAATCTCCAATCTTTTCATCTCTACCACAAGATGGCAATAACGTTCAATCAACTGCTTCGTTGTTTCACCCTTCATCCCGGTAAAGATGTCGAACTCTTTCTTGATCAGGGCTTTCTTGCTTTTGATCATAGAGACGCTGCCTTGGAACTTCAACTTTAATACTTGCCACATTGATTGCGAGTTGTCATCATGTTGTAACAGCACAAGAATGTCTTCTTTTATGGCCTGTTGAAGAATACTGACCATCTTCTTCTCTGCCTTCAAATCATTCTGTTAAGTTTCAGTCAAACTTCCAATGCCTTTCTCTAAGCCCATTCCATCAACAGGTGGAACATATCTTTTCTCTATCTTCATCCAACACTCAAAATGGTTGGCTTGAACCCAATTCTTGAAACGACCCGACCATCCGGCATACTCGTCTAAGTTTATAAGCTTTGGCGGTTATTGCATTGTTCCTAGCTCGTTCTCCATGATGACATTTTGAACTATGCTTGCCGGACTTTGTGTTGCCGTCATGCCGCTACCCGCGAAAAGATTGTAAAAATCTTGATTTTCCATTTTAAGTGACAAATTCTGAAAATTTTTAACCTTTTGAAAAACAAATTACTTTTACTGAAAAACTTTCTACACAGACTGAATTCCCAATACGATATCACGAACGAAACGGACTTAACACCCAAACCATGTTTTTACATAATGCTTCGAAACCTGCAACAGTTGGATAAATTCGATCAATTGGATACACAATGTCATTAGGAGCGGAATCAGGACATTAAACCACAAAACTTTCAAACAGCCCCCTATACTATACATAATTATCATTTCTGACCCCTAGACCTTATACATGCTCAACTAAGACTAAGACGCAGGCTTTAGACATTCGTGCACCAACAAAAGTCCTCTGCAACTCATCAGATTTTTTACCATCTGATTGATGTATAACTTGCAGGTTTAAAAAATCTAACATGAGCTCATTTAGCTTGTGTTCAAGATCAAGATTGTCTAAACTTACCTGTTGTCTTGAAGTTTCTGGTATGCCTTTCGAAAGTGCCACGAGACAGAAGTTGGCCATTTCTTCTTCTTCTTCTTCTTCTTCTTCATCAGAAGAGTCATCAGATAGCTATGTATCTGTTCCAGCAATTAAGCTGACTTGCTGCTGTTGCTTCTTAGCTTCCTCAAGCTTCTTTTCATAGTAAGCAACATCTTTCAGCTTCTTGGTCTTGCATTCTGATGCATAATGACCTTTTTGCTTGCACTTGTAGCACACCACCTCAACCTTCCCTTTATCCTTAGATCTAACTTCTTCTTTAGATCTACCATCCATCCTCCCTCTATCACTCCTCTGGTATCTCTGGCCTCCTCCCCTCAACCTCTGCTCAAATGTTTTGGTGAGCCAAATCTGATGAAGTGTCAGAAGTTTCAAAACTCTGGCTGTTTGATGGTTGTGGATCATTGGAAGTTGTTGGTCGTTGTGGGTTTGAGATAAGAGCTAAAGATCCCCCTCTTTGAATGGTTTCTTCAAATATTTCTTCCTCTATAGGGATCAAGATGTTGTATAAGTCATGAAGACTCATGTTTCCTAGTTCTAAGGTTGAGGACAAAGTCATTGTTAGACTCCTCCATACTCTAGGCAAAGCATCAAGAAATTTCACGTTTCTTTCATCATTTGATTTAGTTATACCAAATTTCTTTAGCTCGTTTAAAAGTTTTGTGAACCTTTGATATGTGTCATTTAACCTTTCATTAGGTAAATATTTAAACCTTTCATAAGATGAGACGTTGTTTGTTCTCCTGTTTCTTCTCATCCTTTCTCCTCCTTCACAAAGATTTTCCAACTGATCCCATATTTCCTTGGCTGATGCACAAGCATCAACTTGTGAAAATATGTCATTGGGGATGGCCATTATTAAGAGTGATTTTGTTCTTTCATCCCCAGCTACCTTTTCCTTGTCTTCCTCACTCCAAAGTATTTCACTTTTAGGAGCTCAGGAGGCAGGGATAGCAAATAGTTGGTCAGTTGCTGGAATTACTGGTATTTCAGTCATTGGTATATGTGGACCCCTTTCAATGGATTGAAACAGAGCTCGGTCATGACCACTAAGGAAATTGACCATCCTAATTTTCCATTGGGGGTATTCCTCTCTGACCAGAGTCGGAGGTTTGGACATAGAACCAATGTTAAAAGCATTATTCCAGGATTGAAAGCTGGCCATATTTAGAAAAAAGAAGATGAGCGACTGATCGTTTGAAAATAATTTATTCAATCTACTCTGATACCAATTGTTGGACCCAGTTTGGCCTTAACAACTTCTTTTTACGTAATATGGCAAGTGATTTCAGTATATGTGAAAAAGATGTGCGGAAATGGAAATCAGACTTTTAAGAAACAAGACCTACAGAATTATCAAGTTTATATCACTTTGAAACAAAATAGTTTAACAAGGTGATTGTAAGATTATTATCTAATACAAATGAATCTTGAATTCTGTGGGTGACAAGAGCAGTGAAGTTTGGGTGTTTGTATGTGAATGCTAAGCTTCAAACTCAATTATCTTCTGCCTCTCGAGCCTTCTATTTATAGACAGTTGTGTACATGAATAAACAATTGTTTATTCATGCGATAAGTCCTGCATAAAGTAGTAATTTGACATATTCACTGAATCCAATGTTCAAGTTGCATTTGTAATCATGATAGCCAATAATGTCATGCTTCGGTCATTGGTAGCAGGATAGAGTTGTGATTTTAGACAAGTGGGGTTTTCATCAGAATTTCTGATAAACCACTTCATCAGAAATTCTGGTGAACAAATCATCAGAAAGTCTGATGATCAGAATCGTCAGAAACTGATGATAGAAATATCATCAGATCCATCAGAAATGACCTTCTCTGATAATCCAAATCAACTCTTGATCAACTTGTGATTCTTTGAAGTAGATACTTTGTATTTTTGTTGTCCCATCTGATCTTCTTCTTCTTCTTGTTGTGACCTTCAGGACTGTTATCTCTTCAGAGATCCAGTTGATTGAGATTTACTTCAATACTTACAAATAAAGTTTCCTAACAACATATAAAATATGACTAAATGTTGACGGAAGCTGCAGACGTGTGAACTAACACACTCCCCCTCGGATGTAGCTGAAGTTCCTTCCAGCATAGTCTTCAATTCTTCCTATTGCGCCTTTGTTCTCGCGCTCTCTGCCTTCTCAATTCAGCCTTTTCTTCTAACATTCTTTTCCTTATATGCCTTCCTTCATCGATCCACCATATTCTATAAACCGGATGACCATCACGCTTCCGATCCCATTTAGGTATCTTGTTCTCCTCCTTTTCAATTGGCGTCTGATCCGTAGGTATCGATTTTCCCAACTTGCGCTTCCCCAGCTTAGCAGCTCTTTCAGCAATCTTTTTAAACTTCTGGTTGTGCTTGTATCTTTTCAGGAATTCATCAATCTCAAGATCTCTCCATTTTGTCTTCCAATATCTTCCTGAGTTGATGTCTTGGGCATAACATACATCCACGATCGTTTGATACTGCAACGCTTGTTCTTTGTCTCTCTTTTCATAAAAAATCTTGTTGTAGAACAAACACTTGATATCTTTCTTCGAACAGTTAACAAGCCACATTGGATGAAGAATGCAGATTCTTCGAGACTTTCCAGTGGATTTGTCGTACAGAGAGATTACTGCCTCAGCCGTCGTCTCATTGTACAGCCAGCCTTCGAATAGATCATGAAAATCTTGCTCGATAGCTCTGAGAGGCATATTCTTCAAACATCTGGGAGGCTTGATATCTAACGTTATATCTTTCTCTCCGTTTTCCAACATTGTGACAATTTGCTTTGGCTTTTGAGGCTCCTAGTCAGGATATCCAGCGTTGGCCTGCTGCCTTATGTATTGCCACAAATGTTGATCATGTACTTTCACCTCCAGTCCATAATAGAACTGCTTAATGTTCTTTGTTTTCACCAACTCATCTACATCCCACCACGGGAGGGTCTTGATGTTTGACAAAAACTCAAAATACTGTACCCCATGTTCCCTTCTGATGGCATAGACCTGAAGATCTTCCAGATAACCCCATGACAGAATGTCACCCCATGAGATGTCTTTGTTGTGAGTGAAAACTGAAGTGCTCTAAGAGTCTTACTCTCTTTAGGCATAACTTTGAACCACTTTTTCCTCTCTTCAGCTAATCTTTCTCTTGGAATGGTTTCTGGAACACCTTCAGTAGAGACTTTTTCAACAATTTTTCTCCTGATTTCGTCTTCATTTCGATCCATGAACATTTCCACAAATGATGGAAATGTTTCATCAACTCCCGAATAGTGAAAATCAGTTTCTTCGTCGGATGAATCTGAAGCATCTTCAACAATAACATCATCGTAATGATCAGCTTCATGAGCATACCTAGACTCAAATACATCTTCAGATGACTGAGGTATCTCATCTTCAATATCGAACTTAAATCTTCCATCATTCAAACCTAGTTCCTCCAACATCTCTTCCCTTGACCTTTGAACCTCAATTTTCCCCCCTCATGTTGAACATTCAGATAGATAACAGTAGGGTTTGTAAGGAATACCTGATCTGCATGTTGTTTTCCAGATGTTGAGGCTTCATGTTGTGAATTATCCTCCTGTTCGTTTATTTGATCATTCAGAAATTCTTCCATTTTCTGCTCAACGTTAGGATTCTTAACCAGCAATCCTGAAGATCCTTGATCGTTATCATCATTATCATCTTTCTGATCAGACTTATCGTCATCATCGTTTTCATCTTCATCTTCATCACCGAGAATTTCCAAATCAGAATCACTATCCACAATTTCTCCACTAGCCCTCTTTGCCTCTTTTCGCCTTTCTTCAATTTTGACTTGGCGAACAATCTCTTTTATGCTGTAAGGCACTGTGGATGGTTTACCAACAAGAACAAACTGTTGTGTCTTCCATTCTAACATCAACATTTCTTTTGCCTTCCTTTTCTTCTGAATAGCACTAACTCGGCGAATAATTTCATAAGGATCAAATGATTCAGAAGACTCACCAACTAGCACGAATCCCAGAGGATCTGCTTCAGCTTCAGTCATTTCAACATCAATTTGGTTTGAAGAACCACCAGCCTCTTGTGTTTCCTCAATAACACTTTTCCTTCGCTGGGTAGCTTCTTCGGCCAATCGCCTTTCTCTTTCAATTCTTCGCTCTTCAGTTCTTTTAACTTCAAGATCATTGAAAGCAGCATGAACATCTATTTTCAGGTGACTTTCCATGACAGCATATAGCATACTAACCTGATTGTCTTTCATCACTTTGTCTGCTTTCATTGCTTCCATTTCTAACTTCATGGCTTTCATTTCATTTGATGAAGCTTCACTGACTTCACTTAGAAGCTGGTTTAATGTCTGATTTATGTCATTCATCTTTGCTAGCTCTTTATTCATCTTAGAGATTTCTTCTTGCATGACATTAAACATCTTTGTGTAGTCTTCACCATCCTCTTCCATTTTATTTATCTTTTCTTCTTGATCTATCGAGACCATTCTGATCTGATCATTTGCTTTCATCAGCTCTTCAATCTGCACCCTTGAAGCATCACGCTCTGCTTCAGTTGTAGCTTTCTCTTTTTCTAGATTGACAACTTTCTTTAGTAATTCTTTCACAGCTTCGTTGTTAAACATATCGTAATCATCTTCTGGAATATCTTCTCTGAACACTCCAGTAGCAGGTGGAAGGTTTTCAAACAGATAATCAAAAGATGTATCTTTTGGATGTGAGGATTCTGGTTAATCTTGTGGTGGTGGTCGCGGAGGAGTAGCAGCTTTATAACCTGTGATCTCAACATAATCATCATCACCTCCTGTCTTCTTTTGAACCTCAACCTCGACTTTAGGTACTTCAACATTCTGCACCTCTGGTTCTTTTGAAATCTCCACACTTTGAATTTTTTCTGTTTCTTGAACATTTGACTTTTCAACATGTTTCTCTTTCTTTCCACCTTTGTCTTTTCGTAATTCAGCAATAGATTTCTTTGCCCGTACTCTCCTCTGAATTATTCCTGTAACACCCCGTGTTTCCGAAGGTCAAAGTCAAAGTCAAGATTGAAGTCAAAGGAAGAAAATATCGCTAATTTCGATCTGTCTCTCCTTGCTCAATCCCTGTTTGACTTCTTTGACTGTAGTTAGTCTATTTTATGTTATTACGTTACTTGTATTATGTGGAGTAATTAATTACAATTGAAGTAATCAAAGTATATTTCTCGATACGAACCGCTTTACGACTGTGAATGATAGGAAGTAACAATGCGATAAAGTCAATTAATCAGTAATCGAACTAATCTAATCATCATCGAACTCGAAACTCGAATTACGCGAATTTTGGTTGTTAGTATATGTGTGTGTGCCTTATGTGTTACTTGTGCATGCTTATGTTATGTGTGGAAATCAATCAAATCGCAATCGAAACTCAATCGAACTCAATCGAAATCGAATCATGATAATTGGTGGAGAAGAGATAGTGCGAGATATAGATGTCAGTATGTTAGATATAGTGGTTGGGATTAAAAGTAATTTGAATAGGAAAGTCTATCGTACTCGCATCGCCCTCAATCGAAATCAAAATATAAAAAATCGTCGCACCGAACACTCAAATCGTGCAGCTGAACGATCAGGCTACCAGCCGATCGAACAGCCAGCCGATCGGACTGCTGTCCGATCGGACAGGCTGTCCGATCGAGCTGCCTGGCCGATCGGCCAACACTTTCCTCATTTGGCATCCTATAAATACCCCTGTCATTGTCATCCTTTCCACTTTTGGAAACCTCTGACCGACCAACACGCTTAACTCATCCTTTTCTCAGATTCCTCCCAATTCCGGTAAGATTTCGTCCTAAATCTTGTACTTTCTTGATCTACACGCACTCCTACACCTTTCTATCTTTCAAATCTTAACTTTTAACAGTGAAATCATTGAGATTCCAGTGTTCTAGGATGATGTCATCATGGGTTCTTGAAGAACTTCATGTTTTGGCCTCAATCCACCAAGAATAACTTGGATCTGGCCGATTTCCACATAAACAAACAAAGAACTTTCATAGATCTAAACATATACACGGTGAAAAGGATTGAAAGATGGTTTCTCCAACTTTCTTTCAACTCTTTTACACTCAATGCCTTTAAACCGATAGAAACGGAGCTTGTGCCGATTTGCTAACCATTCCGGTGGTTGCATGGCTTAAGATCCGGATTCTACCCACGAGGTTCACCGATTTCGGGTTAAACGTTAAACTCCGTTACGAACAGTTCACCAATCGAATTTGGGTGATTCCTGTCCGATCAGGAGAAACAAGTAAGAACGAGGGTTCTATGGTTCGACTCATTGTCTAAACACCTTGATATAATGACAAACAATCAGAACAACCAAGTGTTAGACGAATAGGCTGATCAGGTCAGGATGCTGATCGATCGGACTGCTGTCCGAACGAACAACTAGCCAATCGGACAGTCAACCGATCGACTGGCCAGCCGATCGGCTAACACATGGCCCCACACTTAATCAATTTATTTTGAAGACAAGTATTGAATGAACAGCTGTTCGATCGGAATACCGTCCGATCAGATTACTCTTCGGATCATGAGATACTATACTTCAACACTTAATCGATTTTTCAGCATGTTCGATGCACTAGAAGTGCCACCCGATCGAACAGCCGTCCGATCAGGTGACACCCGGCTGAGAACTTGTCTTGCTAAAAGTACCTAACCGATTGGGTTGCCGGCCGATCGAACAGCCGTCCGATCGACCGACCAGAAAGGTAAAGATACTTCAATGTTTTCTAATGCTACAACGAAAACTTCAAATGTCAAGCCATCATACACAAACACATCCTACTCTTAGGAAGAAACAATCCACTCGAATAGCCATCCGATCGACCTATCGACCGACCGGACAGCTGTCCGAACGGACTGTCAACCGAACGGTCAGCCGTCCGCTCGGACTACCGTCCGATCGACCAGCTGTCCGACTCTCCAACACTTGTTTTCCGTTTTACGCGCTGCTTATCGTTATGCTATCAAACTATTCAGGCTAACCCTACTCTCAAGCGCTCCCTTCAATCTATCAACCGTTGTGAGTATACTCGATCCCTTTTTGCTTTCAGCACTTTTGGGTGTTACATACGTTAGTTATACGAAATCACATCGAACACACTACACAACATTTTAAACGCTAACCATTACCGCATGTATTACATGACTAAATGAATGCTTGTTGTCATGTTTACACGTGGAATGCTGTCTACCTGCCTTAACGACGATAGTACTATAGTTTGGACTTAGCACCCGTTCACACGGGGATTGTTAAGGACAATTACTTGCATGGATTACGGTGGTAATCATGTATTGTGAACTGCCTCAGGCAGTCAACCCGCAGTTATTGGTATCGAAAGATCCATGTCGATAATTAACATGCTTCGTTTTCCTCTGTGTACGTGCTGGTTATGCGTAAACTATTTCGAACTCTATTATGCTATTATCAAACTTGTATGCTCACCTTTACATTTTATGTATTGACTTTATTTTAACGTATGTTACAGGTGTTTAAAATGCTTATCTGCTAGGAAAACAAGGCTAGAATAAAGCTCTAGAGCCCAACAAATAGTTGTCTGTAGTGGTCAAATTAAGGGTCTCTAGAAGCAAATAAACAATTGCTGTCTATTTAAATCTGAGTTGTCGGAACAGAATATTTGCCTGGATTTTTGTCTGTAATAATTTATTTTACTGTTTGAGATACGGTATGGGACATATTATTTAAATTGAATAGTAACGATAAATGTGGTGGAAACTTCTGGACAATCTGTTTCGCTCAGTGCCATGCCCCGATGATTCCGCCATCGGTTGGGGTGTGACAATTCCAGCTTGAACAACTTTACACGTTTTTCTTTGTTTCTTTGGCTCATCAGGAATATAGGTAGAGTCTTCTTCATCCGACGCTTTCTGCCTCTTTGTAGGCTTTTCTTCAGCTGAGCTTTACCTCTACCAAGTGTAGTTGGGTCGAGCTCTGACTCTGACTCTGTAGCCTCATAATCATCTTTACTTGAAACATCCTGAACCACACCTTCAGCTTGAACACTTTCAGGTTGAGCACTTGAACTTTGTTCTTTCTGAGCAGCAACTTCCTCATTTCTTTTCAAGTAGCTTTCAAGATAATGTTTCAGTGCATCAGCTCCTTGTTTGATAACTTCAGGTGGATCTAACACTGGTTCGTCCACCAATCTTTGTTGCGACTCTACAGAAGGCCCTGCAAAACAAGCATTAACAACATTATTAGAAATGCTTAACAGTTTTAAAATACTAACTACCTTATGACTCCCCCTCTCACTGTACCCTTAATCACAATCTTAGGAACTGGTTCCTTTGGAATAGGAACTGCAGGGGATGTCTTGGGAGTTCTCTTCCTTTTCCCATCTCTTACGAACCACCATCTGGTTTTCTTCTCAATTATCTCACTCATCTTCTCTTCTTCATTATCAGAATCACTGTTTTGATGTCTCCAGGCATCATTCTCTGGAGCAATATATGCTGGGTTGTTAATCCTGCATATCATTCCTTTCGCTCCTGGATTAGGACCCTTAATAAGTCTGCTTATGGTTTCTGCTGTCATGTGCCTCAGACCTAAAATATCATCATTACTCTTCTCAAGGTCCTTGAATTGATCATCAATCAACATTTATACAAAGCGAGGATACATGATGTACTTCTTGTTTCCAGCTTTTGCATTCTCAACCATGTAGTCAAATATCACTTGAGAAACATTATATGGCCTATTCAAAATCAGGCAAGTGATAATGTTCATGATGTAGTCCGATGTTTCATCATATGCACCCTTCCTGTGCGAATGAATGTTCATGATGTAGTCCGATGTTTCATTATATGGCACAACAGCACTTTAGAAACAACAGTGGTAGAAGATAAAATTGGTTCAACAACTGATAGTGCAGCAGTATTTCAACTTTTGACAAACAATGTTAGCATCTGCTTGTTCAAATGTAGAACTTGATTTTGCTTTGTGAAGGCACAGTATCTTATCTAACATCTGTTGAGCATTTGAGATGCTATTCTTAACAAAATACATTTTAGATGTAAATTATCAAGATTAAATTGTCAGCAATTATCTACATGGAATTTTGTTCAAGGATTTGCCAAATGTCTATTATTTTAGACAATGGTTTAGCATCCCAGATGATGAAGACATTTCTACCTGAGCTGCTCATTTTGTGTCTACTTACCTGAACTAGAGCAAGAGTATCTCAGTAGTCTAAATTAATTTGCAATCAATTTTTGATCTGTGAAAACCAAACTTGAGCTTAACATGACCTTGATATGTGTGTCATTTCCTTTTGATCAGTTTTAGGGATAGTAATTACACACAAAAATAAGGTAATTACATCCAGACCAGAGATGAACTTTTACTATAAAAAATGAGTAAAAGATCATAATATATTATTTTTTTTAAAATACATCTGGTTTTTATTTTAGAGGAAAACACCTTAACAAAAAACAAAGAAAGTTTTGAAAATAATCAAAAGGATCCGACAATTTTCCAGTAAATTTATGATCATATTATTCTCAAGTTATTTTGACCATTGTTTGGGTCATTTTCTTGTCAATTGATTGTAAATTCCTTTTAAGCACCATCACTGAAGATGCTATTGTTACCAGAACAATTCCTGTATTGATGAATGCACACAGTTGCAAAATGACCACTGATGATCTAATTTGAACCTTAAGAGTGTTTTATGCTTATACACTTTTCTTTTGATTTCAAAAGTTTTGAGATAGCAACACTTTGAGATTTGTTCATTTTTTTTTCATTTTACCCTTTTTATTCATATGTTCAGAAATACTTACTAGGAGATTATATTTTGAACATACTTTGTCCATAATCATTTTGAAGCAATGTTTTGAGAGATCTGAACATTTTTGACCATATTTTATTACAGGTCTCACATCACTTATGATTACGACTGTTTTGACACCTTATTTTCTCAATGTGTTTATTGAAAACATCACAAATATCGAAACAACAACTGAAATCAATTTTGAAAGCATCGAACGATCCCATAATTTTTCAGATATTTTACTGATCTGAAAACTATGAGTGACATATGCATGAAAACACTTGTTGTGTGAGATTTGTGTGTCATATGACATCTTGGTTGATTTACAGAGTTTTTGAATAACCATTTTGACCATGATTCACTCGTTACTCTGTTTTTCAACTGGATACAACCAATCCTTTAGTATCAATAACTTTTGAGCTGAACTGTTATGTCAAATTGATTGTTAGATCGAATTTGACTGTCCAAACTCTGATACCAATTGTTAGGATCTGGGGCCATCATGATTGTGTTTGTTTGCATAAAACGAATAAGTGCAGCGGAAATGAGTAGCAAACTTTGTAAACATAATCAAAGGAAAGTATAGATTGATAAACAATTGCTATTTCATTGAGTCAAAAGATTTACAATAGAAAGCAAATGATTACAACAAGCTTACAATCTAAACTCCCCCTCAGCCTGATACACCAGAGTTGGTTGCACACGATGAAAGGATTGAATTGAGGAGGTGAACTCACTCAAAACGAATCAAGTATAACAGTACAGAATACTGTCATATTTATAGGCAAACCAAACTACTGATGAGCTTCAGCTGACGTCACCATGATAGTGACATCCAACGACCTAACAAACTACAAATACTGTTCTATACAAACTATTGACATGCAACATCTGATAATTGGTAAAATACAAACTAGAGAAAACTACTGCTTCACGTTCCACTGTTGTAGCCTGAGCACAGATGTTGAATCTTCAGTGCATTCTTCAAAGGTGATCAGTCTTTGAGAGAGCAGTGCTTGAGTCTTCAGTAGTACTTAGGAAACAGCAGTAGATAGAGCATCAGTGTTTGTCTTCAGCAGTCGTTGGATAATCATCAGAGTTTGGTTTATCAGTTGTTGTAGTTGAGCAGCACTTAAAATTCATCAGCTGTTAGATAACCACTGTCAAGGGGAGAGCATAGGATAAACTGCGGCTTATTGATGGTCCACTGAAGAGATCCGGTTTTGGCTTTACATTATCTGTTCCTCTGTTAGGGTTCAATCCCAACAATCTCCCCCTGGAACAGATAATGCCAAAACCCTTCCTTATTCAGGACCTTTATTACTCATCAAGAGTGCCTTAGATTGTTCTTTGAATACAGCTTCAAATTCCTTTGCACTCTGGTCATCCTCATCCCTGCACAGTGAAAGTTCAAGGAGATCCTGCAAATCTTCAACACTAAGGCCTAATGCTTCTTTCCTTGATATGTACTTTACTTCGCCATTGGCTCTGACCAGGGTCAATACGTGGGTCTTTTGATCAGACATCCACTTTAGTATTTTTAAGCCAAGTGGGTTTCTTGGGAGAGACTTATTTGCAGATGAGTTGAGGGATGATGGCCTTGAAAACACATGCAAACTATCAGACATTCTTTTGAAGGCTTCTTCAATGACTTTGTTTGCTGCAGCTATGTCTTCTGCAGTTTCTTGTTCAATAAGCTCTTGCCTCTCAGTTTCTGACATGTCTGTTGCAGTGTTTGGTGATGCTGGTTTGTTCAAAACTTTCTTAAAGAGGTTTTGAACTCTTGTTGAGCTATCTTCTTTTAGACCCATTTTCATGATGGTGTCCTTGAGATACTCTGCTTCCTTTTCTTTAACCTCTTTATCAGACAGCTGTTCACCTTCTTTTTGGTTTGTCACAATAGTAAGGTTGTCTGCTGATTTTAACAGAGTTTTGAGGCTTTCAAGTTGCTATTCCAGCTTCATCATTTGTTCTCTTTTCTTTAAAGTATCTGAAGCAGTTTTCTTCTTTTTCTTTAGCCTCTCATAGGCTTCATCAGTTTGCTGCCTAGACCATTTTGATATGGCTTCAGTAGTGTCCATCTTAGCATCCACTAGCTCCTTTTTCTTTCCTTTATATTCAGCAGTGAGGTCAGCAATGAGCTTTTTGAATTTACTCCAGTTTGGAGCATTTTTCTTCTTTGAAGGATCATTCTTGATTTTTTGGATCCTTTCAGCCTCATGCTTTAAAGCTACTAATGGCCATTCTTTAAACTGGGATTCTTCAGCAGGATGGAACTTTTCTTTCATGATGAAGGCTAGAAGTTGTTCTCTTAACTTCTTCTTTTGATCAGCCTTTTCCTTTTCTAGCTCTTGTGCAAATTCTTCTATCTGCTTTACCTTTGTATGTCACACCCCGACCACGTAAAACAACAAAACGTGGCGGAAACGTCGGGGAGTGTTGTAACAGAATCATTGTTTCACAACCATGGATTAAACAAATTTCGTTTTATTGAATTAAATGAGTTACAATGTCTTAACAATAAAGAAACATAACAAAAATTAACTAGTCTTGCATCTTTTAATGTCACTAAGGTCTCGTCCAATCCTATGTGAGCATGCATCAATATCATCATCAAATATCATCAACTATTGTACCTGAAACACATGTGAAAATACGTCAGCATAAAAATGCCGGTGAGTACATAGGTTTGATAGGATCCATGACTTAGGTTTAAGAAAATGTTTAACCAAAAACTTGTCATGAATCCAGTTTAAGTGTTTGCTTTTATAAAACGTTTGAAAATCGATGATAGATATGTATAGTTAAAAGAATGATGTAAGGTTAAATGAATAACCAAGTAAAAATGAGTTTGTATAAAACAAACTGTTTTGTAAAACAATGTCTTGTGAAAAATATGTTATTTGTGTAAAAATGTATAAATCCAAATGAATGATTTAAATAACGCTACGCCATGTAATATAATACAAGCACTTATATATAGGAAGTACCAGCGGCGTATCCACCATGCTTGTATCACATTACACACGTCTCGTTACTCAAATCACTTACCCACATAAACCACCAATGTAAATTGCCCATGTCTAAACCGTTGTCAAATGTCAATCAAGTATTGTGTAAACAAAATGTCATGTATGGCAAGTGAAATATGTAATAACCAAACCATAGGTAAGAATGCACAAACAATGTACTAAGTATGCAACGGATGGACATACATAGCATGATACCAAGTATAAGATGTCTTGTAAAACGATGTACTAAGTATGATGAACATACATAGCATGAAATGTTATGTAAAACGATGTACTAAGTATGCACACAATGGGCATACATAGCATGTGATGTAAAATGTACTAAGTATGATGAACATACATAGCATGAAATGTTATGTAAAACGATGTACTAAGTATGATGAACATACATAACATGAAATGTTATGTAAAACGATGTACTAAGTTTGCACACAATGGGCATACATAGCATGTGATGTAAAATATACTAAGTATGATGAAACATACATAGCATGAAATGTTATGTAAAACGATGTACTAAGTATGATGAACATACATAGCATGAAATGTTATGTAAAACGATGTACTAAGTATGCACACAATGGGCATACATAGCATGTGATGTAAAATGTACTAAGTATGATGAGCATACATAGCATGAAATGTTATGTAAAACGATGTACTAAGTATGATGAACATACATAGCATGAAATGTTATGTAAAACGATGTACTAAGTATGCACACAATGGGCATACATAGCATGTGATGTAAAATGTACTAAGTATGATGAACATACATAGCATGAAATGTTATGTAAAACGATGTACTAAGTATGCACACAATGGGCATACATAGCAAAAACATAATGAAATCATGTACTAATAGTGTACTAATGAACATAGCAAGTATATGATATAAAAGCATGAAATCATGAAAGTAACAAGTAGGCACATGTGTTTCACCCCAAAATGTCTGAAAAACAGTAAAAGAGGGGTCTATGTACTCACTTGAGGGTGCTTAGAAGTCTTAGGATAACCACCAAGCAAAGCTAGAAGATCACGGAATCAAACGGCACCTATATAGGTATCTACATTAATAAACAGACCTATCGGAGGATCAGGTAGTACAAGGGTTCGTAAACCAAATAAGTATGGGAACTTATGTAATATGGTTTAACAAAGCCTACGTACTAAAACGAAACCTATCCTAAGTGCTTTTGACCCATTACGACCCGTTTAGGTAGCTTACGCCACTTTAACGCGTCGTTTGCGTAAAACGCGTTTGGAATGCCTAACTAGTCCTATGACAAGCAAGATATGCCTTAACATGTTTAATGTTGTTAAATAAGTTTAGATGTCAAAAATTTCGTTACATAGACTTAAAATGAATTTATGCGTAAAAAGGGCATTTTGGTAATTTACCTAAGGCATATAAACTACCTATCATATAACTAACTAAACGTCGTGACCATAAGGTATAACCTCGGAAGGTTATTCCCTATACAACTATGGTCACCTAATGTGTTTGGTCGGATCCTAAAGATCGACCAATGGGTCGGGTTCGTAAGCATAAGCGATTGATTAGATCGCTTACCTTTTCGACCCTAAACAAGCACAAATCTAAAAGCGACGAGCTAAACATGCTAGAACATGTTTAGTAAAGTTAGAAAACAGGTTTGGTATTAAAACAAACGGTTTTAATACACTAGAGTAGTTTGGTTACAAAATACGTGAGAAAACGCATTTTGGCCGAAAATACGACTCGTCACTGAGCCTAGATAACGTGGTAATCAGTAGGTATAGTTACTAGGGACTATAACCATCGTGATTACGCTCACGTTATGAAGTTCAAACAAACTTCGCATTGACCATAAACTGGTTAATGCAGAAAGTCAAACGCAGTTTGACTTTAACGCTAAAACGAATGAAAAACGCGAAAGAATACTTACAGAAGGTCCCCGCAAGATTCGAACCCGATTCACTCTCAGGTAGGAAGCAAATACTTCCACTTAGAGAGTGTAGAATCAGATTCAAATGTGAGGAAGAATGAAATGGGTGAGGGGTATTTATAGATTTCCTTGAACCGTTAAGATCGTTCGTCGAAAAACGTGATTTGATCTAGACCTTACATGTGGGCACATGGTTTTCAAAAACCATGGGAGCCCCTAATGTGGACTATGTTCATTGAATACCATCCCATGGTTTTGCAAAACCATGGGTGAAAACCATTAACACTTCAAAATGGACTAGGTTCATTGAATCTGCCAGAAATTTCAAAAATGGTCCCTACACTTGTAAAACTTGATTTTTTTTGGCACTTTTAAACCCCTTTAACCTCATTTCAAGGCTCTAAAGTGATATTAAAGTATAGGGAACTTAAAATATGCTCAAAGACATCACGGATGTCGGTTCGTTTGGTCGTACGGTTGCGTTATTCGCTTAATTACGACGGGAGTCGTAACGAACGCAAAAACGATCCAAATTAAGCGACGAATGGAATTTATCATACCAAATACTAAAATAAAATATTTTAATGCTTACATAAATTTTTGGAAGTCCGGAAGTATTCAGAACGTAAAATATGCGCGAAAATGCAAACTTATGCACTTTTTGACGCTTTTAGTCCCTGAATGAGCATAAAGTTTATTTTTGCGCACCAAACACCTCAAAGCCTATTTCTAAGCTATGTAAAGAATAGTTAGGGCATACTTAACTTATGATCAAGTTCTGGAAGGTCTGTTACAGTACAAATTGACATACTTTCGCAGTTTGTCGAATTTAGTCCTTGTAAGCGAATAAACTTGATTTCGGCATACCAAACCATCCAAAACTTATTTCTAAGTTATGTAATGGTTATTTAAGGTATGTTAAGCCTATTTCACTATTCCGGAGTGTTTGTTGCATTAAACTGGTTATATTTATGCATCAGATCGCGTATAACCTTCCAGAAAGCGATTTAAAGCCCGAAATCGAACAAGAATTGATATGTGCAAAAGATACACATATTTATACAGATCCCAAGTATGAAATACAATATTTCATTGGCTTGGTATTTGTTTGATGATTGAAGTGACACAGGTGTCACAGTCTCCCCTACTTTAGGAAATTTCGTCCCGAAATTTATTCGTAGGAGTCTGTCCGTGACTTTGTGTCAAATAACCACCAGAGATATGCAAGGGATAATCCTATCATTTCCTTAACGGACATTCTTCAGAAATGAAAATGAATGGATGAAGTCATTTTCAACAGATGCTTCCTCAGAAACAGAAATGAAAGGATAATCAAACGGATATTCATTTCCTTAACGGATATTCTTCAGAAACGAAAATGAACAAACGGAGTCATTTCCAACGGTTGCTTCCTCAGAAACGGAAATGAAGGGATAATCAAACGGATATTCATTTCCTTAACGGATAATCTTCAGAAACGAAAATGAACAAACAGAGTCATTTCCAACGGTTGCTTCTTCAGAAATGGAAATGAAAGATAATCAAACGGATATTCATTTCCTTAACGGATAATCTTTAGAAACGAAAATGAACAAACGAAGTCATTTCCAACGGTTGCTTCTTCAGAAATGGAAATGAAGGGATAATCAAACGGATATTCATTTCCTTAACGGATAATCTTCAGAAACGAAAATGAACAAACGGAGTCATTTCCAACGGTTGCTTCTTCAGAAATGGAAATGAAAGATAATCAAACGGATATTCATTTCCATCAACGGATATTCTTTCAGAAGTGAAAAATGAATAGCTAGTTCATTTTTCTTCAACGGGTGCTTCATCAGAATTGGAAATGAACGGGGTTCACTCTAGGCTCATGACAAAACTCACTGTGGTTTCCGTGCACTAAATTCCATAATTATGTATGCATCCATAATTACGTAATTCCTTGCACAGTCCGCACAGTTTGTTTTGTAATGTTTTGGGGAAGAATATCAAACTTGTGATGAGGGTGACTAGACTACCATAGGGTCCTTTTAATTAGATCGACAGATGATGTTTTTAACTAGGCCACCAAGGAGTCCTTTCAGCTATATCATCACATGATATTCCTAACTAGATTTTTGGATCAATCTGTTTAACTAGACCACTCAAGGGGTCTAATTATGGAATAGTACAATATAATCCAAGGGTCTTTACTATTACGTAAAAGCCCATTGAGGATTTAATATAGTACCTTTGGATATCCTACTATGAATCCCTTATACGAATGATATGGATGATTCTACGAGGATTTGGATAACAAAAACTTGGATTACACCAAAAGCATAAAAGGGAAAACATAAGCACATAATCACATAGTTGCTTAACTCAGTTATTAATTTGTTATCTTTGGACGTGGATACTTAAAGTACACCAGGAATCCAATCCGTGGATTTCATTTGGCACTTTAATCATTTTCAAGAATCTATCTATGAAGATAGAAAAATCTTAATAGGAATTCGGCTTTGTCCTTATTGAATTGTAATGTACGTATTGAATCATACAGAGAATTTAATTAAGGACTCCGATGAATGTTACTCACCCACAAGGATCTAATTATGAGGATAGAAAGATCCTATATGGATTTTGGAGTTTGTGTAACGAGAGGTGTTCCGACACCCTGCACTAGGCGTGCTTACGTCGATACACAAGGTAGAAAGTTCATGAGGTTGAGGCGCTAGATATGCCAAGGCGACATATGAAGCAGAAATTGAAGGTTAAGCAGCAACAAGATTGTAACAGCTTTGCTTTGGATTGCAAAGCGGCACATGTTAACCAAATGTCCCCATCGTCCACTGTGGGTACACTTAAAACAGGGTATTTGATTCGGATGATGACGGTGGCATTGATTGCACCAAGGAGCAGTTCCCTTATACAGCTTCATCCTTGAGGCGAGTCATGGTGGTAGCTAAATCAACAGTCCTCTTGAGTACGACGCCTATTGGCGAGGTAATTGCAGCACCAGGTTTAGACATTTGAGTATTGTTGCGATGAAGAGGCATCTTGAAGACAATGGAAGGCATAGGAGGAAACAAGCAAAAGATAGTCAAAAGAGAATGACAACGCATGAAGATTGTGACCATTTGTTTGTTACCAAAGGCAAACAAATGAGATAGTGACTAATCAAAGTAAGCGGGTCAATATAATGTATCGCGAAGACATGCTCGCCTATAAGTGGACACTCACCCCAAGAGTTCCCAGGTAAGAGTGACTGGTCCGATACTGCGGATTTATACGAACACTCTAGCCTTAGATAGAAAACTCAGGGTACAGGCACCCACTCTTCCAGTTTGCACGTGTTCACATTATTTAAACCCAAACTTTGACGAAATTTTGAAAACTTAAAGGGTTCGAAACCTTATAACAAAGGGTTCAAAACCTAGTAATCAATCATCCTAGAACAGATGATTAGTTTTCAAAGCAGATCAAATTTATGTTCTTGTTGTGGTTGTCACCTAAGGATAAGTGACGGTATTGTTTTATGACTAAATGCAAGTAAACTCGCGTTAGGGTCCTAGGAAGGTTATAGTCTAGGTCAAAGCATTACTAATAACCTAATTCTCTATAACCATTGGCTCTGATACCAACTTTTCTGTCACACCCCGACCACGTAAAACAACGAAACGTGACGGAAACGTCGGGGAGTGTTGTAACAGAATCATTGTTTCACAACCATGGATTAAACAAATTTTGTTTTATTGAATTAAATGAGTTACAATGTCTTAACAATAAAGAAACATAACAAAAATTAACTAGTCTTGCATCTTTTAATGTCACTAAGGTCTCGTCCAATCCTATGTGAGCATGCACCAATATCATCATCAAATATCATCAACTATTGTACCTGAAACACATGTGAAAATACGTCAGCATAAAAATGCCGGCGAGTACATAGGTTTTATGAAAAATAGGATCCATGACTTAGGTTTAAGAAAATGTTTAACCAAAAACTTGTCATGAATCCAGTTTAAGTGTTTGCTTTTATAAAACGTTTGAAAATCGATGATAGATATGTATAGTTAAAAGAATGATGTAAGGTTACATGAATAACCAAGTAAAAATGAGTTTGTATAAAACAAACTGTTTTGTAAAACAATGTCTTGTGAAAAATATGTTATTTGTGTGAAAATGTATAAATCCAAATGAATGATTTAAATAACGCTACGCCATGTAATATAATACAAGCACTTATATATAGGAAGTACCAGCGGCGTATCCACCATGCTTGTATCACATTACACACGTCTCGTTACTCAAATCACTTACCCACATAAACCACCAATGTAAATTGCCCATGTCTAAACCGTTGTCAAATGTCAATCAAGTATTGTGTAAACAAAATGTCATGTATGGCAAGTGAAATATGTAACAACCAAACCATAGGTAAGAATGCACAAACAATGTACTAAGTATGCGACGGATGGACATACATAGCATGATACCAAGTATAAGATGTCTTGTAAAACGATGTACTAAGTATGATGAACATACATAACATGAAATGTTATGTAAAACGATGTACTAAGTATGCACACAATGGGCATACATAGCATGTGATGTAAAATGTACTAAGTATGATGAACATACATAGCATGAAATGTTATGTAAAACGATGCACTAAGTATGATGAACATACATAGCATGAAATGTTATGTAAAACGATGTACTAAGTATGCACACAATAGGCATACATAGCATGTGATGTAAAATGTACTAAGTATGATGAACATACATAGCATGAAATGTTATGTAAAACGATGTACTAAGTATGATGAACATACATAGCATGAAATGTTATGTAAAACGATGTACTAAGTATGCACACAATGGGCATACATAGCATGTGATGTAAAATGTACTAAGTATGATGAACATACATAGCATGAAATGTTATGTAAAACGATGTACTAAGTATGATGAACATACATAGCATGAAATGTTATGTAAAACGATGTACTAAGTATGCACACAATGGGCATACATAGCATGTGATGTAAAATGTACTAAGTATGATGAACATACATAGAATGAAATGTTATGTAAAACGATGTACTAAGTATGCACACAATGGGCATACATAGCAAAAACATAATGAAATCATGTACTAATAGTCTACTAATGAACATAGCAAGTATATGATATAAAAGCATGAAATCATGAAAGTAACAAGTAGGCACATGTGTTTCACCCCAAAATGTTTGAAAACAGTAAAAGAGGGGTCTATGTACACACTTGAGGGTGCTTAGAAGTCTTAGGATAACCACCAAGCAAAGCTAGAAGATCACGGAATCAAACGGTACCTATATAGGATCTACATTAATAAACGGACCTATCGGAGGATCGGGTAGTACAAGGGTTCGTAAACCAAATACGTATGGGAACTTATGTAATATGGTTTAACAAAGCCTACGTACTAAAACGAAACCTATCCTAAGTGCTTTTGACCCATTACGACCCGTTTAGGTAGCTTACGCCACTTTAACGCGTCGTTTGCGTAAAACGCGTTTGGAATGCCTAACTAGTCCTATGACAAGCAAGATATGCCTTAACATGTTTAATGTTGTTAAATCAGTTTAGATGTCAAAAATTTCGTTACATAGACTTAAAATGAATTTATGCGTAAAAAGGGCATTTAGGTAATTTACCTAAGGCATATAAACTACCTATCATATAACTAACTAAATGTCGTGACCATAAGGTATAACCTCGGAAGGTTATTCCCTATACAACTATGGTCACCTAATGTGTTTGGTCGGATCCTAAAGATCGACCAATGGGTCGGGTTCGTAAGCATAAGCGATTGATTAGATCGCTTACCTTTACGACCCTAAACAAGCACAAATCTAAAAGCGACGAGCTAAACATGCTAGAACATGTTTAGTAAAGTTAGAAAACAGGTTTGGTATTAAAACAAACGGTTTTAATACACTAGAGTAGTTTGGTTACAAAATACGTGAGAAAACGCATTTTGGCCGAAACTACGACTCGTCACTGAGCCTAGATAACGTGGTAATCAGTAGGTATAGTTACTAGGGACTATAACCATCGTGATTATGCTCACGTTATGAAGTTCAAACGAACTTCGCATTGACCATAAACTGGTTAGTGCAGAAAGTCAAACGCAGTTTGACTTTAACGCTAAAACGAATGAAAAACGCGAAAGAATACTTACAGAAGGTCCCCGCAAGATTCGAACCCGATTCACTCTCAGGTAGGAAGCATATACTTCCACTTAGAGAGTGTAGAATCAGATTCAAATGTGAGGAAGAATGAAATGGGTGAGGGGTATTTATAGATTTCCTTGAACCGTTAAGATCGTTCGTCGAAAAACGTGATTTGATCTAGACCTTACATGTGGGCACATGGTTTTCAAAAACCATGGGAGCCCCTAATGTGGACTATGTTCATTGAATACCATCCCATGGTTTTGCAAAACCATGGGTGAAAACCATTAACACTTCAAAATGGACTAGGTGCCAGAAATTTCAAAAATGGTCCCTACACTTGTAAAACTTGATTTTTTTGGCACTTTTAAACCCCTTTAACCTCATTTCAAGGCTCTAAAATGATATTAAAGTATAGGGAACTTAAAATATGCTCAAAGACATCACGGATGTCGGTTCGTTTGGTCGTACGGTTGCGTTATTCGCTTAATTACGACGGGAGTCGTAACGAACGCAAAAACGATCCAAATTAAGCGACGAATGGAATTTATCATACCAAACACTAAAATAAAATATTTTAATGCTTACATAAATTTTTGGAAGTCCGGAAGTATTCAGAACGTAAAATATGCGCGAAAATGCAAACTTATGCACTTTTTGACGCTTTTAGTCCCTGAATGAGCATAAAGTTTATTTTTGCGCACCAAACACCTCAAAGCCTATTTCTAAGCTATGTAAAGAATAGTTAGGGCATACTTAACTTATGATCAAGTTCCGGAAGGTCTGTTACAGTACAAATTGACATACTTTCGCAGTTTGTCGAATTTAGTCCTTGTATGCGAATAAACTTGATTTCGGCATACCAAACCATCCAAAACTTATTTCTAAGTTATGTAATGGTTATTTAAGGTATGTTAAGCCTATTTCACTATTCCGGAGTGTTTGTTGCATTAAACTGGTTATATTTACGCATCGGATCGCGTATAACCTTCCAGAAAGCGATTTAAAGCCCGAAATCGAACAAGAATTGATACGTGCAAAAGATACACATATTTATACAGATCCCAAGTATGAAATACAATATTTCATTGGCTTGGTATTTGTTTGATGGTTGAAGTGACACAGGTGTCACATTGTAAGGTAGAACTCCAGTCTTTTAGCAATGCCTACTTCGCTTAGACTTTCTTTTTCACTGTCAACCTTGGCTTTTACTTTAGCTTGCCTTGCCTTTATCTTAAGATAATCATTAATATCTTCTGGTGCTATGTAGCCTATGAGTGAAGAGAATTTTCTTTTTGAGGGATCTTCTTCTGTATAAAATTGCCTCATCTCATTTTTAATGGCTTCAAGTTCCAGTGGATACTGTGCAGCATTTGGATCATGTATTCCTTCATTGGCAGTGATTGGCTTTCTTTTTCTGCTAAAGAGCTTAGGTTGAGATATAGGAAATGATAGAGCAGTGGTGGATGGCTGGCTAACAACTGTTGAAACAACTGGTGTCTCAACTGCTGTTGTCATTACAACTGCTGATGTATCAGCAGATGTCTTCTGCTTTTGAGCAGGGGTTATTATGGCAGGTGTTTGGGTGGTGATCAGTGGTTGACTAGCAGTAGTTGAAACAACTTGTGTTTCAACCACTGTTGCCATTACAACAGATGTTGTAACATCTGTTGTCTTCTGCCTTTTAGCACGGGGTGATGACGGTTTGGTGGTTTTTGATTTTGATGGTGGTTTTTGTGTTGTGGACACAGGTGGTGGTGGTGGAACAGTAGTTGTGGTGGTGTGTGTTGGTGGTGTGTGTGTTGATGAGATGGCAGCTGTTTGGCTACTGACAGCAGTTTTTGTAACTGCTGTTGTATCAGCTGTTTGAGTTGAAGGTTTTGAGGTTTTTGGTTTCTCTGGTTCAATGTACAATCCATCTTCTATACCTTTCTTTTTCAGCTTGATTTTCTCCCCCTTTTTGGCATTATCTGCCAGGGGTGTATCCATGAAGAAAATGGTAGATGGACCTTTCTCACTTTGAGCATTCTGTTGTATGCTAGCCTTTATGGCTTTGATATCTGCTTGAGTGTCTTTGAACCGAGATTCTACCATGCTGGTCAGCATTTGTACTTGATTAGCATGCTTTTTAGCAGCCATTTGTTGCTGTTGTTCAAGCATGGGCTGGAAGATATTCCAAAGCTCATTTGCAGCAAATGCTTGTGCAGCAGGTGCTTGAGCAGGAGGAACAGTTGATTGGGCTTTTTGGGCTTCTAACAGCTGCTGCACCATATCTTTTATCTCGGCAACAGAAGATTCTAGATTTTCAACTCTGGCCGTCAATTCATTGTATTTTGAATCATCACCTGAATTAACAGGATCATCTGAATCCCCACCAGCAGTGGTTGTATCAATGTGTGACTTAGGAGCTATGGCCCAAAAGTCATCCATTGATGCCCCTTTTTCTTGGTACTGGGGACTTCTTTCTTCACCACTCGATAATCCTTTGATGTTACCAGCAGTTAAAGATAACTCACTGGTGGTTACCGATGTTGCCATGGAAGAAATTGCCTTCAAGGGAGTCTTAGTAATGTAACAACTGTCCAACTGAAGATCTGTTGATCCATCAGTTGTAGTTGCTGCTCCACTTGAACTACCACCGAGAGTTACTTGTAACTCAGGGGGTGTAACCTCCTCAGCTGTTGCTGGGATAGCAGAGGTATGAGCATCAGACCCAGTCACTTGTGGAGGTATACTCTCAGTAATAGGTGATAGAGAGGAACTGGTTTGTGTCTGTGCCATATCAACTGCATGGAACAGGGGTATTATTGATTGTGGCAATATGATTGGTGAGGGTATGGGTGTTGAAAGAGACATGTCCTTGGGATCAGGACTGTGGAAGATGGATCCGAGTGGATACAGAGCTTCATAATTTGGTGTCCCTGTGCTTAGAATCTGATCCTTTTGTGAGGATGCAGGAGGAGTTTTAGGCTGGGGTTGAGATCTTTCTTCCAACTGCTGTGAGGAAGTAGCAGCAGTGGTTTCTTGTGACTTTTGTGTTGTCACTGGCATTGACTCTGGGATCTCATCTTCCAGAGTTGCCTTTGGTGTGGGTTTGGTGGGTTTTCTGGATGTTTTTCTTTTGGTCTTTTTGGTGGCAGGTGTTGGCTTTAAAGCAGTGGGTGTGCTACTTTGATCACCTGGAGCAGTGGGCTCAGCAGTGGTTGCTTGAGGATCAGTAGCAGTTTCTAAAACCTTCTCAGCCTCCTTTGTTTTTAGTTTTATTGGTGCCATCATTCTCGAAAATGTTTCAATTGTTAAACAGTTTATTTTGAATGAGACACCTTGTTTGGGCAATTCTGCATCTTTCTCAACAATTTTTTGTTCAAAATAGTAGCTTAGAAATCTTGGAAAGAGCAGAAATGCTTTATTATCAACGTTCTTTACCAAATCATCAAATATTTCCTGGGAGTAGTTATAGTTTTTATCATTTAAAATTGCATACCCCAGGCATTGGATTTTCGTTGGTATCTCATTAAAAGACGTTGTTTTATTAGAAACACACATGAGCAGTGTGTGGAATAAAAATCTGGGTGCAGAAGGGAAGTAACCCTTTTGTAGGGTATCCCTATTTGGTTGTTCTGCATAGCCCCTGTTCATGAAATCCTTTACCAACTCGTCTTTTGTAAATGAGGTTTTTCCATTTAAATCATCGAGTTTAAAGGTTTCAGAGATGGATTTTGGTGAGATGTTTACCTTCTTACCCTGTATCGAGGAGTTGATGGCGGCGATGATATCTCCTTGTTTTTCAAGGGTGGCATTTTTCCAGAACTCTATCTGGGTATCAAGGTAAATAGGAGCGTCTGCTGTTATCAAAGTTTTGTACTTTGATGCAGAAAGGATGTCAAGGATGGAGTCGAAAGTGTGGTTATCGGTAGGTTTTGTGAGTATACCTACATAGTTGTGTGGAGCTTTGTAGCGAATCTCCGGTGTTTCAGCGGCCATTTGAGTGGCATCTGCTGTTGTGGAGGAAGATGATGGTTTTGATTTTGATTTCGATTTTGGTTTCATCATTTTGGATGAAGAAAATCGAAGAAATTTTAGGAGTTATGAGAGGGAAACTGCTATGAGAAGAGAACTTTTGGAATTCAATTCGACAGTAAA
Source organism: Helianthus annuus (assembly GCF_002127325.2). Taxonomy (NCBI): domain Eukaryota; kingdom Viridiplantae; phylum Streptophyta; class Magnoliopsida; order Asterales; family Asteraceae; genus Helianthus; species Helianthus annuus. The sequence goes on along the minus strand of NC_035438.2, from coordinate 122,462,714 downwards.
ACCCTGTTTGGATTTAATCAGGGTTTTATTTAGGAAAAAAGTGATTGCTGATGTGGCAGCGGTTATTTTGATCTGAAGGCTAAAAACTGACCACGTGTCAAACATCTGATGGAATGGTAAATAATGGAGGACAATTGTTTTGACAACTACTGATGGATCAACTATGAGTAGTTACAACGGTAATAAAATGAAACAGTGGATGTAATGTGTGGGTGGAACAAAGATTTTAAACATCAGTGTTTTGGAGAACATAGGTTGACACTTTAGCAGTGGACAGACCTTAGAGAGCAGATGTTAAGGCACAACAGCACTTTAGAAACAACAGTGGTAGAAGATAAAATTGGTTCAACAACTGATAGTGCAGAGTATTTCAACTTTTGACAAACAATGTTAGCATCTGCTTGTTCAGATGTAGAACTTGATTTTGCTTTGTGAAGGCACAGTGTCTTATCTAACATCTGTTGAGCATTTGAGATGCTATTCTTAACAAAATACATTTTAGATGTAAATTATTAAGATTAAATTGTCAGCAGTTATCTACATGGAATTTTGTTCAAGGATTTGCCAAATGTCTATTATTTTAGACAATGGTTTAGCATCCCAGATGATGAAGACATTTCTACCTGAGCTGCTCATTTTGTGTCTACTTACCTGAACTAGAGCAAGAGTATCTCAGTAGTCTAAATTAATTTGCAATCAATTTTTGATCTGTGAAAACCAAACTTGAGCTTAACATGACCTTGATATGTGTGTCATTTCCTCTTGATCAGTTTTAGGGATAGTAATTACACACAAAATAAGGTAATTACATCCAGACCAGAGATGAACTTTTACTATAAAAAATGAGTAAAAGATCATAATATATTATTTTTTAAAAAAAAAATACATCTGGTTTTTATTTTAGAGGAAAACACCTTAACAAAAAACAAAGGAAGTTTTGAAAATAATCAAAAGGATCCGACAATTTTCCAGTAAATTCATGATCATATTATTCTCAAGTTATTTTGACCATTGTTTGGGTCATTTTCTTGTCAATTGATTGTAAATTCCATTTAAGCACCATCACTGAAGATGCTATTGTTACCAGAACAATTCCTATGTTGATGAATGCACACAGTTGCAAAATGACCACTGATGATCTAATTTGAACCTCAAGAGTGTTTTATGCTTATACTCTTTTCTTTTGATTTCAAAAGTTTTGAGACAGCAACACTTTGAGATTTGTTCATTTTTTTTTCATTTTACCCTTTTTATTCATATGTTCAGAAATACTCACTAGGAGATTATATTTTGAACATACTTTGTCCATAATCATTTTGAAGCAATGTTTTGAGAGATCTGAACATTTTTGACCATATTTTATTACAGATCTCACATCACTTATGATTAGGACTGTTTTGACACCTTATTTTCTCAATGTGTTTATTGAAAACATCACAAATATCGAAACAACAATTGAAATCAATTTTGAAAGCATCGAACGATCCCATAATTTATCAGATATTTTACAGATCTGAAAACTATGAGTGACATATGCATGAAAACACTTGTTGTGTGAGATTTGTGTGTCATATGGCATCTTGGTTGATTTACAGAGGTTTTGAATAACCATTTTGACCATGATTCACTCGTTACTCTGTTTTTCAACTGGATACAACCAATCCTTTAGTATCAATAACTTTTGAGCTGAACTGTTATGTCAAATTGATTGTTAGATCGAATTTGACTGTCTAAGCTCTGATACCAATTGTTAGGATCTGGGGCCATCATGATTGTGTTTGTTTGCATAAAATGAATAAGTGCAGCGGAAATGAGTAGCAAACTTTGTAAACATAATCAAAGGAAAGTATAGATTGATAAACAATTGCTATTTCATTGAGTCAAAAGATTTACAATAGAAAGCAAATGATTACAACAAGCTTACAATCTAAACTCCCCCTCAGCCTGATACACCAGAGTTGGTTGCACAAGATGAAAGGATTGAATTGAGGAGGTGAACTCACTCAAAACGAATAAAGTATAACAGTACAGAATACTGTCATATTTATAGGCAAACCAAACTACTGATGAGCTTCAGCTGACGTCACCATGATAGTGACATCTAACGACCTAACAAACTACAAATACTGTTCTATACAAACTACTGACATGCAACATCTGATAATTGGTAAAATACAAACTAGAGAAAACTACTACTTCACGTTCCACTGTTGTAGCCTGAGCACAGATGTTGAATCTTCAGTGCATTCTTCAAAGGTGATCTGTCTTTGAGAGAGCAGTGCTTGAGTCTTCAGCAGTACTTAGGAAACAGCAGTAGATAGAGCATCAGTGTTTGTCTTCAGCAGTCGTTGGATAATCATCAGAGTTTGGTTTATCAGTTGTTGTAGTTGAGCAGCACTTAAAATTCATCAGCTGTTAGATAACCACTGTCAAGGGGAGAGCATAGGATAAACTGCTGCTTATTGATGGTCCACTGAAGAGATCCGGTTTTGGCTTTACATTATATGTTCCTCTGTTAGGGTTCAATCCCAACAATCTCCCCCTGTAACAGATAATGCCAAAACCCTTCCTTATTCAGGACCTTTATGTCACACCCCGGCCGCGTATAACATGCAACCGCGGCGGAAACGCCGGGGAGTGTTGTGGACAGAATTAAATTGTTTCATAACCATGGCATACAAGTTGTATTTTATTTATAAACAAAGGTGTTACATTGTCTTGGAAAGAGAGTACGAAAATCAAAACATAATTAAGCTAGTTCAAACTTCATTTTTAGGCTCTAAGGCACAGGTCCGCCCTAGAATCATGATCATCGTCCTATGGAATAGCTCCTGAAAACACATGTGAAAGTAGGTACGTCAGCATAAAAATGCCTGTGAGATACATAGGTTTTGTGAAAATGGGGTTCATGACTTGAGTTTAAAGAATGTTTAATAACAGTCAGTCATGAACCTTGTAATTTGTCTTGCTTTGTAAACCATTTGAAAAACGATAACATCAAAGGATATGTATAAATAAATGCAAGGTTAAATGAATAACCAAGTAAAATGAGTTGAATAAGATAAGTTGTTTGTGAAAATAATGTCTTGTGAAGAATATGTTACTTATGTAAAGTGTAATGTGTCTAAACTGAAATGACTTAGATAACGCCACGATATGTAATATTATACAAACATTTATATATAGGAAGTACCAGCGGCGTATCCACCATGTTTGTATCATATTACATACGCCCCGTTACTTGAATCATTTACCCAAACCAATCCACCATGTAAATTGTTCATGTGTAAACCAAATGTCAAGTGTTATTGTAATCCATGTCAAGTGTTTATGCTCAAGTGTAATCCACCAAATGTATATGTCAATGTCGACGTGTTTATGTTCAATGTAAATCATGTAATGTGTAATCCCAAAATGTATCATGTATGGTAAGCGAAATGTATCAACTTAAACCATATGCACAAAACAAGTCGTTGAAGTAAAACGTGGTTTAAATCAGCGTTATGTTCTGCGGGAAATGCATGCTCTATTGATATTAACATTTATGTGGTATTGTAAACTATGCATACATCCAAGCCTTGAGACTGCGTCGATAAACCCTTAAACAAATTAAAGGTTTATCTAAGTTATGTATATCGAATTCGGTCATTCCTTCCAGTCCTATCAAACCCAGGACTTCAGGAATGGGAGTTGTCAATTCCTATGGTACCACTACCTACTAACGAACGGCGTAGCTAATGTTAATGAATGTATTGTCCCATGTTAAACAAACCAAATGTCATAACAAAATGAAGGCATGTGATGTAAACAATTGTACTAAGTATGCTAAGTAAACATACGAAGCAGAAATGTTCATGTAAATCAATGTGCCCATATGCTGAGTAAACATATGCAGCAGAAATGTTCATGTAAATCAATGTACTAAGTACGCACACAATGGGCATACATAGCATAAAATGTAATGAAATCATGTACTATAATGTACTAATGAGCATAGCAGATATATAATGTGAAAACATGGAAAGCATGAATGTAACAGATAGGCACATGTGTTTCACCCCAAAACAGTTTGGAAAACAGTAAAAGAGGGGTTCAATGTACTCACATTGAATCCTCGAAAACATATAAAAGATGGGGTTCTATGTACTCACCTGAGATTGCTTTGAGTTCCTTGTATAATAACCAAATAGTGCTAAAGATCACGGAATATCAACGGCACCTAATAGGTAGCTTATGTTAATATACCGGACCAAATCGGAAGGATCGGACAGTACGCGGGTTCGAAAACCAAACGAGTATGGAGACTCGTGTAATATGGTTTAACAAAGCCTACATACTAAAATGAAACTTAACCAAAGTGCTTACGGTCCATCACGACCCGTTTAGGTAGCTTATGCCACCTTAAGCGTCGTTCGCGTAGAACGCGTTCGGAACGCCTAACATTGCGACCACAAGGTATAACCTCGGAAGGTTATAGCTATGGTCACCTAATATGTTTGGTCGGATCCTAAAGATCGACCAAATGGGTCGGGTTCGAAAGTATAAGCGATGGTTTAGATCGCTTACCTTACGACCCTATATAAGCACTATACTAAACGTGACGAGCTAAGCATGTTAGAACATGCTTAACTTAGTTTAGGAAACAGGTTTGGCATCAAAACAAACGGCTTTGATGCCCACGAGTAGTTTGGTTACAAAACACGCAAGAATGCGCATTTTGGCCGAAACTACGACTCGTCACTAAGCCTAGATAACGGGGTAATCAGTAGGTATGGTCACTACGGACCATGACCATCGTGATCACGCTCACGTTATGAAGTTCCATGAACTTCGCATCGACCATAAGCTGGTCAATGCAGAAAGTCAACAAAACGTTGACTTTCGGACTCGAAAAGCGAATAAAAGAGCGAAAGAAGACTTACGGAGGGTCCCCGAGTGCAAATCAAGATCAAACAGCTCAGGTATGAAACAATGGTTTCAACTTAGAGCTTTAGGATCTGATTTTGTGATTTTTACACTAAGGGGGGGGGTATTTATAGGAAAAGTGGAACCGTTAGGATCGTTTTATCGAATATCGTGCCTTGATCTCGTGCGTACATGTGTCCAGTGGATAAGTTCAGTGAACTTGACCCTTGGCCCTTCATTTGGGTGAAAAGGCATCGCCCTTTGATCGAACGAAAGGCCAGATTCTGCATTAAATGCAAAATCTTTCTGTCAGACATCCCCACGCGGCCCGCCTCACATTTGGGCAAAACTCACGCGGGCCGCCTGGCCCTCTCTGATCTGCACCACTTGCAGAATTTACACTTTTGGTCCCTGTTGCGTGTTTAAGCTATTTCCAGCCCTTCTAAGACCTGTAAAGCCATCTTTAAGGCCCTAAAATGATGCCTAAACACTGTGGACATGAAACATGCCCTAAAATATGTCAGATGTCGGTTCGTTTGGCCGTACGATCGCGATGTTCGCTTAATTACGACGAAATGCGCATAAGCGTGAAAGACGATCCAAATGACGCGACGAATGGATTTTTCTCATGCCAAACACTAAGGCATAATATAAGGATGCTTACATAAATTTTTGGATGTCCGGATGTATTCAGAACGTAAGTTATGCGCGAAAGTGCAAACTTATGCACTTTTTGTCAAGTTTAGTCCCTGTAAGCGAATTAACTTGTTTTTGCTATACCAAAGCCTTCAAACTTATTTCTAAGTTATGTAAAGGTTATTTAAGGTATGTTGAGTATATGTTGATGTTCCGGAGTATTTATCGCATTAAACTAAGTACGTTTACGCACTAGTTAGCGTATAACTCTCCAGAAAGCGATGTAGAGTTTGGAATTGAATAAAAGTCAAAACATGAAAAATGTAAAACACAATGAAACAAACATTGGGATCAAATTACATTATTTTATTGATAATTGAACTGTTTACAATGATTACAAGCACAATTGTTACAGTCTCCCCTACTTGTGGAAATTTCGTCCCGAAATTTATTTAGAGGAAACTGATGGAAAAAGATGCGGATATTTTGCCTTCATTTGGTCTTCACGTTCCCAAGTAAACTCGGGTCCACGTTTAGATTCCCAACGAACCTTGACCAAAGGAATGCGCTTGCGTTTGAGCCACTTGACTTCACGTTCCATGATTTCTACCGGTTTCTCAACAAATTTCAGTGTTTTATCAACACGAATTTCATCAAGCGGTATGTGGAGGTTCTCATCGGCTAAACACCTCTTGAGATTGGATACGTGAAAGGTTGGATGAACATTTCCAAGTTCAGGAGGTAACTCAAGTCTGTAGGCTACCTTACCGATTCTTTCGACGATCTTGAATGGTCCGACGTATCTAGGTGCAAGTTTTCCTTTCTTTCCAAATCTGATCACACCTTTCCAAGGTGAGACCTTAAGTAATACACGATCACCGACTTGAAAATCCAAGGGTTTGCGTTTTAGGTCCGCGTAATTCTTCTGACGGCTTCTAGCTGTCTGAAGGTTATCACGAACTTTCTTTACGTTTTCTGTTGTCTCCAAAATGAGGGCAGGTCCAGTAAGTTAAGCCTCGCCAATCTCATTCCAGCAGACTGGTGAACGACATTTTCGACCATAGAGGGCCTCGAAAGGAGCCATGTTGATGCTGGAGTGATAACTGTTGTTGTAGGAGAATTCAATCAATGGAAGATGTGAATCCCAACTACCACCAAAGTCTATCACACAAGCTCTAAGCATATCCTCCAGTGTCTGGATTGTTCTTTCAGATTGACCATCCGTTTGCGGATGATAAGCTGTGCTCAGATTAAGTTGAGACCCCATGGCAGATTGCATGGTTCTCCAAAAATGAGAAGTGAAACGAGCATCTCTGTCAGAAATGATGTTCAAAGGAACACCATGTCGAGCTACAATTTCATCTACGTAGATTTGAGCAAGTTTGTCAGCCGAAAAATCCTCACGGATTGGTAAGAAATGCGCTGACTTTGTAAGACGATCCACGACTACCCAGATGGCATCGTGACCTTTCTTTGTGCGCGGAAGTTTAGTAATGAGGTCCATAGTAATGTTTTCCCATTTCCAAACTGGGATCTCCGGTTGTTCCAATAAACCAGAAGGACGCTAATGTTCTGCCTTAACCTTAAGACAAGTAAGGCATTTGGATACGTATAAGGCAATGTCTTTCTTCATACCAGGCCACCAATACTGAATACGAAGATCCTTATACATCTTATCTGAGCCAGGATGAATGGAATAACGAGACTTATGGGCTTCATCCATAAGCAAGGTACGAAGATCATCTTGGCTTGGGACCCACAAACGGTCCATGAAATAGTACGATCCATTGTCTTTTAATTCAAGAGCAGGTGTTATGTGATAAGGAAATTCCTTATCCATCAAGCCTTGTGAAACACAAGCTTGTTGAGCCTGAGAAATACGGGCTTGGATATCGGTTTGAATAACAGATTGGACACGTACACAATGAAGCTTAGTACGTTCCTTGCGACTTAATGCATCGGCTACGACATTCGCCTTACCAGGATGGTAGCGAATCTCGCAGTCGTAGTCGTTTAGAAGTTCAACCCAACGTCGTTGTCTCATGTTGAGCTCTTTTTGATTGAAGATATGCTGAAGACTTTTGTGGTCTGTGAAAACCACACATTTTGTACCATACAAGTAGTGTCTCCAGATTTTGAGAGCGAAGACAACTGCACCCAACTCAAGATCATGAGTGGTGTAGTTCTTCTCATGTATCTTCAACTGCCTTGATGCGTATGCTATGACTTTGTTTCTTTGCATCAGGACGCAGCCAAGTCCTAATTTAGATGCGTCGCAATAAACGACGAAATCATCGTTGCCCTCAGGCAATGTTAGGACAGGCGCGTCGCAAAGCTTTTGTTTCAAAGTCTGAAACGCTTCCTCTTGTTTGACTCCCCAATCAAATGGCTTGTTCTTCTGAGTTAGAGCAGTTAGAGGAATTGCAATCTTCGAGAAATTTTCTATGAAGCGGCGGTAATAACCCGCTAGACCAAGAAAAGAACGAACTTCAGTAGGGGTAGTAGGTGTATCCCAATCCTTAATCGCACTGATCTTGGAGGGATCTACATGAATACCTTGTTCGTTGACAATATGTCCTAAGAATTGAACCTCCTTAAGCCAGAATTCACACTTGGAGAATTTGGCGAAAAGTTGTTCTTTCTTTAGGAGTTCCAATGTAAGACGAAGATGTTGCTCATGATCAGCTCGCGTCTTAGAATATATCAAAATGTCGTCAATGAAAACGATGATGAACTTATCTAAATAAGGCTTGCAGACCCTATTCATTAAGTCCATGAAAACAGCAGGAGCATTAGTCAAACCGAATGGCATGACTGTGAACTCATAATGTCCACAACGAGTACGGAACGCTGTCTTGGGAATGTCTTCTTCATGTACACGAAGCTGATGATATCCAGATCGTAGATCAATCTTTGAAAAGTAAGATGCGCCTTGTAATTGATCGAAGAGATCATCAATGCGAGGTAGGGGATATCGATTTTTGATGGTAAGCTTGTTAAGCTCACGATAATCGATACACATCCTAAAAGATCCATCCTTCTTCTTTACAAAGAGAACGGGAGCACCCCAAGGTGAAAAGCTAGGACGGATAAAACCTTTGTCGGAGAGTTCCTGCAGCTGTTTAGACAACTCTTGCATCTCGGACGGTGCAAGACGATATGGAGCTCTGGCAACGGGATTTGCACCAGGTACGAGATCAATACGGAACTCGACTTGGCGTGCTGGAGGTAGACCAGGTAAGTCTTCAGGGAATACTTCGGAATAATCCCGAACGACAGGAATATCTGAAATAGACTTACCCTTGCCTTTATCTACTGTAACATGTGCTAAGAAAGCCACATAGTGCTTTCGCAGATACTTCCGTGCTTTAAAACAAGACATGAGTTTGAGACCACCGGCAGGCTTCTCACCACGAACTTGTAGGATCTCGCCTGTCGACAGCGGTATACGAACAATCTTCTCAGAACATACTATCTCTGCGCGATGCTTAGATAACCAATCCATTCCCACAATAACGTCGAAGCTTCCAAGTTGCATTGGCGTGAGGTCAATAGGAAAAATGTGGTCGTTAAGGTTTAACTGGCAGTTGTGTAGAACAAAATTAAGAACAATGGGTTCACCACTGGCAACCTCTACTGTCAAAGGTTTACCTAGTTTCGTTCTAGACACGCGAAGCATTGTCTCAAAAGACAATGACACAAAGCTCTTGTCGGCACCCGAATCAAAAAGAACAGATGCTGGCTGATTATTAATAAAGAACGTACCGTTCACCACCTCGTTGTCTGCTTGTGCTTCTTGTGCATTCATGTTAAAGACTCGACCTCGAGCCGGTGCCGGATTCTGGTTTGCATTCTGGTTCTGGTTGACTAGTCTTGGACACCGATTTCTGTAGTGGGTCAGATCCCCACAATTATAACATGCACCTGGTGGGTAGTTTGGTCGTGCAGCCTGACCCTGTTGTTGAGCAACCTGTTGAGCAGGGTTCTGGACTGCGTGATTCTGAGCAAACCGACAAACATCGGCAAGATGACCCAATTTCCCACAGTTAGTACAGAAACGGCACTGATATTGTGGCTGGTGGTGACTGTTGCATCGATTGCACAAAGGTGCACTTCCTGAGTAGGGTTTCTTTGCTGGAGGCTGGTTGGGAGCTGCCTGGTTTGCTTGGGCAGTGACAGCAAAATTTTGGGAAGCCTTACGCTTCCTTGACCCCCTTGAGGAATCAGAGTCCTTTCCCTTCTTGTTCTGACCTTTCTTGCTATCTTCCTTGTCAGCCGACTGTTTCTTGCCCTTGTCGCCCTTCCTGTGTAGTTTATTCTTTCGGATCTGCGACTCAGTCAACGTCGCCGATAACTCGATTGCCTGACGGAGTGTGGTAGGGTTGCTACCAGTAAGGATATCTTGTACTGAGTCAGGTAGGCCGTCGATGTATCTTTCGATGGCCTTATCGAGTGGGGTAACCATAGTCGGGCAAAGAAGACTCAACTCCTCAAACCTATCAGTGTAAGCCCTGTGCTCACCACTATCTTGCCTCAAAACATCAAATTCCTTCTCCAAGGCTCGTTGTTCATGACGAGGACAAAACTCCCTCATCATAAGAGCTCTCAGTTGAGCCCATGTCTGAGCTAGAGCAACTTCTGCACCTTGATCTCTCATAACCCCATTCCACCATGCAAGAGCCCTCTTCTGAAACACGCTCGAAGAAAACTCGACCTTGCGATTATCCGGACACTACACATGGCGAAAAGTGTTCTCGATGCTCTCGAACCACTGAAGAAGCCCAGTTGCTCCTTCAGAACCACTAAACTTGAGTGGCTTAGCCTGGTTAAAATCCTTGTATTTGCATGTACCATTGTTGTTGTTGGCCTGGTTCCATTGAGCAAAGAGATTCGGAAATTGAGCAGCCATCTGCTGCGCAATAATCTCCGCCAGCTCGGCAGTAGCTATCTGGTTGTCGTGTCGAGGAGGCATTCTAGAAGAGAAAAACATGAAATGAAACGAGTGAGATGACTGGATGAAGAGAATGGGATGAAGCAAAAGCAATCAAAAGCAAAGATGGCGGTTATGCATCGTAGAGCAAATAAGCGACGTGAAATGTCTAGTCAAAGTAAATGGGTTAGAATTAGTGTATCGCGAAGACATGCTCACCTATAAGTGAACACTCACCCCAAGAGTTCCCAGGTAAGAGTGACTGGTCCGATTATGTGGATTTGTACGAACACTCTAGCCTTAGACAGAAAACCCAGGGTACAGGCATTCACTCTTCCAGTTCGCACGTGTTCTCACTATTAACCCAAAACTTTGACGGGATTTTTGAAATCCAAAGAGGTTCAAAACCATATAACAGAGGGTTCAAAACCTTATAATAGAGGGTTCAAAACCTAGTAATCAATCATCCTAGAACAGATGATTAATTTTCAAAGCGGATTCAGAACCGAAGTTCCCGTTGTGGTTATCACCTAAGGATAGGTGATGTGCATGTTTTAAACTCTAAACACAAGATAACTTGTGTTAGGGTCCTAGAAAGTTATAGTCTAGGTCAAAGCATTACTAATAAACTAATTCCCTATAACCATTGGCTCTGATACCAACTCTTCTGTCTCACCCCGGCCGCGTATAACATGCAACCGCGGCGGAAACGCCGGGGAGTGTTGTGGACAAAATTAAATTGTTTCATAACCATGGCATACAAGTTGTATTTTATTTATAAACAAAGGTGTTACATTGTCTTGGAAAGAGAGTACGGAAATCAAAACATAATTAAGCTAGTTCAAACTTCATTTTTAGGCTCTAAGGCACAGGTCCGCCCTAGAATCATGATCATCGTCCTATGGAATAGCTCCTGAAAACACATGTGAAAGTAGGTACGTCAGCATAAAAATGCCTGTGAGATACATAGGTTTTGTGAAAATGGGGTTCATGACTTGAGTTTAAAGAATGTTTAATAACAGTCAGTCATGAACCTTGTAATTTGTCTTGCTTTGTAAACCATTTGAAAAACGATAACATCAAAGGATATGTATAAATAAATGCAAGGTTAAATGAATAACCAAGTAAAATGAGTTGAATAAGATAAGTTGTTTGTGAAAATAATGTCTTGTGAAGAATATGTTACTTATGTAAAGTGTAATGTGTCTAAACTGAAATGACTTAGATAACGCCACGATATGTAATATTATACAAACATTTATATATAGGAAGTACCAGCGGCGTATCCACCATGTTTGTATCATATTACATACGCCCTGTTACTTGAATCATTTACCCAAACCAATCCACCATGTAAATTGTTCATGTGTAAACCAAATGTCAAGTGTTATTGTAATCCATGTCAAGTGTTTATGCTCAAGTGTAATCCACCAAATGTATATGTCAATGTCGACGTGTTTATATTCAATGTAAATCATGTAATGTGTAATCCCAAAATGTATCATGTATGGTAAGCGAAATGTATCAACTTAAACCATATGCACAAAACAAGTCGTTGAAGTAAAACGTGGTTTAAATCAGCGTTATGTTCTGCGGGAAATGCATGCTCTATTGATATTAACATTTATGTGGTATTGTAAACTATGCATACATCCAAGCCTTGAGACTGCGGCGATAAACCCTTAAACAAATTAAAGGTTTATCTAAGTTATGTATATCGAATTCGGTCATTCCTTCCAGTCCTATCAAACCCAGGACTTCAGGAATGGGAGTTGTCAATTCCTATGGTACCACTACCTACTAACGAACGGCGTAGCTAATGTTAATGAATGTATTGTCCCATGTTAAACAAACCAAATGTCATAACAAAATGAAGGCATGTGATGTAAACAATTGTACTAAGTATGCTAAGTAAACATACGAAGCAGAAATGTTCATGTAAATCAATGTGCCCATATGCTGAGTAAACATATGCAGCAGAAATGTTCATGTAAATCAATGTACTAAGTACGCACACAATGGGCATACATAGCATAAAATGTAATGAAATCATGTACTATAATGTACTAATGAGCATAGCAGATATATAATGTGAGAACATGGAAAGCATGAATGTAACAGATAGGCACATGTGTTTCACCCCAAAACAGTTTGGAAAACAGTAAAAGAGGGGTTCAATGTACTCACATTGAATCCTCGAAAACATATAAAAGATGGGGTTCTATGTACTCACCTGAGATTGCTTTGAGTTCCTTGTATAATAACCAGATAGTGCTAAAGATCACGGAATATCAACGGCACCTAATAGGTAGCTTATGTTAATATACCGGACCAAATCGGAAGGATCGGACAGTACGCGGGTTCGAAAACCAAACGAATATGGAGACTCGTGTAATATGGTTTAACAAAGCCTACATACTAAAATGAAACTTAACCTAAGTGCTTACGGTCCATCACGACCCGTTTAGGTAGCTTATGCCACCTTAAGCGTCGTTCGCGTAGAACGCGTTCGGAACGCCTAACATTGCGACCACAAGGTATAACCTCGGAAGGTTATAGCTATGGTCACCTAATATGTTTGGTCGGATCCTAAAGATCGACCAAATGGGTCGGGTTCGAAAGTATAAGCGATGGTTTAGATCGCTTACCTTACGACCCTATATAAGCACTATACTAAACGTGACGAGCTAAGCATGTTAGAACATGCTTAACTTAGTTTAGAAAACAGGTTTGGCATCAAAACAAACGGCTTTGATGCCCACGAGTAGTTTGGTTACAAAACACGCAAGAATGCGCATTTTGGCCGAAACTACGACTCGTCACTAAGCCTAGATAACGGGGTAATCAGTAGGTATGGTCACTACGGACCATGACCATCGTGATCACGCTCACGTTATGAAGTTCCATGAACTTCGCATCGACCATAAGCTGGTCAATGCAGAAAGTCAACAAAACGTTGACTTTCGGACTCGAAAAGCGAATAAAAGAGCGAAAAAAGACTTACGGAGGGTCCCCGAGTGCAAATCAAGATCAAACAGCTCAGGTATGAAACAATGGTTTCAACTTAGAGCTTTAGGATCTGATTTTGTGATTTTTACACTAAAGGGGGGGGGGATTTATAGGAAAAGTGGAACCGTTAGGATCGTTTTATCGAATATCGTGCCTTGATCTCGTGCGTACATGTGTCCAGTGGATAAGTTCAGTGAACTTGACCCTTGGCCCTTCATTTGGGTGAAAAGGCATCGCCCTTTGATCGAACGAAAGGCCAGATTCTGCATTAAATGCAAAATCTTTCTGTCAGACATCCCCACGCGGCCCGCCTCACATTTGGGCAAAACTCACGCGGGCCGCCTGGCCCTCTCTGATCTGCACCACTTGCAGAATTTACACTTTTGGTCCCTGTTGCGTGTTTAAGCTATTTCCAGCCCTTCTAAGACCTGTAAAGCCATCTTTAAGGCCCTAAAATGATGCCTAAACATTGTGGACATGAAACATGCCCTAAAATATGTCGGATGTCGGTTCGTGTGGCCGTACGATCGCGATGTTCGCTTAATTACGACGAAATGCGCATAAGCGTGAAAGACGATCCAAATGACGCGACGAATGGATTTTTCTCATGCCAAACACTAAGGCATAATATAAGGATGCTTACATAAATTTTTGGATGTCCGGATGTATTCAGAACGTAAGTTATGCGCGAAAGTGCAAACTTATGCACTTTTTGTCAAGTTTAGTCCCTGTAAGCGAATTAACTTGTTTTTGCTATACCAAAGCCTTCAAAACTTATTTCTAAGTTATGTAAAGGTTATTTAAGGTATGTTGAGTATATGTTGATGTTCCGGAGTATTTATCGCATTAAACTAAGTACGTTTACGCACTAGTTAGCGTATAACTCTCCAGAAAGCGATGTAGAGTTTGGAATTGAATAAAAGTCAAAACATGAAAAATGTAAAACACAATGAAACAAACATTGGGATCAAATTACATTATTTTATTGATAATTGAACTGTTTACAATGATTACAAGCACAATTGTTACACTTTATTACTCATCAAGAGTGCGTTAGATTGTGTCACACCCCCAAAATCCACCTGCGGAGTATCACCGCTTGGGAGCGTGACTGACCAGGATCAAGCCACCAATCATATAGAACAATATATATAGTAAAAGTAATTGCCATTAAACCAAACCAAATCCATATGAAAGGTGTTCCAAAACATAAGTAAGTTATCATTGTTTAGCGGAAGCGTATAGATAAAACCCAACATAAATAAGTATGTAATGTCATAAGTGTTTTAAGAAACAATCACGATCCAAGCCCACAACGACTAGCTCCTCCCTGTGCAAGCTCCATATATCTAACGACCTGCAAGGCATGTAACAGAGGATCAACAACTAGTTGAGCGAGTTCACAGAAAGTAAATGCGTAATAGTAAGTTCATTTGTAACATGTGGCTCTACTGGGCCGATTGTACGTTCTATTGGTGGGGGCTTCCCATGTTGTATAACCACTAGACTATTCGTAACCATAAGTGTTCTGCATATCCCGAGAACAGTAACACGTACAAGTTTACGTAGGTTTTACGTAAGTAATCCTTCACAACCGAGGATAGGGGTACGCGGGGGTTTAGGTAGGTTTTACGTAAGTGCCTGACACAACCGAGGCAGTAGTGAGTATAATTTCACGTAGGTTTTACGTGAGTATCCTTCACAACCGAGGATAGCGAGTAGCATAAGTATACGTAGGTTTTACGTATGTGTCCTGCACAACCGAGGACGATGGTATGGTAGTCTAGTAACAGTGTAAGTACGATTCTATTCAATCTCATTCCTTCAATCCCAATTCCCGTGCCCTGGGAATCCCATGCCTTAGTAAAAGTGTGAACTCACCTTGGTTTGCTCGGTATGCTAGGTTATGCACTCACAAGTAATCAATCAAGTCCTATTATATACACATATAATAATCAGTTTCGAATTTGCAATATTTCACATGTAATCTATGTTTCACACAAATGTTCATCACAGTTTGTACTATCATGATCATTGATTCACCTTCTTGGGAGAGTCGCAGTCTTAACGATGTTAGCAACTTATCAGAGTTTACAAACATAACAGGAATGATACAGTCACACTGTTAACTAACTAGCAGGATATACTAATTGAGTTAACAACAGTTAACCACCTACATAGTCATGCACGTAACTTAACAATGTTAACAACTTAACAGGTTCAATCATATATTCACAGTTGTCACATATATCATATAACAACTTAACACATATTCGTAGTTCCATTTTTAACAACACACAAATCGGACAGGGGCTTGCCCTATAAAAGAACTCGGACAGACAAGCAACAAAGAACTCGGACCCTCTTTCATTCACGTTTAAACTTCGGACAAGGGGGGGTAGGGTTCAAAACTCGGACCCCTTGTGCTCTAGGGATAATGGTCGGACAGAAGGTGGCATAACAAGCTCGGACCAAGGCACTCCTTTAAAACTCGGATAACCATTTATATTAAAGGTCGGACAAGTAGTCATGGGGGTCAAAAGTCGGACCCCTTGATCATTGCCAAAACTCGGACCAAAAAGGTTGGGGGGGGGGGGTTTCCCCTTCATAAAATTCGGACAAGGTGGTCCCTTGTCCAAAAACTCGGACCACCTAGATTCTTAAACAAAGTCGGACCAGGTTCTCTCATGAAGCTCGGACCATGTTAGTGTGTGAAACTCGGACACCCCATCAGCTTAAAGGTCGGACTAGGGTGGCTCTCATAAAATTCGGACATGCTATAACATATCATTAAAGGTCGGATATGCTTGTGTTAGCAAAACTCAGACACATTTACATGTTAAGAAGTCGGACTAATTCCAATGATAAAACTCAGGCTATTCAAAATCAAAGGTCGGACAAAATACTTCAATCATACGTTCTTTGAGATCACAACAGTTACACTTTATACATATTAACAGTTAAGTTCTATAGTTCATATGATCTGGAAACCCTAATTCATGTATACAGAGTGCAGATTTCATAAGCAATCAATCAACGATTACAACAATCATTCGGTGAACAATCTTATTGCCATACAACTAATCATTCATCATATCACAATAATCAACATCAATTGAAAACACAGAACCATCATATGATAAACTAGGGTTTTCAAGAATTACAAGAATCATGCATTGCTAATAATCAAACAATCAATAAACAATGATTACACAATTACCTTGAATGGTTCTAGGGAAGGAGAGGAATCAAGAGTGATGAATATCTTGGTGATGATGATTGCCAGAGAAAGTGAAAGTAGTGCTTGGATTTTTGTGAGAATGATTAGTGACAGAGGGATTAGGGTTCAGTATAGTTTAAGTTTCACTAATAACTCTAAACACCCTTAATTATTGTATTTTACAATAGCACACCATCTCAAACAGTTTCACAGTTTCACCACCAAGTGAATGTATTTAACAAATTTATCACAATTAACACATAACCATGCACAATCACACAATACACTTCATTGAATCGAAACGTATACAATTCTATAGAAATCAATTGTGCAATTAAACACCTAAACAATAAATGAACGTGCAATAAATGCGAAATAGAAATCTTGGAAATTCGAGTTGTCACATTATCCCCAACTTAAAAGAAATTTCGTCCCGAAATTTGGTACGCACTCACTGAGGAAGCTAAGTAGCTGTATTGTTCACTGGTTTTCCTGGGGTGTCACATCATCCCCCCGTTTTTCGAATTTCGTCCCGAAATTCCGCAGTAGTAGCTTCAGTCTCAGTAGTGGTTGCACTGGTTTCGAATAACTGGGGGTACTTTTCTGTCATCTGGTCTTCGCGTTCCCAGGTGTACTCTGGGCCACGTCGGGAGTTCCAACGAACTCGAACAAGAGGGATTCTCTTGCTTTTGAGAACCTTAACATCCCGGTCCGTGATTTCTACAGGTTCCTCGACGAACTGCAACCGCTCGTCGATAGTGAGTTCCTTAAAAGGAACTATGAGGGTCTCATCTGACAGGCACTTCTTCAGATTCGACACGTGAAATACATTGTGAACAGCACCGAGTTCAGCTGGTAGGTTTAGCTTGTAGGCCACTTTGCCTATTTTCTCAATGATCTCAAACGGTCCGACATACCGCGGGTTTAGTTTGCCCCGTTTGTCAAAACGAACCACACCCTTCCAGGGTGAGACTTTAAGTAAAACCCGGTCCCCGACCTGAAATTCCAAAGGCCTCCTACGCTTGTCTGCGTAGGCTTTCTGACGGTCGCGTGCTGCCGCCATGCGTTGTCGTATCTGTGCAATCTTTTCCGTGGCGTCCACTACAATCTCTGGACCCGTGATCTGACTATCCCCCACCTCTGCCCAACAGAGAGGTGACCGGCATTTACGTCCGTTCAATGCCTCGAATGGAGCGGCTTGTATGCTCGTGTGATAACTGTTATTATACGAAAACTCCACCAAAGGGAGATGCAGCCGTTGCCGAAATCGATAACACATGCCCGAAGCATGTCTTCAAGAGTCTGGATCGTTCGCTCAGACTGCCCATCCGTCTGAGGATCATATGCTGTGCTCATGTCTAACCGTGAGCCGAAAGATTTGTGCATCGCTTGCCATAGCTCTGACGTGAATCGTGCATCCCGATCCGAAATGATGGAGGTGGGCACCCCGTGCCTCGAAACAACTTCTTTAAGATAAATGTCTGCGAGAGTGGAGAACTTATCCGTTTCCTTTATAGCCAGGAAGTGTGCAGACTTGGTGAGTCGATCCACGATCACCCATATAGTATCATTCCCACGCTGGGATCTGGGTAGGCCTGTAACAAAATCCATGGAAATTTCTTCCCATTTCCATTGCGGTATCCTGGGCTGCTGAAGTAGGCCCGCTGGTTTCTGATACTCCACTTTGACTTTTTCACAAGTCAAACACTTGCCGACGTAAGTAGCGATGTGGGCTTTCATGCTAGGCCACCAATATGTTGTTTTGAGATCGTGATACATTTTATCCGACCCTGGATGTACCGAGTAGCGAGACTTGTGAGCTTCATCCATCACAAGTTCTCGTAAACCGCCGTATAGTGGTACCCAAATACGCCCTGTTACATAGTAGGCGCCGTCTCCCTTTTGTTCTAATCGTTGCCTTGAGCCGCGTAAAGCTTCAGCCTTTACGTTTTCTGGTTTCAACGCTTCTATCTGAGCAGTTCGTATCTGTGCAGGAAGACTGGACTGAATAGTGAGCTGTATGGCTCGTACACGCCTAGGTAAAGTGTCTTTCCGACTGAGAGCGTCAGCCACAACATTGGCTTTGCCTGGATGGTACTTGATGGCGCATTCGTAATCATTAAGCAGTTCGACCCATCGTCGTTGACGCATGTTCAATTCCTTCTGCTTGAAGATATGCTCGAGACTCCTGTGATCGGTGTAAATAGTGCACTTGGTACCGTACAGGTAGTGTCGCCATATCTTAAGCGCAAAAACAACAGCTCCCAGCTCTAAATCGTGCGTCGTGTAGTTCCGTTCATGAACCTTGAGTTGACGAGAGGCGTAGGTAATAACTTTATCCCGCTGCATCAATACACAACCAAGCCCCTGTATCGATGCGTCACAATAGACCACAAAATCATTCGTGCCCTCTGGCAATGAGAGAATAGGTGCGCTGCATAGTCTATCCTTCAGGTACTGAAAGGCAGTTTCTTGTGTATTACCCCAACGATAGGTAACACCCTTCTGTGTCAACATAGTGAGCGGCTGTGCGATCTTGGAGAAGTCTTTGATAAATCGCATGTAATACCCCGCCAAACCCAAGAATTGGCGTATTTCCGTTGGTGTACGCGGTGCAGGCCAGTTCCTGATCGAATCAACTTTGGATGGATCGACATGAATCCATCCCTGTTCACCACATGGCCTAAGAAGTGGACTTCACGAAGCTAGAAGTCGCATTTTGAAAACTTGGCATACAATTGCTCCTTTCGAAGAAGTTCCAAGATAAGACGTAAGTGCTGCTCGTGCTCCTCCTGACTCTTAGAGTAGATCAGAATGCCGTCGATGAAAACAATGACGAACTTGTCCAGGTAGGGTTTGCACACCCTGTTCATAAGATCCATGAAAACTGCAGGCACATTCGTAAGCCCAAATGGCATGACTAGAAACTCGTAGTGACCGTAGCGAGTTCTGAATGCTGTCTTGGAGACGTCCTCATCTCGGACTCTCAGCTGATGATACCCTGACCTTAAATCAATCTTGGAATAGTAACTCGACCCTTGCAACTGGTCGAATAAGTCGTCAATGCGTGGAAGAGGATAGCGGTTCTTCACTGTGACCCTGTTCAGTTCGCGGTAATCGATGCACATCCTGAAAGTGCCATCCTTCTTTTTCACGAATAATACTGGAGCTCCCCAAGGCGAAGAGCTTGGACGAATGAAGCCCTTATCCAAGAGCTCTTGTAGTTGCTTTGACAGTTCCTCCAGTTCGGTTGGAGCTAAACGATACGGTGCGCGGGCTATTGGTGCTGCTCCTGGAGCTAGTTCAACTTGAAACTCGACCTGGCGATGAGGCGGTAGACCAGGTAAATCTTCAGGAAACACTTGAGGGAATTCGCGTACAACTGGAATATCCTCTATTCTTTTCTCTGTTGTCGACGCATCAGTAACAAGTGCCAAGATGGCAGTATGCCCCTTTCGTAAACATTTCTGAGCCTTCAAGAAAGAGATAATGCCAACCACTGCACCACTCTTGTAGCCTTGAACTTCAAGAGGTTCTTTAACCGAACGAGAAATACGAATGATCTTCTCTTTACATAGAATCTCTGCCTGCTGCTTGGACAACCAATCCATGCCGATGACGATGTCGAAACTACCCAGAACTATTGGAATAAGATCAATCGAGAAGGCCTGACCCGCTAGAACGATGTTACAACCCTTGACTACATGCGTGGCTTCTACACTTTTACCATTTGCTAGTTCTACGACATGTTTGGTGTTTAGGGGTGTTGGTGTACGTTCTAACAATTTACTCATTTTCAAAGACATATAACTCGTATCCGCACCCGAATCAAACAAAACAGTAACATAAATGTCGTCAAGAAGAAACTTACCCATAACGACGTTGGGATCATTGCTGGCATCACCCTGCCCCAACACAAACGCACGACCCCTTGCTTCATTGCCGTTGTTGTTTCCACCGTTGTTGTTGTTGTTGCCATTTCCCTGATTGTTGTTATTGTTGTTGTTGTTCTGGTTCCTGTTTAGCTGAGGGCAGTGCCTTTTGAAGTGACCCTCTGCACCGCAATGAAAACACCCTTTGTTGCCCTGCTGTTGATTCTGCTGTGCTGGTGGCTGCTGCTGATTCTGATTCGCAGGTCGAGGGCTTCTACAATCTTTGGCCTCATGACCTATCTTGAGGCATCTTTGACAGCGACCCTTGTTACACTGGCCACTGTGGTGTCTGTTGCAGGTGTTACACTTTGGGAGGTTCCCTCGATATCCGCCCTGCCTGTGACTGCCTGAAGAGTGCTGACTGGGACTCTGGTAACTGTCAGTCTTTCGCTGCTGAACCTGTGACTGAACTGAAGCGGATCCCTTGCTAGAATCCCCATCCCATTTTCTCTTGTTTTCACTGGGAGTAGCAAGTGTAGTAGCAGTGGTAGCGGTAGCAGTAGCGCTGATACGTTTAGGCAGTCTGTTCTGATCCACTGCCTGATCTGTGATACGATGAGCGAGGCGCTGAATAACCTGAATGTTGTCAAGATTAGCCGATGTCACATGGCTCTGAATCTCTGGTGCTAATCCCTTGAGGTACAACTCGATGCGCTTGTATGGAGGGTCCACCATAGTTCGACACAGCACGGCCAGCTCGTTTGACCGTTTAGTATAAGCTTCGATTTCTGACCGAGTCATTTTCAAATGATAAAACTCATCCTCCAGCTTGTGGATGTCTTCCCGAGTGCAGTATTCCCTTTTTATCAGTTCCTTGAAATCATTCCATGGGGTGGCGTTAGCAGCTGCCAACCCTAAGATCTGCACTTGCGCGTTCCACCAAGTGAGCGCAATCCCTTCAAGTGTGCCAGTGGCGTATTTCACCCTGCGAGCCTCAGGGCATTCACACATCTCGAACACAGACTCGAGCTTTTCAAACCAGTGGAGGAGTCCAACCGCTCCTTCAGTGCCACTAAATGTGCTAGGACGACAATCCATGAAGTTCTTGAAAGTACACACAGGTGGCTGAACGTGTTGACCTAATGTGTAAGAATAAAATGAGGTTAAACATAAGAGTTGTTAGGAACGTAGGATCTAAAGATCCTAGGATGAGTTACGACTGCAGGGTATACCTCCTGCGTTTGCCGCTGCAAGTGCCGCAGCAACTTGTTCTTGAATGAGAGCCGCCAACTGGGCTTGAGTCATGTTCACACGTCCGGACATGATCTTCATAGTAAAGGTGAAATAAGTGAGAATGGTTCGCGAGTAGTGCGATGACAGAAGAGTGTAAGCACACACGAGTGTTCTCATGCAATAACAAATAGCGAGCTATGTAATCTAAGCATACCACGAGCAAAGTTCTATGTAAATTCATGATCATATTATTCTCAAGTTATTTTGACCATTGTTTGGGTCATTTTCTTGTCAATTGATTGTAAATTCCTTTTAAGCACCATCACTGAAGATGCTATTGTTACCAGAACAATTCCTATATTGATGAATGCACACAGTTGCAAAATGACCACTGATGATCTAATTTGAACCTCAAGAGTGTTTTATGCTTATACTCTTTTCTTTTGATTTCAAAAGTTTTGAGATAGCAACACTTTGAGATTTGTTCATTTTTTTTTCATTTTACCCTTTTTATTCATATGTTCAGAAATACTCACTAGGAGATTATATTTTGAACATACTTTGTCCATAATCATTTTGAAGCAATGTTTTGAGAGATCTGAACATTTTTGACCATATTTTATTACAGATCTCACATCACTTATGATTAGGACTGTTTTGACACCTTATTTTCTCAATGTGTTTATTGAAAACATCACAAATATCGAAACAACAATTGAAATCAATTTTGAAAGCATCGAACGATCCCATAATTTATCAGATATTTTACATATCTGAAAACTATGAGTGACATATGCATGAAAACACTTGTTGTGTGAGATTTGTGTGTCATATGGCATCTTGGTTGATTTACAGAGGTTTTGAATAACCATTTTGACCATGATTCACTCGTTACTCTGTTTTTCAACTGGATACAACCAATCCTTTAGTATCAATAACTTTTGAGCTGAACTGTTATGTCAAATTGATTGTTAGATCGAATTTGACTGTCCAAGCTCTGATACCAATTGTTTGGATCTGGGGCCATCATGATTGTGTTTGTTTGCATAAAATGAATAAGTGCAGCGGAAATGAGTAGCAAACTTTGTAAACATAATCAAAGGAAAGTATAGATTGATAAACAATTGCTATTTCATTGAGTCAAAAGATTTACAATAGAAAGCAAATGATTACAACAAGCTTACAATCTAAACTCCCCCTCAGCCTGATACACCAGAGTTGGTTGCACAAGATGAAAGGATTGAATTGAGGAGGTGAACTCACTCAAAACGAATAAAGTATAACAGTACAGAATACTGTCATATTTATAGGCAAACCAAACTACTGATGAGCTTCAGCTGACGTCACCATGATAGTGACATCTAACGACCTAACAAACTACAAATACTGTTTTATACAAACTACTGACATGCAACATCTGATAATTGGTAAAATACAAACTAGAGAAAACTACTACTTCACGTTCCACTGTTGTAGCCTGAGCACAGATGTTGAATCTTCAGTGCATTCTTCAAAGGTGATCTGTCTTTGAGAGAGCAGTGCTTGAGTCTTCAGCAGTACTTAGGAAACAGCAGTAAATAGAGCATCAGTGTTTGTCTTCAGCAGTCGTTGGATAATCATCAGAGTTTGGTTTATCAGTTGTTGTAGTTGAGCAGCACTTAAAATTCATCAGCTGTTAGATAACCACTGTCAAGGGGAGAGCATAGGATAAACTGCTGCTTATTGATGGTCCACTGAAGAGATCCGGTTTTGGCTTTACATTATCTGTTCCTCTGTTAGGGTTCAATCCCAACAATCTCCCCCTGTAACAGATAATGCCAAAACCCTTCCTTATTCAGGACCTTTATTACTCATCAAGAGTGCCTTAGATTGTGTCACACCCCCAAAATCCACCTGCGGAGTATCACCGCTTGGGAGCGTGACTGACCAGGATCAAGCCACCAATCATATAGAACAATATATATATAGTAAAAGTAATTGCCATTAAACCAAACCAAATCCATATGAAAGGTGTTCCAAAACATAAGTAAGTTATCATTGTTTAGCGGAAGCGTATAGATAAAACCCAACATAAATAAGTATGTAATGTCATAAGTGTTTTAAGAAACAATCACGATCCAAGCCCACAACGACTAGCTCCTCCCTGTGCAAGCTCCATATATCTAACGACCTGCAAGGCATGTAACAGAGGATCAACAACTAGTTGAGCGAGTTCACAGAAAGTAAATGCGTAATAGTAAGTTCATTCGTAACATGTGGCTCTACTGGGCCGATTGTACGTTCTATTGGTGGGGGCTTCCCATGTTGTATAACCACTAGACTATTCGTAACCATAAGTGTTCTCCATATCCCGAGAACAGTAACACGTACAAGTTTACGTAGGTTTTACGTAAGTAATCCTTCACAACCGAGGATAGGGGTACGCGGGGGTTTACTTAGGTTTTACGTAAGTGCCTGACACAACCGAGGCAGTAGTGAGTATAATTTCACGTAGGTTTTACGTGAGTATCCTTCACAACCGAGGATAGCGAGTAGCATAAGTATACGTAGGTTTTACGTATGTGTCCTGCACAACCGAGGACGATGGTATGGTAGTCTAGTAACAGTGTAAGTACGATTCTATTCAATCTCATTCCTTCAATCCCAATTCCCGTGCCCTGGGAATCCCATGCCTTAGTAAAAGTGTGAACTCACCTTGGTTTGCTCGGTATGCTAGGTTATGCACTCACAAGTAATCAATCAAGTCCTATTGTATACACATATAATAATCAGTTTCGAATTTGCAATATTTCACATGTAATCTATGTTTCACACAAATGCTCATCACAGTTTGTACTATCATGATCATTGATTCACCTTCTTGGGAGAGTCGCAGTCTTAACGATGTTAGCAACTTATCAGAGTTTACAAACATAACAGGAATGATACAGTCACACCGTTAACTAACTAGCAGGATATACTAATTGAGTTAACAACAGTTAACCACCTACATAGTCATGCACGTAACTTAACAATGTTAACAACTTAACAGGTTCAATCATATATTCACAGTTGTCACATATATCATATAACAACTTAACACATATTCGTAGTTCCATTTTTAACAACACACAAATCGGACAGGGGCTTGCCCTATAAAAGAACTCGGACAGACAAGCAAGAAAGAACTCGGACCCTCTTTCATTCACGTTTAAACTTCGGACAAGGGGGGGTAGGGTTCAAAACTCGGACCCCTTGTGCTCTAGGGATAAAGGTCGGACAGAAGGTGGCATAACAAGCTCGGACCAAGGCACTCCTTTAAAACTCGGATAACCATTTATATTAAAGGTCGGACAAGTAGTCATGGGGGTCAAAAGTCGGACCCCTTTTTATCAGTTCTTTGAAATCATTCCATGGGGTGGCGTTAGCAGCTGCCAACCCTAAGATCTGCACTTGCGCGTTCCACCAAGTGAGCGCAATCCCTTCAAGTGTGCCAGTGGCGTATTTCACACTGCGAGCCTCAGGGCATTCACACATCTCGAACACAGACTCGAGCTTTTCAAACCAGTGGAGGAGTCCAACCGCTCCTTCAGTGCCACTAAATGTGCTAGGACGACAATCCATGAAGTTCTTGAAAGTACACACAGGTGGCTGAATATGTTAACCTAATGTGTAAGAACAGAATGAGGTTAAACATAAGAGTTGTTAGGAACGTAGGATCTAAAGATCCTAGGATGAGTTACAACTGCAGGGTATACCTCCTGCGTTTGCCGCTGCAAGTGCCGCAACAACTTGTTCTTGAATGAGAGCCGCCAACTGGGCTTGAGTCATGTTCACACGTCCGGACATGATCTTCATAGTAAAGGTGAAATAAGTGAGAATGGTTCGCGAGTAGTGCGATGACAGAAGAGAGTAAGCACACACGAGTGTTCTCATGCAATGACAAATAGCGAGCTATGTAATCTAAGCATACCACGAGCAAAGTTCTATGTAAATTCATGATCATACTATTCTCAAGTTATTTTGACCATTGTTTGGGTCATTTTCTTGTCAATTGATTGTAAATTCCTTTTAAGCACCATCACTGAAGATGCTATTGTTACCAGAACAATTCCTATATTGATGAATGCACACAGTTGCAAAATGACCACTGATGATCTAATTTGAACCTCAAGAGTGTTTTATGCTTATACTCTTTTCTTTTGATTTCAAAAGTTTTGAGATAGCAACACTTTGAGATTTGTTCATTTTTTTTTCATTTTACCCTTTTTATTCATATGTTCAGAAATACTCACTAGGAGATTATATTTTGAACATACTTTGTCCATAATCATTTTGAAGCAATGTTTTGAGAGATCTGAACATTTTTGACCATATTTTATTACAGATCTCACATCACTTATGATTAGGACTGTTTTGACACCTTATTTTCTCAATGTGTTTATTGAAAACATCACAAATATCGAAACAACAATTGAAATCAATTTTGAAAGCATCGAACGATCCCATAATTTATCAGATATTTTACAGATCTGAAAACTATGAGTGACATATGCATGAAAACACTTGTTGTGTGAGATTTGTGTGTCATATGGCATCTTGGTTGATTTACAGAGGTTTTGAATAACCATTTTGACCATGATTCACTCGTTACTCTGTTTTTCAACTGGATACAACCAATCCTTTAGTATCAATAACTTTTGAGCTGAACTGTTATGTCAAATTGAGTCCAAGCTCTGATACCAATTGTTAGGATCTAGGGCCATCATGATTGTGTTTGTTTGCATAAAACGAATAAGTGCAGCGGAAATGAGTAGCAAACTTTGTAAACATAATCAAAGGAAAGTATAGATTGATAAACAATTGCTATTTCATTGAGTCAAAAGATTTACAATAGAAAGCAAATGATTACAACAAGCTTACAATCTAAACTCCCCCTCAGCCTGATACACCAGAGTTGGTTGCACAAGATGAAAGGATTGAATTGAGGAGGTGAACTCACTCAAAACGAATAAAGTATAACAGTACAGAATACTGTCATATTTATAGGCAAACCAAACTACTGATGAGCTTCAGCTGACGTCACCATGATAGTGACATCTAACGACCTAACAAACTACAAATACTGTTCTATACAAACTACTGACATGCAACATCTGATAATTGGTAAAATACAAACTAGAGAAAACTACTACTTCACGTTCCACTGTTGTAACCTGAGCACAGATGTTGAATCTTCAGTGCATTCTTCAAAGGTGATCAGTCTTTGAGAGAGCAGTGCTTGAGTCTTCAGTAGTACTTAGGAAACAGCAGTAGATAGAGCATCAGTGTTTGTCTTCAGCAGTCGTTGGATAATCATCAGAGTTTGGTTTATCAGTTGTTATAATTGAGCAGCACTTAAAATTCATCAGCTGTTAGATAACCACTGTCAAGGGGAGAGCATAGGATAAACTGCTGCTTATTGATGGTCCACTGAAGAGATCCGGTTTTGGCTTTACATTATCTGTTCCTCTGTTAGGGTTCAATCCCAACAATCTCCCCCTGTAACAGATAATGCCAAAACCCTTCCTTATTCAGGACCTTTATTACTCATCAAGAGTGCCTTAGATTGTGTCACACCCCCAAAATCCACCTGCGGAGTATCACCGCTTGAGCGTGACTGACCAGGATCAAGCCACCAATCATATAGAACAATATATATAGTAAAAGTAATTGCCATTAAACCAAACCAAATCCATATGAAAGGTGTTCCAAAACATAAGTAAGTTATCATTGTTTAGCGGAAGCGTATAGATAAAACCCAACATAAATAAGTATGTAATGTCATAAGTGTTTTAAGAAACAATCACGATCCAAGCCCACAACGACTAGCTCCTCCCTATGCAAGCTCCATATATCTAACGACCTGCAAGGCATGTAACAGAGGATCAACAACTAGTTGAGCGAGTTCATAGAAAGTAAATGCGTAATAGTAAGTTCATTTGTAACATGTGGCTCTACTGGGCCGATTGTACGTTCTATTGGTGGGGGCTTCCCATGTTGTATAACCACTAGACTATTCGTAACCATAAATGTTCTACATATCCCCAGAAAAGTAACACGTACAAGTTTACGTAGGTTTTACGTAAGTAATCCTTCACAACCGAGGATAGGGGTACGCGGGGGTTTACGTAGGTTTTACGTAAGTGCCTGACACAACCGAGGCAGTAGTGAGTATAATTTCACGTAGGTTTTACGTGAGTATCCTTTACAACCGAGGATAGCGAGTAGCATAAGTATACGTAGGTTTTACGTATGTGTCCTGCACAACCGAGGACGATGGTATGGTAGTCTAGTAACAGTGTAAGTACGATTCTATTCAATCTCATTCCTTCAATCCCAATTCCCGTGCCCTGGGAATCCCATGCCTTAGTAAAAGTGTGAACTCACCTTGGTTTGCTCGGTATGCTAGGTTATGCACTCACAAGTAATCAATCAAGTCCTATTGTATACACATATAATAATCAGTTTCGAATTTGCAATATTTCACATGTAATCTATGTTTCACACAAATGTTCATCACAGTTTGTACTATCATGATCATTGATTCACCTTCTTGGGAGAGTCGTAGTCTTAACGATGTTAGCAACTTATCAGAGTTTACAAACATAACAAGAATGATACAGTCACACCGTTAACTAACTAGCAGGATATACTAATTGAGTTAACAACAGTTAACCACCTACATAGTCATGCACGTAACTTAACAATGTTAACAACTTAACAGGTTCAATCATATATTCACAGTTGTCACATATATCATATAACAACTTAACACATATTCGTAGTTCCATTTTTAACAACACACAAATCGGACAGGGGCTTGCCCTTTAAAAGAACTCGGAAAGACAAGCAACAAAGAACTCGGACCCTCTTTCATTCACGTTTTGTCACACCCTGGCTTTGCGGAAGCGTGGTTAATTTGGTGTGACTTCTTAATACCATAGCTTAATCATAACAAAGCTATATGAATTAAAAACATGCAAGAATCATCCATTAAATTTTAAAACCAAACATAGTATCATTGTTTAAACGGAACAACACTCTAATAATCATAACATTGTTTCCCAAACAAAACAACTTAAACATAACACAAACACAGTTTAAGGACTGTGACTTGTCCAGGAAAGAGTCACATTCCCTAAACCCCGGATGATCTTGGAAACTAGTGCAGCGGGAAAACGTGCCATACCGTGCCAGATCTTTTAATTCCCTGAAATACATGTAAGTTGAAAAATCAACAATAATGTTGAGCGAGTTCATGTGTAAGTGAGTAAGTAAACCTTTGTATTTATCAAAAATCCTGGTATGTAGCAAATAAGGAAAAAGAGATCACCAATGGTTTGCAAGGCCATTGATATGTGTGAAATGCAAGTAGGAAGGCTCAAACCTAGCAGATTTATGCGTCGGGTACAAAGTCATCCCGAGGTCCGTTATGCTGGGCCTGGGACTGGGCTCGCTACACCCAAATAGATCTATCGCTCCTGCCCCTTGGTCCTACCCTGAGGATTAATGACCTCAAGTTTCCGCCTACCCATTCACATGATCTAGAAAGTAACCCTCCTTACGCTAACCATACCATGTATAAAGTAATTATAAACATTGTAACATGTATTTCACCCTCGCAGTTTAGAAAACTGAAAACAGTTAAGAGAAAAGGGGGACATGAACTCACAGTCAGTGCGTCTCTACCAAGTACTCCGAATGTCAGCTGTGCGACGACCTACATGTACTAATTCTATTAGACGGATGGCCGTGCCTTAGCTTTATAGTTTAGGTTTTTGGGAAATAGTTAGACAACTATTCCGTGTTTATATTTTGCATGTACTTGGTAGTTAATCTCCTTCCCAAGGATGGGGGATTTAATACATGTGCGTTCAATTTATAATATTAAGTCTCACTTAATATATTTTTTTTACTTCTACTTCCAAAATATAAATATTTTTCTCAAAAATATTATATTTTCACTTCACATAGTACTTCCAAAATAATGCGTTGACAAAATACGCGTTCATGAATATTTCCGTATAATGCGTAAGTTACGTTTTAGTAATCGTGTGGTAATAATAATTACCGTTGTAACTTATATGTTTATCGTGAAAGCGTTTGTATTATTTTGGATTTGTCAACGTTTGCAAATATTATTTTTACTCTAAAAATAATATTTGTGTATTTTCACAAAATAATCATAAACAGTGTTGTGAAAAATTATATTTATCAAATGTATATTTATAACGTTTAGTTTTGGGAAAACCCCACCTCCGAATATTTGTAAATAAAGTCATGGCGAAATATATTTTGAAAACATATCAAAATAATTCTAACACTTGTAAATAATTCTAAGTGTTATATTTTTAGAAAAATTTCGCCAGAGTTTCCCCTGTAACTGGAGGTGGCCACGCTTTCAAGCGTATCATTTTCTTTAACAAAAATCATTTCAACAACTTCTTGATTCAACCAAACAATTTCTGACACATCAAACTAGTCGACAAGCATGTAAATCGCATAATCACATGAACTTGTAGTTTTTCCGAAAACTATAGTGTAGATCCCGTTATATTTTGTGGATCTATGTGTAAAGTAACTTAATCCTGTAAAAACCTCATTTTTAGAATAAATCTATCTTTACAACTTCCCGTCATCTTTTGCAAAAATTATCATTTTGTCGGATCTTTCATTTCACAAGTGTTTATACACTTGCGGTTTGTAAAAATCACACTTGTTAGTGTGTTATCTGTCTTTTAGAAAACATGATTTTCTCGACACTTGGTCCTTTGAAAATACCACTTGCAGATACGTAGATCCGCTAGTTTTAAACACTATTTTACAAGTAAAAATACTTTTACACAAGTTCATGTTTCTCGTGTGGTAGAGTTTCACCTTTTAACCCTTGTACCGATAGAAACAAGCTTATGTCAAGATCTATGATCTTAACAAAGTCGAGTTAAACGATGATCTGAGCTACCACAACGTAGATCGGGCCTAAATAATCACAACTTTCAAGTACTACAACTTTTACACAATTATTAAGCTTTTAACCAACAAGATTCATGTATTTAGTAGACTTTAAAGATTCAAAATGCAAGTTTCCGACTTTTAACCGTTATAAATCTTATTAACCATCTTAGAATGATCCAAGTATGAGTTTTAAGTGTTATACCTCTAGCTCGGGGCTAGGGAAGAATCTAGGCGAAAATGTGGTGGATAAAAGCAAGATAACGAGGTCCTTCGCCTTCCGTTAGCTCCAAGACTCCTTATGCGTGACCCGAAAGACTTGTATGTGCTTGGAATGTGGAGAGTGGAAGTCGAAAATGGATGGATGGCAAGAGGGGTGTTCGGCCGTGAGCTAGAGAGGGCAAGGGAGAGAGAGTTTTGGTGAAATGTGAAGTGTGGATCTCTTGTGTTTAAGCTAGGTACTTATAGATAAAATTGAGGTGATTAACCCTTGGATCATATGTTCTCTAGATTTTAAGCACAACCAATATAATAATCAAGTCTTGTACTCTTGTGTTCCCCTCTAGTTGGGCCGATTACATGAGAGGGGGGGGGTCTAGTTCGATTTCAATCACATGGTTAGAGTTTAGTTATGTTAAACCAAGTTAGGTTTAGGGTTAATTCGGTTAGTCACATGTTGTGCTTTAACGCGGGTGTTAGGGTATTCAGGGACCCTAACTGGCTCAGAAAAAGACCAATAATATTATTGTCAATATTTTTATGTTCCAGGTATAATCCGGTTGTTCGGTTGGATAGAAATCCATTAAAGTGCTTAAATAAGCTTTTAAGTGTCGTAAATAATATTTTTAGTGACACACTCATTCTGCAAAGTGTCAGGAATATTTTCCTCATGTTTTGGCACTTTATTAGTTAGCCAGAAGCTAGTATGTTAATAAAAGTGCTGTGTTTCGTGCTTAGAGTACGTTTTAGGCACATCCAGTCATTATATCTTATTCCTAGAGACGCAATTCTACAACCCTTGTATCCCTACACTCACTATGGGTGTAGTAAAATATTTCTGGCTCATACAGGCCCTTAGAGGCAGTGTCTGCCTGATGCTGGCTTTATCAGCATGTTCAATAGGTTATCCGTTCTAATGCTACTGTGCTTTAGTGCATCATGTTTGTCACTAAGGTTCAACTTGTAAATAATGTAGTGACGGAAATCAAAGTATGATGCAGGAATATACAAGTACTAGAAATCAAGTAGCAGTTCGTCAGCAATTTCAGTTAAGCACAGTAATTAAGCAGCAATTAATTATTAATTAAATCGTACGGATACCTGGTTTAGTGAGGGTTGTCACATTCTCCCCCCGTTAGAAAAATTTCGTCCCGAAATTTTAAGTTCTGCTTGTAGAAGCAGGGTTCTCAGGAAATAGGTGGGGGTATCTCTCTTTCATTCGGTCCTCACGCTCCCAGGTGAATTCAGGACCATGTCTAGCATTCCAACGAACTTTGACGAGCTTGACACTGCTCCGGCGGGTCTTGTTTACTTTCCAATCCGTAACCTCAACTGGTTCTTCAACGAAATGGAGCGTGTCGTCAACATGAATTTCATCGGTAGGAATGGCAACGGTATATTGCGTTGGGCTTCTCTTCAGATTGGATACATGAAATGTATCGTGAACGCCATTCAGTTCGGCGGGTAGGTCCAACTTGTATGCTACTAACCCGATTCTCTCCAAGATCTTGAATGGTCCAATATACCTCGGGTTCAACTTTCCACATTTGCCAAAGCGTGCCACACCCTTCCAGGGTGATACCTTCAACAAAACCATCTCACCAACCTCAAACTCTAGAGGTTTCCTGCTTCGATCTGCGTAGGCTTTCTGCCTGTCACGAGCCGCACTGATGCGATCTCGTATCTGGGCGATCTTGTCGATGGTTTCCTGGACTACTTCAGGACCAACCAATTGTCTATCACCTGCGTCAGCCCAACAAAGCGGTGATCTGCACTTGCGCCCATATAAAGCTTCGAATGGCGCGGCACCAATACTGGTGTGGTAGCTGTTGTTGTATGAAAACTCAACCAGAGGCAAATGTTTATCCCAGCTACCGCCTAAATCCATAACACACGCTCTCAGCATGTCCTCCAACGTCTGAATCGTCCGCTCGCTTTGACCGTCGGTCTGCGGGTGAAACGCGGTGCTCATATTCAACCTTGAGCCAAAGGCTTCCTGGAAGGATTGCCAAATCTTTGATACGAACCTTCCGTCTCTATCAGAGATAGTCGAGAGAGGTACTCCATGGCGTGTAACAATCTCTCTCATGTAAATTTCGGCCAGTTTGCTCGTATCATCCTTCTCTCGGATAGGTAGGAAGTGTGCTGACTTCGTTAAGCGGTCCACTATTACCCAAATAGTGTCATGGCCTCTTGGCGTTCTTGGCAACTTCGTAATAAAATCCATAGAGATTTGTTCCCACTTCCACTTGGGAATCTCTGGTTGCTGCAGAAGTCCCGAAGGCTTCTGGTATTCCGCCTTAACTTTGACGCAAGTTAAACATTTGCTCACGTAAACAGCCACATCGCCTTTCATCCTAGGCCACCAATAGTAATCTTTAAGATCCTGGTACATCTTATCCGCTCCAGGATGGATAGAGTACCGCGACTTGTGAGCTTCATCAAAAATAACCTTCCTTAAACCACCAAACAGAGGAACCCAAATCCTTTTCTCATAACACAACGTTCCTTCCCTGTTTGGTACCAATAACTTCTCCATCCCACAGAGATACTCTTCTTCAAGGTTTCTTTCCTTGAGAGCTTCTTTCTGCGCGGCACGAATGCGCAGAGGAAAGTCGGTTCGAATAACCATCTCCAAAGCCCTAACCCTTATGGGCTTGATCCTCTCTTTTCGACTTAGGGCATCGGTGACCACATTCGCCTTCCCTGGATGATACTTAATCTCGTAGTCGTAATCATTCAACAGTTCTACCCATCGTCTTTGCCTCATATTCAACTCCTTCTGGTTGAATATGTGTTGGAGGCTCTTGTGATCTATGAAGATTGTGCACTTCGTACCATAAAGGTAGTGTCTCCAGATCTTCAAAGCGAAAACCACTGCGCCTAGCTCCAAATCATGCGTGGTATAGTTCTTTTCGTGTACCTTCAGTTGGCGTGACGCGTAGGCAATAACCTTTTGGCGTTGCATCAACACACAACCCAATCCTTGACGCGATGCGTCGCAGTATACCACAAAATCATCTGTACCCTCTGGTAGAGCTAAGATTGGCGCGTTGCAGAGCTTTTCTTTCAATACCTGGAACGCTTCTTCCTGTTTGATTCCCCAATCAAACTTCTTATCCTTCTGAGTGAGGAGCGTCAATGGTTGAGCATTCTTCGAAAAGTTCTCGATGAATCTTCGGTAATAGCCAGCCAAACCCAAGAATTGCCGAATCTCGGTTGGCGTCTTTGGCGTTTCCCAATCCTTGATCGCCTCGATCTTGGTGGGATCCACGTGGATTCCATCTCCATTCACCACGTGCCCAAGGAATTGCACTTCTCTTAGCCAAAACTCGCACTTAGAGAACTAGGCGTACAACTGTTCCTTCTTTAGCAGCTCCAGAATGGCTCTTAAATGCTGCTCGTGCTCAGCCTTCGTCTTTGAATAAATCAAAATATCATCGATGAATACAATCACGAACTTATCCAGCTACGGCTTGCAAACTCGATTCATCAAATCCATGAACACTGCAGGTGCGTTTGTCAGACCAAACGGCATAACGAGAAACTCGTAGTGTCCATATCGGGTTCTGAAGGCTGTCTTTGGGATACTCTCTTCCTGTATCCGTAGCTGATGGTATCCAGATCGAAGATCGATCTTTGAATAAAAGCTTGAACCTTGTAGTTGGTCAAACAGATCACCGATTCTTGGCAGGGGATACCTATTCTTGATCGTCAGCTTGTTCAACTCTCTGTAGTCAATACACATACGGAAACTACCGTCCTTCTTCTTGACAAACAAAACTGGAGCTCCCCAAGGCGAGAAGCTCGGTCGGATGAATCCCTTGTCTAACAACTCTTGAAGTTGTGTCGATAGTTCCTGCATCTCGGATGGGGCAAGTCTGTAGGGTGCCTTAGCCACAGGCGCGGCGCCTGGAACTAAGTCAATGCGAAACTCCACTTGTCTTTGAGGCGGCAAGCCAGGTAAATCTTTTGGGAAGACTTCTGGGTACTCCCTCACGACCGGGATGTCTTCGATCTTTGGCTCAGCAGCCTTCTTATCTACAATGTGTGCCAGAAAGGCAGCACATCCCTTCTGCAAACACTTTCTTGCCTTCAGGCAGCTAATAATCCTCAACGGCGTCTCACGCTTCTCTCCGTGAACAATAATGGTCTCACCATCATCGGTCGGGATACGAACGACCTTCTCATGACAAACTATCTCGGCCTTGTTGCTCGATAACCAATCCATCCCTACTACCACGTCGAAGCTTCCCAACTGGACTGGTAGTAGATCTAGAGCGAACTCGCGCTCTCCCAACTCGATTACGCAACCTCGAATCACCTCATTAGCTTCTACTAACTTCCCATTCGCTAATTCGATCGAGTACGGAGTATCTAACTTACTAGCGGCTAAACCAAGCATATTCTTAAATTCTAACGATACGAAGCTATAATCGGCGCCAGTATCAAATAAAACGGATGCATAGCGTTGGTTTACAGTGAACGTACCAGTGACAACATTGGGATCCTGGCGCGCTTCCCTTGCTTCTATGTTGAAAACCCTCCCGCGGGCTTGGTTCAATTCCGGGCAATTCCTCTTGTAATGCCCAACCTCACCGCAGTTGAAACATCCGGGCCTCTGCCCGTTCCCACCATTGTTTCCCGCTTGGTCGTTTCTCTGATTACGATTCATGGCGCCCGCTTGGTTTGCATTATTGACTCGGTTTCCATCACCTCCACTGTTCCCTTGGGGGCGGTTCCCAGTACCACTACGGTTATTTCCATTCCCACATCCTCTCTTGCCTCCCTGGCCAGCAGTAGCCCAACAAGTCTCCTTCAGGTGGCCAGTCTTTCCACATGCTTCACAAACCTTCAACCCACAGCGGCAAGAATGATGGCGCTGACAGTTATTACACTTGGGCTGGGTGCCCATGTATCCCTTTCCTTTCTTCCTACTACCAGCTGTATCTTGCGCTGGCGCATTTGATTCCCCTTTCTTAACCACCACCCCGGTGCCCTGCTTGAAGTTTGAAAACTTTCACTTGTTCCCTCCAGATGACTCCACATGAGTCTCCTTCTTCTTAGGCTCCACTTCATCAAACTTGTTCAAGCGAATTGCCTCCTCCGTAAGAGCCACGCTCAAATCAATGGCTTCAGTGATAGTCGCAGGTTTAGAGGAGGTCACCATGCTTATGATTTGAGGAGCTAATCCCCAAATGAAGCGTTCGATTCTTTTGAACTCAGGAGTGACCATGTAGGGTACCACATGCGACAAGTCGTGGAACCTCTAAACATACTCTGCTATCTTAGGACCTTCCATTTTCAAATGCCAGAACTCGGTCTCCAATCTCTGAATTTCAGCGCGGGAACAGTACTTCTTGCGCATGAGTTCCTTCAGTTCAGCCCAAGTCAGCGCGTAAGCAGCAGCTTCGCCAAGTGTCTGTACTTGTAGATTCCACCATGATAGGGTTCCATCCAAAAATAGCCCAGAGATGTAAGTGACTTGCTGATCCAATGCGCATT
This sequence comes from Helianthus annuus, assembly GCF_002127325.2. Lineage (NCBI taxonomy): Eukaryota > Viridiplantae > Streptophyta > Magnoliopsida > Asterales > Asteraceae > Helianthus > Helianthus annuus. The sequence continues at coordinate 122,426,212 of NC_035438.2, read as the reverse complement.
TGCTCATGCGAAGAACGGATTCTGTTTTCTCAGCCCAGCGGACAAAAGCGACAGCACCTCCTGTGCCATCAAAGTTTACGGGCTTGCAGTCCAAGAACTGTTTGTAGGTGCACCCTGCACATACATTACAACGCATGATTGGCATTAGCACTCTTGCTAAAGGGATCCGTTTAGGTCATGGTATGTCTTAATGACTTAGGGTTACCATGAGGTGGATTGTTGTTGTTGCCAGTGTTCCCAGAGTTGCTTCCACTCATTCCTCCTTGAGAGGCAGCATATTGAGCAATAGCAGCAGCAATGACTTGCTGTAGTTCGGCCTGAGTCATAGGCATTTGCTGTTGTTGTCGTCTTGGCGGCATCTTCTAAAGATGTGTTTACGTTGGTCAGGCCATAATAACGCGTACGTATATAGTAATAGTAATAGCACATAACATCTCATGTTATCAATACTTTACAAATACTAATCACACAACATCCCATGTCACAAATATCATACACACCACATCCCATGTCATAAAAATATACACACAACATCCCATGTCATAATAATGTAAATAAGCAATCAAGCGAATCAAATATGATGAGAATACTGCGATTGCCATATATATCGAGACCACAACGTAAATGTATCAGTACATCACTGTGTCATACAATCATCAATCAACTAGGGGCTACATCACCCCTGTCCAAAAGTTATATCAGTGTCAAATACATCAAATACATCAAGTATGTGTCAAAAGTCAGTATCATCATGTAGTCTCCAAAATGCTATGCAACCAAAAGCAATCGCGGTCCTCTCACCAACGTCTACACAAGCAGTACTGATGAGCTCTATACAGATGGCGGTGGAGGAGGGGGAAAGTAAGTGTAAAGCAAGCGACGTAACTGGAGCCAGTCCTCCTCCATAGCTTGCTGAGTACGGATGACAGAAGCAACCTGCTGCTCTAGTGTAAAGAGACGAGCGGCATCATCTGGGGGTAATGATCGACATGGCTGAAGAGGAGAGTGTATCTGACCATGGCATGAACATGGTGGCAACTTAGCTCTCTCGAGCTCCTGAAGACGCTGCGTGTGTGACTCGTGCTGATGAACGAAGGACATCAAAACGTCCTCTATGGTGTGTCCCACATGAAATGGATGGTAAGGATCAGTAGGTGGCATGATTAGTGGTGTCGACCAAAGCAAAGGCTCACTGGTGGGGTCAAACGGTGCCACATGAAACGGTGAAGTAGAGGGTGGAACAGATGACATCTGGGGCATGAAGGGAATAGACATCGGTACGTGCCCAAAAGGATGGGCTGAAGAGCCCTCTCCAGGCCTCGCTGGAGGTACGAACTGAGGAACCTGAAAAGTGAAATCAACAGGTCGTGTAACAGGGATCTGAGGGGGCAAAGGTGGAACGTCCTCATCAGCAGGTATCCAACCGTGCTGTGCATGCTCATCCGGTGGATCAATGTGGTCTGCAAACAGTGCGTGCTCAGGCTCAAGTGGAACGTGATCAAATGGGGGATCAACAATAGGATCAACTGGTGCAATGTGCTCAACAGGTATATCAGCAACAAAAGGTGGAGGAACAACAGGATCGACAGCAACAACATGATCACCCTCCAGATGATCATCAACGGGCGGGTCAGCTAGAACAGGCTCAACTGGGATGCCAGCATGTACGGGGTCATGCTCGGGCATAGGATCGAGAGCAGCTGCCTGCTCAGGAGCCAAGGCAGGCTCGTGGTCATCAAAAGCCATCTCGAAATCAAAATCGGGATCAATAGGATCAACTGGATCAGCGGGATCCTCCATGGGCTGGTCCATCGGGATAAACTCGATATCATGATCCGGGTCGAATCCCGGAGGAAAGATGGGATCAGAATCCTCTATATCATCATGGTCAAATGAGAAGCTAGGAATAGGTGCGGCAGAGGATGCCTGGTCAGGATCCGAATCGTGTGCAAAGTGCGGTGCGCTCACCTCGTGAGAAGGTGCGGATGCCACAGACTCAAAGGTGTCTGGGACCGGTGAATGTGCGGGTGAGTCCTCGGCAGGGGCATCAGCGATCATCAGAAGATCGCCAGCAGGAAGTAGGGCTGCGTCCGGGATCTCATCCTCTATAGGCTCATCCTCAAACAGATCGATATCGCCATCAGCCTCGGCGTCAAGTAGTAAGTCATATGCGGGATAAACAGCTAAAGGTATAGGAGCCGGAATCACAACTAGAGGTAGGTACTCAGCAGGGGGGCCATCCGCAGGCTCATCAGCACCCTCGGGTAGTGCGAAGGACTGGAAATCGTCGTCGTCCGTGCTGGTGGAATCAGATGTATGCACCTCATGCTCCGAAGATGGGAGGTCATCAGATACGATAGGTAGGGGTCCGGTGGTGTCCGAGTCACCTGTGCCTGGTGAGTCCATGTGTCTGTAACACCAACACAAATATGCACAAATAATCAGTCATACAATCAGGTAATCACATAAGTCACCAAGTAAAAATCACATAATTCTCCTAGTCCCACTAGCCTCCCAGACTGCTCTTCCTAGTCCCACTAGCCAATTCTCCCAGCCTCCCAGACTGCTCTTCCTAGTCCCACTAGCCTCCCAGTCTCTCAGACTGACATTCCTAGTCCCACTAGCCTCCCAGTCTCTCAGACTGACATTCCTAGTCCCACTAGCCAATTCTCCCAGCCTCCCAGACTGACTCCCTAGTCCCACTAGACAACTACCTCGATCCATTGGATCGAGCCTCGGCCTCCCATACCGAGCCTCAGCCTCCCAGACTGAGCCTAAAAATAATAAATAAAATGCGCTCAACATTTGTTTATAAAAAGGTTTTGGATCTGGACTTAAGTGGTATGCAGTAAAAATGTTTTCGTGAGAGCCCTAGTGATCATAGTCTAGACTCGAGAAGGAATCCTAGTTCGCTATGATCAGAGCTCTGATACCAAGCTGTCACACCCTGGCTTTGCGGAAGCGTGGTTAATTTGGTGTGACTTCTTAATACCATAGCTTAATCATAACAAAGCTATATGAATTAAAAACATGCAAGAATCATCCATTAAATTTTAAAACCAAACATAGTATCATTGTTTAAACGGAACAACACTCTAATAATCATAACATTGTTTCCCAAACAAAACAACTTAAACATAACACAAACACAGTTTAAGGACTGTGACTTGTCCAGGAAAGAGTCACGTTCCCTAAACCCCGGATGATCTTGGAAACTAGTGCAGCGGGAAAACGTGCCATACCGTGCCAGATCTTTTAATTCCCTGAAATACATGTAAGTTGAAAAATCAACAATAATGTTGAGCGAGTTCATGTGTAAGTGAGTAAGTAAACCTTTGTATTTATCAAAAATCCTGGTATGAAGCAAATAAGGAAAAAGAGATCACCAATGGTTTGCAAGGCCATTGATATGTGTGAAATGCAAGTAGGAAGGCTCAAACCTAGCAGATTTATGCGTCGGGTACAAAGTCATCCCGAGGTCCGTTATGCTGGGCCTGGGACTGGGCTCGCTACACCCAAATATATCTATCGCTCCTGCGCCTCGGTCCTACCCTGAGGATTAATGACCTCAAGTTTCCGCCTACCCATTCACATGATCTAGAAAGTAACCCTCCTTACGCTAACCATACCATGTATAAAGTAATTATAAACATTGTAACATGTATTTCACCCCCGCAGTTTAGAAAACTGAAAACAGTTAAGAGAAAAGGGGGACATGAACTCACAGTCAGTGCGTCTCTACCAAGTACTCCGAATGTCAGCTGTGCGACGACCTACATGTACTAATTCTATTAGACGGATGGCCGTGCCTTAGCTTTATAGTTTAAGTTTTTGGGAAATAGTTAGACAACTATTCCGTGTTTATATTTTGCATGTACTTGGTAGTTAATCTCCTTCCCAAGGATGGGGGATTTAATACATGTGCGTTCAATTTATAATATTAAGTCTCACTTAATATATTTTGTTTACTTCTACTTCCAAAATATAAATATTTTTCTCAAAAATATTATATTTTCACTTCACATAGTACTTCCAAAATAATGCGTTGACAAAATACGCGTTCATGAATATTTCCGTATAATGCGTAAGTTACGTTTTAGTAATCGTGTGGTAATAATAATTACCGTTGTGACTTATATGTTTATCGTGAAAGCGTTTGTATTATTTTGGATTTGTCAACGTTTGCAAATATTATTTTTACTCTAAAAATAATATTTGTGTATTTTCACAAAATAATCATAAATAGTGTTGTGAAAAATTATATTTATCAAATGTATATTTATCACGTTTAGTTTTGGGAAAACCCCACCTCCGAATATTTGTAAATAAAGTCATGGCGAAATATATTTTGAAAACATATCAAAATAATTCTAACACTTGTAAATAATTCTAAGTGTTATATTTTTAGAAAAATTTCGCCAGAGTTTCCCCTGTAACTGGAGGTGGCCACGCTTTCAAGCGTATCATTTTCTTTTACAAAAATCATGTCAACAACTTCTTGATTCAACCAAACAATTTCTGACACATCAAACTAGTCGACAAGCATGTAAATCGCATAATCACATGAACTTGTAGTTTTTCCGAAAACTATAGTGTAGATCCCGTTATATTTTGTGGATCTATGTGTAAAGTAACTTAATCCTGTAAAAACCTCATTTTTAGAATAAATCTATCTTTACAACTTCCCGTCATCTTTTGCAAAAATTATCATTTTGTCGGATCTTTCATTTCACAAGTGTTTATACACTTGTGGTTTGTAAAAATCACACTTGTTAGTGTGTTATCTGTCTTTTAGAAAACATGATTTTCTCAACACTTGGTCCTTTGAAAATACCACTTGCAGATACGTAGATCCGCTAGTTTTAAACACTATTTTACAAGTAAAAATACTTTTACACAAGTTCATGTTTCTCGTGTGGTAGAGTTTCACCTTTTAACCCTTGTACCGATAGAAACAAGCTTATGTCAAAATCTATGATCTTAACAAAGTCGGGTTAAACGATGATCCGAGCTACCACAACGTAGATCGGGCCTAAATAATCACAACTTTCAAGTACTACAACTTTTACACAATTATTAAGCTTTTAACCAACAAGATTCATGTATTTAGTAGACTTTAAAGATTCAAAATGCAAGTTTCTGACTTTTAACCGTTATAAATCTTATTAACCATCTTAGAATGATCCGCGTATGAGTTTTAAGTGTTATACCTCTAGCTCGGGGCTAGGGAAGAATCTAGGCGAAAATGTGGTGGATAAAAGCAAGATAATGAGGTCCTTCGCCTTCCGTTAGCTCCAAGACTCCTTATGCGTGACCCGAAAGACTTGTATGTGCTTGGAATGTGGAGAGTGGAACTCGAAAATGGATGGATGGCAAGAGGGGTGTTCGGCCGTGAGCTAGAGAGGGCAAGGGAGAGAGAGTTTTGGTGAAATGTGAAGTGTGGATCTCTTGTGTTTAAGGTAGGTACTTATAGATAAAATTGAGGTGATTAACCCTTGGATCATATGTTCTCTAGATTTTAAGCACAACCAATATAATAATCAAGTCTTGTACTCTTGTGTTCCCCTCTAGTTGGGCCGATTACATGAGAGGGGGGGGGGGGTCTAGTTCGATTTCAATCACATGGTTAGAGTTTAGTTATGTTAAACCAAGTTAGGTTTAGGGTTAACTCGGTTAGTCACATGTTGTGCTTTAACGCGGGTGTTAGGGTATTCAGGGACCCTAACTGGCTCAGAAAAAGACAAATAATATTATTGTCAATATTTTTATGTTCCGGGTATAATCCGGTTGTTCGGTTGGATAGAAATCCGTTAAAGTGCTTAAATAAGCTTTTAAGTGTCGTAAATAATATTTTTAGTGACACACTCATTCTGCAAAGTGTCAGGAATATTTTCCTCATGTTTTGGCACTTTATTAGTTAGCCAGAAGCTAGTATGTTAATAAAAGTGCTGTGTTTCGTGCTTAGAGTACGTTTTAGGCACATCCAGTCATTATATCTTATTCCTAGAGACGCAATTCTACAACCCTTGTATCCCTACACTCACTATGGGTGTAGTAAAATATTTCTGGCTCATACAGGCCCTTAGAGGCAGTGTCTGCCTGATGCTGGCTTTATCAGCATGTTCAATAGGTTATCCGTTCTAATGCTACTGTGCTTTAGTGCATCATATTTGTCACTAAGGTTCAACTTGTAAATAATGTAGTGACGGAAATCAAAGTATGATGCAGGAATATACAAGTACTAGAAATCAAGTAGCAGTTCGTCAGCAATTTCAGTTAAGCACAGTAATTAAGTAGCAATTAATTATTAATTAAATCGTACGGATACCTGGTTTAGTGAGGGTTGTCACACGTTTAAACTTCGGACAAGGGGGGGTAGGGTTCAAAACTCGGACCCCTTGTGCTCTAGGGATAAAGGTCGGACAGAAGGTGGCATAACAAGCTCGGACCAAGGCACTCCTTTAAAACTCGGATAACCATTTATATTAAAGGTCGGACAAGTAGTCATGGGGGTCAAAAGTCGGACCCCTTGATCATTGCCAAAACTCGGACCAAAAAGGTTGGGGGGGGTTTCCCCTTCATAAAATTCGGACAAGGTGGTCCCTTGTCCAAAAACTCGGACCACCTAGATTCTTAAACAAAGTCGGACCAGGTTCTCTCATGAAGCTCGGACCATGTTAGTGTGTGAAACTCGGACACCCCATCAGCTTAAAGGTCGGACTAGGGTGGCTCTTATAAAATTCGGACATGCTATAACATATCATTAAAGGTCGGATATGCTTGTGTTAGCAAAACTCAGACACATTTACATGTTAAGAAGTCGGACTAATTCCAATGATAAAACTCAGGCTATTCAAAATCAAAGGTCGGACAAAATACTTCAATCATACGTTCTTTGAGATCACAACAGTTACACTTTATACATATTAACAGTTACGTTCTATAGTTCATATGATCTGGAAACCCTAATTCATGTATACAGAGTGCAGATTTCATAAGCAATCAATCAACGATTACAACAATCATTCGGTGAATAATCTTATCGCCATACAACTAATCATTCATCATATCACAATAATCAACATCAATTGAAAACACAGAACCATCATATGATAAACTAGGGTTTTCAAGAATTACAAGAATCATGCATTGCTAACAATCAAACAATCAATAAACAATAATTACACAATTACCTTGAATGGTTCTAGGGAAGGAGAGGAATCAAGAGTGATGAATATCTTGGTGATGATGATTGCCAGAGAAAGTGAAAGTAGTGCTTGGATTTTTGTGAGAATGATTAGTGAAAGAGGGATTAGGGTTAAGTATAGTTTAAGTTTCACTAATAACTCTAAACACCCATAATTATTGTATTTTACAATAGCACACCATCTCAAACAGTTTCACAGTTTCACCACCAAGTTAATGTATTTAACAAATTTATCACAATTAACACATAACCATGCACAATCACACAATACACTTCATTGAATCAAAACGTATACAATTCTATAGATATCAATTGTGCAATTAAACACCTAAACAATAAATGAACGTGCAATAAATGCGAAATAGAAATCTTGGAAATTCGAGTTGTCACAGATTGTTCTTTGAATACAGCTTCAAATTCCTTTGCACTCTGGTCATCCTCATCCCTGCACAGTGAAAGTTCAAGGAGATCCTGCAAATCTTCAACACTAAGGCCTAGTGCTTCTTTCCTTGATATGTACTTTACTTCGCCATTGGCTCTGACCAGGGTCAATACGTGGGTCTTTTGATCAGACATCCACTTTAGTATTTTTAAGCCAAGTGGGTTTCTTGGGAGAGACTTATTTGCAGATGAGTTGAGGGATGATGGCCTTGAAAACACATGCAAACTATCAGACATTATTTTGAAGGCTTCTTCAATGACTTTGTTTGCTGCAGCTATGTCTGTTGCAGTGTTTGGTGATGCAGGTTTGTTCAAAACTTTCTTAAAGAGGTTTTGAACTCTTGTTGAGCTATCTTCTTTTAGACCCATTTTCATGATGGTGTCCTTGAGATACTCTGCTTCCTTTTCTTTAACCTCTTTATCAGACAGTTGTTCACCTTCTTTTTGGTTTGTCACAAGAGTAAGGTTGTCTGCTGATTTTAACAGAGTTTTGAGGCTTTCAAGTTGCTGTTCCAGCTTCATCATATGTTCTCTTTTCTTTAAAGTATCTGAAGCAGTTTTCTTCTTTTTCCTTAGCCTCTCATAGGCTTCATCAGTTTGCTGCCTAGACCATTTTGATATGGCTTCAGCAGTGTTAGGATATGAGGCTGACATGATTGTGTTTGTTTGTATGAACTTGACATATCAATAAATGTAAGACAATGTAAAGTGCAGCGGAAATGGATACAAACTGTATAAACACAATCAAGGAAGAAAATAGTTTGATAAACAAGTGCTTTTCATTGAGTCGAATGATTGAAAATACAAAGCAAATGATTACAGCATGTTTACAGAAACTAAGCTCCCCCTCAGCCAGATATCCCAAGGTTGGTTGCACAAGATGAAAGGATTGGACTGGAGAAGAAGAATCTACTCAGTCAATCAAATGTAACAGTACAGCGTACCTTTACATTTATAGGAAGTCCAAACCACTGAAGCATCTCAGCTGACGTTATCACACCCCCAAAATCCACCTGCGGAGTATCACCGCTTGGGAGCGTGACTGACCAGGATCAAGCCACCAATCATATTGAACATGTAATTAATATATAAAAGTAAATGCCATTCAACCACCAATATGAAAGGTGTTCAAAACATAAGTATGTTATCACTGTTTAGCGGAAGCGTATAAATAAAACCCAACATAAATAAGTATGAAATATCTAAAGTGTTTAACGAAACAATCACGATCCAAGCCCACAACGACCAGCTCCTCCCTATGCAAGCTCCATGTATCTAACGACCTGCAAGGCATGTAACAGAGGATCAACAACTAGTTGAGCGAGTTCACAGAAAGTAAATGCGTAATAGTAAGTTCGTTTGCAACATGTGGCTCTAGTGGGTCGATAGTACGTTCTATTGGTGGGGGCTTCCCATGTTGTATATCCACTAGACGATTCGTAACCATAAGTGTTCTACATATCCCGAGAACAGTAATACGTACAAGTTTACGTAGGTTTTACGTAAGTATCCTTCACAACCGAGGATAGGGGTACGCGGGGGTTTACGTAGGTTTTACGTAAGTGCCTGACACAACCGAGGATGATGGTATGGTAGTCTAGTAACAGTGTATGTACGAATCTATTCAATCTGATTCCTTCAATCCCATTCCCAAGCCCTTGGAATCCCATGCCTTAGTAAGAGTGTGAACTCACCTTGGTTTGCTCGGCAGATACACAGAAAGGTCAAGTCAAGATGCTAGTGGTCAAACACATCCTAACATGGTTATCATACAATGTCAGGTTTTGGTTTCAAGTAGTGCACATAAGTAACACATAAGATAGCATATAAGAAACACACACAGATCATGTCAACACACCCCATCACGTTCAACACTTGAAACGTATTCCAGATTAGGCTCGCACAAGCTTAATGGCCTTGCGCAAGTCATCCGTTGGAGCCTAATACTACCCGGCCCAATGTCAAGAAACCCAACCAAAACTATAAGCGTAACCACGGCCTTAATAACATGTCTTGTGTGATTGAGAGATACGCCCGACCCAACATATAATTAAATAGTCCATCTTGTGCGGTTAATGCTCTTGTACGACCAGTCTTGTTACCCAGCCCAATTCATATACATACGGCCCAATTAACAAACAAACAACAAACAATCTTGTGCGACTCAAGTACCCTTGTGCGATCCAGCAAGTCTTGTGCGACTAAGATGACTTGTGCGAATGGACTCTTGTGCGATTAGTTTTTATTATCCGAATATTTTGCTATTTAGTTATATTGTTTCCATATTCGATTTAGTCAACAATCAAACAGTTACAGCTTTGATTTTCAGCAATCAATATCAACAGTTACCACTTAGCATTAAATCGATCAAATCAAGGAATTTATCAATTTCTTCTCACGATCCCCAACTAATCATCTAATCATAACAAATAACTTATCATTCGGTCTTACAATCATCATTAAAATAATCCATCATGGCCGACAAATGTAGATAGATTTCATGTGGCTATTTGACCAAACATCAATCCTATTACAATTCTATAGAATGCAACAACATAATTGGGCCAATTTATAGTCTGATTACATGCAGATGCACATGACTGATTTCATATCATCATTGTTTTCTACTATCATCACATGGCCACACAATAGCATGTTATATCTAATGTATAGGCACATAATAATTACTTGTTTATTTGACAATCACATGCACATAAGACAATAATGACCCCCAATTTTCATGCATATACTATGAAATCTCATGCAATATTAAGCATAGTGGCCGACAAGGAGGTGATGGCTATCTAAATCTCACATGCATGACAAACACAATCATGATTTAATCACAACAGTCGATGCTACACATGTATGACAGGAGGTTCAATACTATATTCATGTTATTTGCACAAAAGCCATCCCTAGATCACCTCATAATCAATTCGGTCAACAAGTTAAACAACACAAGAAACACTCACCGAGATTAAGAAGAGGATGATGATGGCGATCACGACGACGGGGGGGGGGGGGGGGGGTTCTCAAGTTCCCGCACGATCTCAAGGAGAGAGTATGAGCTTTAGGGTTTTGTGATTTTGTCAAATACTAACTTAATGAGAGGGTTATATTCACTGAATGTGAGCCGAGCCCAACAACTTCGGGTTTCGTTTGGGCCGAGGGCTAGCCCAAGATAATTTAAAGAGTGTTGTGCGACTCGGGGTGTATTTTTGCAAATCGGGTATACATTGTGCGATCCACATATGTTACGAGTATATACATAACACGCTACAATTTCATAACATTTATCACATAATTAAATTATAACATTTTATTGCAAACAATCACAATAGTTAATCACATAGCACTCCCACCAGTTACTTCAAAATGTACAAAAAGGTTCGGAAATACACAACCAAGCCCCTGTATCAATGCGTCACAATAGACCACAAAATCATCCGTGCCCTCTGGCAATGAGAGAATAGGTGCGCTGCATAGCCTATCCTTTAAGTACTGAAAAGCGGTTTCCTGGGAATCTCTCCAACGGTAGGTGACACCTTTCTGTGTCAGTAACGTAAGCGGCTGTGCGATCTTGGAGAAGTCTTTGATGAATCGTCTGTAGTACCCCGCCAAACCCAAGAATTGGCGTATTTCCGTTGGTGTACGCGATGCAGGCCAGTTCCTGATCGAATCTACCTTGGATGGATCAACATGAATCCCATCCCTGTTCAGCACATGGCCTAAGAAGTGGACTTCACGAAGCCAGAAGTCGCATTTTGAAAACTTGGCGTACAGTTGTTCCTTTCGAAGAAGTTCCAAGATAAGGCGTAAGTGCTGCTCGTGTTCCTCCTGACTCTTGGAGTAGATCAGGATGTCGTCAATGAAAACGATTACGAACTTGTCTAGATAGGGTTTGCACACCCTGTTCATAAGATCCATGAAAACTACAGGCGCGTTCGTAAGCCCAAATGGCATGACTAGAAACTCGTAGTGACCGTAGCGAGTTCTGAATGCTGTCTTGGAGACGTCCTCATCCCGGACTCTCAGCTGATGGTAACCTGACCTTAGATCAATCTTGGAGTAGTAACTCGACCCTTGCAAGTGGTCGAATAAGTCGTCGATGCGAGGAAGAGGATAGTGGTTCTTCACTGTGACCTTGTTCAGTTAACGGTAGTCTATGCACATCCTGAAAGTGCCATCCTTCTTTTTCACGAATAGTACTGGAGCTCCCCAAGGCGAAGAGCTTGGATGAATGAAGCCCTTATCCAAGAGCTCTTGTAGTTGCTTTGACAGTTCCTCCAGTTCAGTTGGAGCTAAACGGTACGGTGCGCGAGCTATAGGTGCTGCTCCTGGAGCTAGCTCGACTTGAAACTCGACCTGGCGATGAGGCGGTAGACCAGGTAAATCTTCAGGAAACACTTGAGGAAATTCGCGTACAACTGGAATATCCTCTATCCTTTTCTCCTTTGTCGATGCATCAGTAACTAGTGCCAAAATGGCAGTATGACCCTTCCGTAAACATTTCTGAGCCTTCAAGAAAGAGATGATGCCAACCACAACACCACTCTTGTCGCCTTGAACTTCGAGAGGTTCTTGGCCAGAACGAGGAATACGAATAATCTTCTCCTTACATAGGATCTCTGCTTGCTGCTTGGACAACCAATCTATGCCAACGACGACGTCAAAACTACCCAGAACTATAGGAATGAGGTCGATGGAGAAAGTCTGACCAGGGAGGATAAGATTACAACCCTGAACTATATGTGTGGCCTCTAGACTTTTACCATTAGCTAACTTTCAATGACACGTAACTTGTATCCGCACCCGAATCAAACAATACAGTAACATAAAAGTCGTCAAGAAGAAACTTACCCATAACTACGTTGGGATCATTTCTGGCATCACCCTGCCCCAACACAAATGCACGACCCCTTGCTTCATTGCCGTTGTTGTTCCCACCGTTGTTGTTGTTGTTGCCATTTCCCTGATTATTGTTATTGTTGTTGTTGTTGCTGTTCTGGTTCCTGTTTAGCTGAGGGCAGTATCTTTTGAAGTGACCTTCATCACCGCAATGAAAACATCCCCTGTTGCCCTGTTGCTGATTCTGCTGTGCTTGAGGCTGCTGCTGATTCTGATTCGCAGGCCGAGGGCTCCTACAATCCTTGGCCTCATGACCCATCTTGAGGCATCTTTAACAGCGACCCTTGTTACACTGGCCACTGTGGTGTCTGTTGCAGTTGTTGCACTTTGGGAGATTCCCTCGATAACCACCCTGCCTGTGACTGCCTGAAGAGTGCTGACTGGGACTCAGATAACTGTCAGTCTTTCGCTGCTGAACTTGTGACTGAACTGAAGCTGATCCCTTGCTAGAATCCCCATCCCATTTTCTCTTGTTGTCACTGGGAGTAGCAAGTGTAGTAGTAGTGGTAGTGGTAGCAGTAGCGCTGATACGTTTAGGTAGCCTGTTCTGTTCCACTGCCTGGTCCGTGAGGCGATGAGCGAGGCGTTAAATAGCCTGGATGTTGTCAAGATTAGCCGATGTCACATGGCTCTGAATTTTTGGCGCTAACCCTTTGAGATGCAACTCAATGCGCTTGATTGGAGGGTCTACCATAGTTGGACACAGCACGGCCAGTTCGTTTGACCTCTTGGTATAAGCTTTAATCTCTGACCCAGTCATTTTCAGATGGTACAACTCATCTTCCAACTTGTGAGTGTCTTCCCGTGTGCAGTATTCACGTTTAATCAGTTCCTTGAAATCATTCCAAGGAGTGGCGTTAGCAGCTGCCAACCCTAAAATCTGTACTTGCGCGTTCCACCAAGTTAGCGCAATCCCCTCTAAAGTACCAGTGGCATATTTCACCCTACGAGCCTCAGGGCATTCACACATCTCAAATACAGACTCGAGCTTTTCGAACCAGTGGAGGAGTCCAACCCCTCCTTCAGTGCCACTAAACGTGCTTGGACGACAGTCTATGAAGTTCTTGAAAGTACAAACAGGTTGCTGAATGGGTTGACCTAGTGTGCAAGAACAGAATGAGGTTAAACATAAGAGTTGTTTAGGAACGTAGGATCTAAAGATCCTAGGATGAGTTACGACTGCAGGGTATACCTCCTGCGTTTGCAGCTGCAAGTGCCGCAGCAACTTGTTCATTGATAAGAGCCGTCAACTGGGCTTGTGTCAAGTTAATACGTCCGGCCGTTGATCTTCACATCAAAGGCAACATAAGTGAGAAAGGTTCGCGAATAGTCCGATGACAGAAGAGTGTAAGCACATAAGTGTTCTCAAGCAATAACAAGTAGTGAGCAACGTAATCTAAGCATACCACGAGCAAAGTTCTAAGTAATTCTAGCAAGTAGGCAATAAACATAAACCTTATTACCTAGGATGTCGAGTCTTGCACGTGGAGCGAAGCGTCGTTGTGGATCGTTGAGAGCAGTGTTCTGGTTATAGTCTGGTTTTAATAAAAACGTTTTTCCCTTATTAAAACCAAGTTCTCTATAACCAATGGCTCTGATACCAATCTATCACACCCCCAAAATCCACCGGCGGAGTATTATTGCTTAGGAGCGTGACTGACCAGGATCAAGCCACCAATCATATTGAACATGTAACTAATATATAAAAGTAAATGCCATTCAACCACCAATATGAAAGGTGTTCAAAACATAAGTATGTTATCACTGTTTAGCGGAAACTTATAAATAAAACCCAACATAAATAAGTATGAAATGTCAAAAGTGTTTAACGAAACAATCACGATCCAAGCCCACAACGACCAGCTCCTCCCTATGCAAACTCCATGTATCTAACGACCTGCAAGGCATGTAACAGAGGATCAACAACTAGTTGAGCGAGTTCACAGAAAGTAAATGCGTAATAGTAAGTTCGTTTGTAACATGTGGCTCTAGTGGGCCGATAGTACGTTCTATTGGTGGGGGCTTCCCATGTTGTATATCCACTAGACGATTCGTAACCATAAGTGTTCTACATATCCCGAGAACAGTAATACGTACAAGTTTACGTAGGTTTTACGTAAGTATCCTTCACAACCGAGGATAGGGGTACGCGGGGGTTTACGTAGGTTTTACGTAAGTGCCTGACACAACCAAGGCAGTAGTAAGTATAAGTTCACGTAGGTTTTACGTGAGTGTCCTTCGCAACCTGAGGACAGTGATTAGTACAAGTATACGTAGGTTTTACGTATGTGTCCTGCACAACCGAGGATGATGGTATGGTAGTCTAGTAACAGTGTATGTACGAATCTATTCAATCTCATTCCTTCAATCCCATTCCCAAGCCCTTGGAATCCCATGCCTTAGTAAGAGTGTGAACTCACCTTGGTTTGCTCGGCAGATACACAGAAAGGTCAAGTCTAGATGCTAGTGGTCAAACACGTCCTAACATGGTTATCATACAATGTCAGGTTTTGGTTTCAAGTAGTGCACATAAGTAACACATAAGATAGCATATAAGAAACACACACAGATCATGTCAACACACCCCATCACGTTCAACACTTGAAACGTATTCCAGATTAGGCTCGCACAAGCTTAATGGCCTTGCGCGAGTCATCCGTTGGAGCCTAATACTACCCGGCCCAATGTCAAGAAACCCAACCAAAACTATAAGCGTAACCACGGCCTTAATAACATGTCTTGTGTGATTGAGAGATACGCCCGACCCAACATATAATTAAATAGTCCATCTTGTGCGGTTAATACTCTTGTACGACCAGTCTTGTTACCCAGCCCAATTCATATACATACGGCCCAATTAACAAACAAACAACAAACAATCTTGTGCGACTCAAGTACCCTTGTGCGATCCAGCAAGTCTTGTGCGACTAAGATGACTTGTGCGAATGGACTCTTGTGCGATTAGTTTTTATTATCCGAATATTTTGCTATTTAGTTATATTGTTTCCATATTCGATTTAGTCAACAATCAAACAGTTACAGCTTTGATTTTCAGCAATCAATATCAACAGTTACCATTTAGCATTAAATCGATCAAATCAAGGAATTTATCAATTTCTTCTCACGATCCCCAACTAATCATCTAATCATAACAAATAACTTATCATTCGGTCTTACAATCATCATTAAAATAATCCATCATGGCCGACAAATGTAGATAGATTTCATGTGGCTATTTGACCAAACATCAATCCTATTACAATTCTATAGAATGCAACAACATAATTGGGCCAATTTATAGTCTGATTACATGCACATGCACATGACTGATTTCATATCATCATTGTTTTCTACTATCATCACATGGCCACACAATAGCATGTTATATCTAATGTATAGGCACATAATAATTACTTGTTTATTTGACAATCACATGCATATAAGACAATAATGACCCCCAATTTTCATGCATATACTATGAAATCTCATGCAATATTAAGCATAGTGGCCGACAAGGAGGTGATGGCTATCTAAATCTCACATGCATGACAAACACAATCATGATTTAATCACAACAGTCGATGCTACACATGTATGACAGGAGGTTCAATACTATATTCATGTTATTTGCACAAAAGCCATCCCTAGATCACCTCATAATCAATTCGGTCAACAAGTTAAACAACACAAGAAACACTCACCGAGATTAAGAAGAGGATGATGATGGCGATCACGACGAGGGGGGGGGGGTTCTCAAGTTGCCGCACGATCTCAAGGAGAGAGTATGAGCTTTAGGGTTTTGTGATTTTGTCAAATACTAACTTAATGAGAGGGTTATATTCATTGAATGTGAGCCGAGCCCAACAACTTCGGGTTTCGTTTGGGCTGAGGGCTAGCCCAAGATAATTTAAAGAGTGTTGTGCGACTCGGGGTGTATTTTTGCAAATCGGGTATACATTATGCGATCCACATATGTTACGAGTATATACATAACACGCTACAAATTCATAACATTTATCACATAATTAAATTATAACATTTTATTGCAAACAATCACAATAGTTAATCACATAGCACTCCCACCAGTTACTTCAAAATGTACAAAAAGGTTCGGAAATACGAGTTGTCATAGACGTCACCATGAAAGTGACATCTAACAACCTAACAACCTGTAACTACTGACTGGTACAAACCTTGCTTACTAAACAACTGATTACAAGATACAAGTTAAACTGCTGTTGTTGAATCTGCTGTTGATACTAAGCCGCTGTTGTGGTTGGGCAGTGGTTCACCTTTGTTTGATCAGGCCTTTGGTTCAACAGTGCTTGTCTTCAACAGGGCTTTGGACTTCAGCAGTATTTTGAGAGATCAGTAGATTGGACATCAGTGCTTTGTCTCCAGCAGTCTTTAGGAATCAGCAATTGTTGTAGGTCAACATTTGTTGTAGAAAATCAGTACTTTGAGTTGCATCAGATGTTGGAGCCACTGTCAAGGGGAAAATTTAGAGTAATCCGCTGCTTATGATGAATCCACTGTTCTGAACCAGTTTTGGCTTTACATCATCTGTTCCTCTGGTAGGGTTCAATCCCAACAATCTCCCCCTGGAACAGATGATGCCAAAACACTTCATTATTCAGGATCTTTATTTCTCATCAATAATTCCCTGACTTATCCTTTGAATTGTAATTCAAAGTTCATGGAATCTGTGTCATCCTCATCCCTGCACAGTGTAAGCTCAAGGAGATCTTACAAATCTTCAACACCCAGGCCAAGTGTTGTTTCCCTTGATATATGCTTCACTTCACCATTGGACCTGAGCAAAGTCAATACGTGGGTCTTTTGATCAGACATCCACTTTAGTATTTTTGAGTCCAGTGGGTTTCTTGGGAGAGGTTTATTTGATGAGTTTGGAGATTGAGGCCTGGTAATGACAACTTTGAGCAGTGTCTTGAGATTTTGCTGTTTCTTGTAGTTCTGCTCTAAGTGTCTGAAGAACCATCTTTATGATATATTTCTCTGAAGCTTGGTCTTCTTCTGGTATTTTTGCGTCCATCTGCTTTGTTTCCTTCTTTGATAAAGGATGGCAGTGGTTATGGTGTTTGTGATGATGATGATGTTTTAGATGTGGCAGTGGTTGATTTAGTAGGGATGGCAGTGGTTGTGGAGTGTGTTGATGTGGTATTGGTGGCAGTTGTTTGGGTGACAGATGTTGTTAATGGTGGAGGTGTAATTGATTTTATGGGAACAGAAGTTGTGGTTGAAGTAGTAACTGGCTTAGTTTTAGAAGCTGTGGTGGTTGATTGCCTTGTTTTTCTAACAGGACTCTTCTTTGATGAAGTACCAACCTCTTCTTTTTCTTTTTGCAGAACTATCTTTTTCTCGACCAAAGCTCTGCTCTCATCCCTTACCCTTTTAATATCAACAGTGGTTTTGAGACCAGCTGAATTGACTTTGAATGATCCTCATTTGTGTATCTTCATCATCTGCTTGAATTTTCAGGGTTTCATCACCTCCCTTTTCCTTTTCTTTGACAGATGTTTCAGCAGAAGTTACTGAAAGACTTTCCTCAGAGTCATCTTCTCCCCCTTCAACTCTTTCGAAGATAGTGCAGGGGTTGAAATAAATTCCATAACTCATTTGCAGCAGGTGCTTGTGGTGAAGCAGGTGCTTGAGTTGGAACAGCAGTGGGTTGCACCTTTTGAACTTTCAACAACTGATGCAACATTTCTTTGATTTCTGCAACAGAGGTATCCAGTTTCCCAATTCCATCCGTCAATTCTAGGTACCTTAAACCATCACCCAATTTAATGGGATCATCTGATTTCCCACTAGTAGTGGTTTTATCAGCGGTTGAGGTAGGGAGTGTACTCCAAACATTAACCACTGATGCCCCTTTCTCTTGGTACTGGGGTCTTCTTACTTCAACACTTGACAACCTTTTGATGTTGCCAGTGGTCAAAACAGATCCACTGGTGGATGTCAGAGGTGCTATAGAAGGAATTACCTCCAAGGAAGTCTTATTGATGAAACTACTGTCCAAGTGCAAACTAGTGGGTTCAGCACTTGTAGTAGCTGCTTAACTTGAACTACCACCAAAAGTTACTTGTAACTCAAGGGGTATAACCTCCTCAGTTGTTGCTGGGATAGCAGAGGTATAAGCATCAGACTCAGTCACTTGTTGGAGTGTACTCTCACTGATAGGTGGTTTGAGAGGAACTGATTTATGTCTGAGTTATATCCAAAGCATGCAACAAGGTCATTATTGATGGTGGTATTTGTGAAGTGAGGATATGGGATGAAAGAGAATTTGCCCGGGAGGAGGGCTGTGGAAGTTAGATTCAAGTGAATCCGTTGCTTCATAGGATGGCGTCCCTGTGCTTACAACCTGTTCTTTTTGTGAAGAAGCAGGAGGAGTTTTAGGCATGGGTGGAGACCTTTCTACCATCTGTTGTGAGGAAGTAGCAGCAGTGGTTTCTAGTGACTTTTGTGTTGTCACTGGCAGTTGCTCTGGGATCTCATCTTCCAGAGTTGCCTTTATTGTAGGTTTGGGGGGCTTTTGAATTTTCTATAGTTTTGGTCTTTTGGTGGATTCAGGTGTGGGTTTCACAGCAGTTGTTTTGCTGTTGTGATCACCTTGAGCAGTAGGCTCAGCAGCAGATACCTGAGGAGCAGTGGTTGCTGCTAAATTCTGCTCAGGCACCTCTGCTTGTGTTTTGGAAATAGACTTTGAGGATTTATTGAAAAATTCAATTTTAAACTATTTTTAAGGTTATTTTTTGATTTTTCTAAAAACATTTTTATGCTATTTACACATGGAATCACAAGAAAGCTTGCTTTAATCCATGTTTAGCATTCCAATCATAGGGATCAAGTTTTTCAACAGTAGATGAATCCAATTCTTAAGTTTGTACATCTACCAACTGATCTTTAGGATGGACATGTTAAAATGAAATCAAACCTTTTTATAGTAATCCCCCACAAAGTGGTGTCTGATGACAAGTGATGATGGATGAATGAGATACTGGATTTTTGATGATATATTTCAGCTACTTGACATTCCTGCATACAGGAGTCTTTTGAGCAACTTATATCAAAATCCAATAACATATTTTGATGATACAATCAGTTGGACTTTTCAGAAACAACAGCAGCATCATAATATTCTTCAATCAGTGGTTGTTGAAACATCTGCTGCATGTGTACAGTCAAAACACTAAGCTTATTGCCTAGGAATTGATATCCCTCTAATGTAATCTTTTCACACTCTTGGTGTCTGTACTTGTTTGAGTATGATGAATCTTGACAACCATGCTTCTAGCATATGCATTGTTCTTTGAGGACCCACTTTTTGCTAAATAGATTCTCATCCTTTGGCTGTGGCACAAGATTTTCAAACTTGTTGTCACAGAACTGCTGAAGCTCCTCTTAAATGACAGCTACCCAACTTACTATCTTTCAGTGCTATAAGGCACATGACTTGTTGATGGAATGGTAGAAGGCCACCAAGAGAACAAGTGTTTCAGGATTGACTTTTTAAAAGAATCCTTTTTCATTGATGTTGTCAAGAGAATGGAAACATGAATGAATTTTAAAATGGCATTGGTGTTCAAAAGGTGAGGCTGCAGATGTGACTCATCTGAGCTAACTACTGTTGGTGACTTTGATGATCCAGCAGTGGCTTGAAATGGATGTGAAAGGATTTGATGGAGGGTTTTGGCACACTGATAATTCTTTATCCATTTTTTATGAATATTTATCAACAGTGGTATGGTGAAGTAGTGGTAGAGAATTAGAAAGCAATTTTGGTCAAACACTGTTTGTGCATCAGTGGATGAGCTTTAACAGTTGTTTTGTACATCTGCTGCTCTGATGATGGAAATGATTTTAGTATCATGTTCAACATCTGTTGAAGGTGATTGTGAGTTACCCGCAGAATCAAATTCTTGACAAACACATTTTAGATGCTAAATTATCAGAATTAATCATATCAACAGGGTTTGCAGGGATTTTTAATGTAGTAAATTTTCTGGCCCTTGCATTCAGGTTTTACCACTTATCTATTTCAAGTTTTGAACACTTCTATAGATTCTTGACAGTGTTTTAGTACCCCCGATGATGGATACCTTTTTACTATGGCGTACTCATTTTGTATCATAATATTTGAATTACGACATGAGCATCCAAGTATTTTAAGGTCTGTTAGCAAACAATCTTTGATCAGTGATTGAAACAAACTTGAGTTTGACATAACCTTGACACTTGCACCATTTCCTTTTGATCTATTTTCAAGGATAGTATCACTAAAAAAATAAGGGTTCTACATCCTGACAGGTGTTTGAACTTTTGCTATCAAAAACAAGTAAAAGTACAAAATATATCATTCAAAAAAAATAAAGAATAATATATCCTGTTTTATTTTGAGAAAACTTTACAAAAAAAAAGAGTAAAAGTTTTCTGATAATAAGATCAATTAGATCTGGTGTGTCTCAAGAGTTAAAATAACTTCGAATAAGGTCAAGATCACTTCATTCTCAAGCTTAGGACAATGGTCAGTGGTTTGAACCAAAGTCCTGTAACCACTGTTTGGTACCATTTCCTTGTCAATTGATTGTTACCATGAGGAGCCTGTTCACAAAGGTTTTGAAAGTTCTTTGTGAACCTTATTACCATGTGAATAATTTCTAAGAAATTTGGCCTATTCCTCTTTATTGAAAATTATCTGGAGATACTTTTGTTACCTGAACTTCCCTGAAACAGTGATTGAGCATGGTTGATTGATGAAATATGTCTGACCAAAAATGCAGATCTATTTTTGGTTTTCCTATTGAAGGATAAACCTGTGGACTCTTAAGTGTTTTAGATTTATACTCTTTTCCCTTTTATTTCAAAAAGTTTTCGAGATAAAACACACTTTTGAGTTTTTTTTTAATTTTTCTTCTTTCCCTTTTTGCCCTTTCCATAGAAAAGTATTGAAACTTTTACTGGAAGGTTTGCACTTGCTTATGTCAAATTTCACATTACTCATGATCTGGATATTTTGACTGCTGATTTTCTTAATGCATTCTTAACATAGTTGATTTTTGGTCCTTTTAGAGGATTTTCAACCTGTTTTTCAATACATAAGATCTAAATAGCTAAAGTTTTAATTTCCCTCTTTTTATGCTAACAAAAACACTAATGTTATCATCTGAACATAGATTTTCGTTGACATGAGGTAAAACACCTTAGCAGCAGTCATGATAGAAACATCACAACCTTCATAACAACAATTGAAATCAGTTTTGTAAAATAAAGAGATTATACCATAGTTATCAGACATATTTTCAGATCTGAGCACTATAGGTGTTCTATGCATGATATCACTTGTTATGTGAAGTTTGTGTGTCATATGACATCTTGGTTGTTTTACAGAGTATCTGATCCATCATTTTGAACATGATTTCTCGTTGCTCTGTTTTCAACTAAAACACAATCAACCTTAGTATCAATGAATTTTGAGCTGAACTGTTACGTCAAATTGATTGTTAGATCGAATTTGACTGTCCAAGCTCTGATACCAATTGTTAGGATCTGAGGCTGACATGATTGTGTTTGTTTGTATGAACTTGACATATCAATAAATGTAAGACAATGTAAACTGCAGCGGAAATGGATACAAACTGTATAAACACAATCAAGGAAGAAAATAGTTTGATAAATAAATGCTTTTCATTGAGTCGAATGATTGAAAATACAAATCAAATGATTACTGCATGTTTACAGAAACTAAGCTCCCCCTCAGCCAGATATCCCAAGGTTGGTTGCACAAGATGAAAGGATTGGACTGGAGAAGAAGAATCTACTCAGTCAATCAAATGTAACAGTACAGCGTACCGTTACATTTATAGGAAGTCCAAACCACTGAAGCATCTCAGCTGACGTCACCATGAAAGTGACATCTAACAACCTAACAACCTGTAACTACTGACTGGTACAAACCTTGCTTACTAAACAACTGATTACAAGATACAAGTTGAACTGCTGCTGTTGAATCTGCTGTTGATACTAAGCCGCTGTTGTGGTTGGGCAGTGGTTCACCTTTGGTTGATCAGGCCTTTGGTTCAACAGTGCTTGTCTTCAACAGGGCTTTGGACTTAGCAGTATTTTGAGAGATCAGTAGATTGGACATCAGTGCTTTGTCTCCAGCAGTCTTTAGGAATCAGCAATTGTTGTAGGTCAACATTTGTTGTAGAATATCAGTACTTTGAGTTGCATCAGATGTTGGAGCCACTGTCAAGGGGAAAATTTAGAGTAAACCGCTGCTTATGATGAATCCACTGTTCTGAACCAGTTTTGGCTTTACATCATCTGTTCCTCTGGTAGGGTTTAATCCTAACAAGCAGTGTCCATCTTAGCATCCACTAGCTCCTTTTTCTTTCCTTTATATTCAGCAGTGAGGTCAGCAATGAGCTTTTTGAATTTACTCCAGTTTGGAGCATTTTTCTTCTTTGAAGGATCATTCTTGATTTTTTGGATCCTTTCAGCCTCATGCTTTAAAGCTACTAATGGCCATTCTTTAAACTGGGATTCTTCAGCAGGATAGAACTTTTCTTTCATGATGAAGGCTAGAAGTTGTTCTCTTAACTTCTTCTTTTGATCAGCCTTTTCCTTTTCTAGCTCTTACAAATTCTTCTATCTGCTTTACCTTTGTAAGGTATAACTCCAGTCTTTTAGCAATGCCTACTTCGCTTAGACTTTCTTTTTCACTGTCAACCTTGGCTTTTACTTTAGCTTGCCTTGCCTTTATCTTAAGATAATCATTAATATCTTCTAGTGCTATGTAGCCTATGAGTGAAGAGAATTTTCTTTTTGAGGGATCTTCTTCTGTATAAAATTGCCTCATCTCATTTTTAATGGCTTCAAGTTCCAGTGGATACTGTGCAACATTTGGATCATGTATTCCTTCATTGGCAGTGATTGGCTTTCTTTTTCTGCTAAAGAGCTTAGGTTGAGATATAGGAAATGATAGAGCAGTGGTGGATGGCTGGCTAACAACTGTTGAAACAACTGGTGTCTCAACTGCTGTTGTCATTACAACTGCTGGTGTATCAGCAGATGTCTTCTACTTTTGAGCAGGGGTTATTGTGGCAGGTGTTTGGGTGGTGATCAGTGGTTGACTAGCAGTAGTTGAAACAACTTGTGTTTCAACCACTGTTGCCATTACAACAGATGTTGTAACATCTGTTGTCTTCTGCCTTTTAGCAGGGGGTGATGATGGTTTGGTGGTTTTTGATTTTGATGGTGGTTTTTGTGTTGTGGACACAGGTGGTGGTGGTGGAACAGTAGTTGTGGTGGTGTGTGTTGGTGGTGTGTGTGTTGATGAGATGGCAGCTGTTTGGCTACTGACAGCAGTTTTTGTAACTGCTGTTGTATCAGCTGTTTGAGTTGAAGGTTTTGAGGTTTTTGGTTTCTCTGGTTCAATGTACAACCCATCTTCTATACCTTTCTTTTTTCAGCTTGATTTTCTCCCTCTTTTTGGCATTATCTTCCAGGGGTGTATCCATGAAGAAAATGGTAGATGGACCTTTCTCACTTTGAGCATTCTGTTGTATGCTAGCCTTTATAGCTTTTATATCTGCTTGAGTGTCTTTGAACCGAGATTCTACCATGCTGGTCAGCATTTGTACTTGATTAGCATGCTTTTTAGCAGCCATTTGTTGCTGTTGTTCAAGCATGGGCTGGAAGATATTCCAAAGCTCATTTGCAGCAAATGCTTGTGCAGCAGGTGCTTGAGCAGGAGGAACAATTGATTGGGCTTTTTGAGCTTCTAACAGCTGCTGCACCATATCTTTTATCTCGGCAACAGAAGATTCTAGATTTTCAACTCTGGCCGTCAATTCATTGTATTTTGAATCATCACCTGAATTAACAGGATCATCTGAATCCCCACCAGCAGTGGTTGTATCAATGTGTGACTTAGGAGCTGTGGCCCAAAAGTCATCCATTGACGCCCCTTTTTCTTGGTATTGGGGACTTCTTTCTTCAGCACTCGATAATCCTTTGATGTTACCAGCAGTTAAAGATAACTTACTGGTGGTTACCGATGTTACCATGGAAGAAATTGCCTTCAAGGGAGTCTTAGTAATGTAACAACTGTCCAACTGAAGATCTGTTGATGCATCAGTTGTAGTTGCTGCTCCACTTGAACTACCACCGAGAGTTACTTGTAACTCAGGGGGTGTAACCTCCTCAGCTGTTGCTAGGATAGCAGAGGTATGAGCATCAGACCCAATCAATTGTGGAGGTATACTCTCAGTAATAAGTGATAGAGAGGAACTGGTTTGTGTCTGTGCCATATCAACTGCATGCAACAGGGGTATTATTGATTGTGGCAATATGATTGGTGAGGGTATGGGTGTTGAAAGAGACATGTCCTTGGGATCAGGACTGTGGAAGATGGATCCGAGTGGATACAGAGCTTCATAATTTGGTGTCCCTGTGCTTACAACCTGATCCTTTTGTGAGGATGCAGGAGGAGTTTTAGGCTGGGGTTGAGATCTTTCTTCCATCTGCTGTGAGGAAGTAGCAGCAGTGGTTTCTTGTGACTTTTGTGTTGTCACTGGCATTGACTCTGTGATCTCATCTTCCAGAGTTGCCTTTGGTGTGGGTTTGGTGGGTTTTCTGGATGTTTTTCTTTTGGTCTTTTTGGTGGCAGGTGTTGGTTTCAAAGCAGTGGGTGTGCTACTTTGATCACCTGGAGCAGTGGGCTCAGCAGTGGTTGCTTGAGGATCAGTAGCAGTTTCTAAAACCTGCTCAGCCTCCTTTGTTTTTAATTTTATTGGTGCCATCATTCTCGAAAATGTTTCAAATGTTAAACAGTTTATTTTGAATGAGACACCTTGTTTGGGCAATTCTGCATCTTTCTCAACAAATTTTTGTTCAAAGTTGTCACACCCCCAAAATCCACACGCGGAGTACCACCGCTTGGGAGCGTGACTGACCAGGATCAAGCCACCAATCATATCGAACATGTAATTTAATATCAAGTATAATAAATGTAAACCAATCATTCAATACGATAGGTGTTCAAAACATAATCATAGTTTCAAAGTACAGCGGAAGCATAAGTACGAAAACCCAATGTGTAACATAAGTTCAAATGTTTAAATGTCTTAACATGGCATCCACGATCCATGCTCCACAACGACCTGCTCCTCCCTGTGCAAGCTCCATGTATCTAACGACCTGCAAGGCATGTAACAGAGGATCAACAACTAGTTGAGCGAGTTCACAGTTAACAGTTCAGTAATAGTATAGTGTGAGTAGTAGTAGGTTCGTTTGTTATGTCATGTATCGTATTAGTTTCCATCGCGGCCTCCCAGGCAGCTGTGCGAAGATATTAGGGGATGTTCATCCCTAGTATTCTAGACTAGGTTTATCTGTATCGCAGCCTACCAGGCAGGTGTGCGAAGATTAGTAAATTCCAGTTCGCGGCCTTCCAAAGGCAGGTGTGCGAAGTCAGTCATAATATCGCGGCCAACCCTTGGCAGGTGTGCGAAGATCAGTTCAATAAGTGTTACTAGTCTAGTCGTAGTTCTATCAGCGAAGTATATACAATAGTTCATCAAATCCCATTCCCACCCGGGAACCCCATGCCTTGGCTGTGTGAACTCACCTTGGTTTGCTCGGTATGCTATGCTCTAGGGTTTATCAAACGTCTAAGTCCGTTACACACGACCTAGGATATGTTGCACATACTTGACGTAAGTATATAAAATCAATTAGGGTTTGCTAGACTTTGATACTCAAGCAATGTGCTACGTGTGTTCACTGTGTACAGATGATATGATGAAGATTGTTCCTGTCTACAACATCACACATTCATATACGATAACATACGGTAGCATGCTGTAATGCACAGAACATACAGAACATATAATAGGCACTATACACTGGTGTTTACAAGTAACTTGCTTCATACATCACTTGTAAGGTTCTGATTCTACATAACGTATGCAATTCTGACAATCAACAAAGCTTGACACTTAAACAAAGCATAAGTCATGAGAGCTCGGCACTATATCACAAGTAAGAAGGTCGGACATCAACATACAATAAAAGTCAAATCATGTTCATATGATTAAAAGTCGGACTAGTCACACATCCATTGAAAGTCGGACAGGAGATGGGGGGTATGGGTTAAAGGCTCGGACATTAACAACCAAAACTCGGACTTATTGACATATATTAAAGAAGTTCGGACATCATCAAGCTTTTAAAGGTCGGATCAATGGTTTCCTTTAAAACTCGGACCAAGTGGGGCATTCCCTTCACAACCTCGGGCAGATTAACATTCACAAAGATCGGACCCTTGATCCTTTATGAAACTCGGACAGAATGACATTCATAAAGATCGGACCTTTGATTCTTCATAAAACTCGGACACTCTTATACAATGTAAAAACTCGGACCCAAGTGTGTTGTATCAAAAGATCGGACCTCTATCTTTACACATAAAGATCGGACCTTGCTCCTTTTAAAAACTCGGATCCTTGTAACTCTTTAAAATTCGGACCACATACAAGGGCATTAAACTCAGACTAAAAGTGTTCAACAAGCTCGGACATCAATCCTCCTTAAAACTCAGACAACTAACTAGGGTCACAAACTCTGACTAGCATCATTCACAAGACTCAGACAAATCAACCATGCGTAAATTTCAATCATTGCACAGAGTCAAAAGAATCAAATCAGTTATGTTCTTATTTTCATGCGAACAGAAAACCCTAATTACAAACACTAGCAACCATTGCAATCCAATTATCAATCACAATTCTAGCATATCCTGTATCTTGACAATAATCAACCCATTACACAACTAATCATCATCATATTTCAATAATCAGAATCAAATAAACCAAGAATAGCATAAGAAGAACTAGGGTTTACACATACTACAAGAATCAAGAATAGATGACAATCAAACAATCAATAAACAATGATTAAACAATTACCTTGATTGATTCTAAATGGATTGAAGGATCAAACTTTGATGCAAAAGACTTGTGAAATCAAGGATGATGAGAAGATGGTTGTAGAGAGGATTAGGGAATGTGGGTGTACGTGTTTTGATTCTTGTGATGATTAGGGAATGATTAGTGAAAGAGATTAGGGTTAAGTATGGTTTAATTTTCACTAATTACTCTATACACCCTGAATTACTTTATTTTACACAATTACACCATCTCATAACAATTCCACAATTTCACCACCAAGTTCACATATTTGACAAGTCTTTCACAATTAACACATAACCATGCATAATCACACAATACACTTCATTGTATCAAAACGTTATATTGAATTAAACAACTAAACAACACATGAACGTGCAATAAATGCGAAATAGGAATCTTGGAAATTCGAGTTGTCACATTATCCCCAACTTAAAAGAAATTTCGTCCCGAAATTTGGTACGCACTCACTGAGGAAGCTAGGTAAGCTGTATTGTTCACTGGTTTTCCTGGGGTGTCACATCATCCCCCCGTTGATTTGGAATTTCGTCCCGAAATTCAGTAGTAGTAGCTTCAGCCTCAGTAGTGGTTGCATTGGTTTCGAATAATTGGGGGTACTTTTCTTTCATTTGGTCTTCGCGTTCCCAGGTGTACTCTGGGCCACGTCGGGAGTTCCAACGAACTCGAACAAGAGGGATTCTCTTGTTTTTGAGGACCTTAACATCCCGGTCCGTTATTTCAACTGGCTCCTCGACGAACTGCAACCGCTCGTCGATAGTGAGTTCCTTAAAAGGAATTATGAGGGTCTCATCTGACAGGCACTTCTTCAGATTCGACACGTGAAATACATTGTGAACTGCACCGAGTTCAGCTGGTAGGTTCAGTCTGTAGGCTAGTGGGCCTATTCTTTCAGTGATTTCGAACGGTCCAACATACCGTGGATTGAGTTTGCCTCGTTTACCAAATCGAACCACACCCTTCCAGGGTGAGACTTTAAGTAAAACCCGGTCCCCGACCTGAAATTCCAACGGTTTCTTACGCTTATCCGCGTATGCTTTCTGACGGTCGCGTGTTCGTATTTGTGCAATCTTTTCTGTGGCGTCCACTACAATCTCTGGACCCGTAATCTGACTATCCCCCACCTCTGCCCAACAGAGAGGTGACCGGCATTTACGTCCGTACAATGCCTCGAATGGAGCGGCTTGTATGCTGATGTGATAACTGTTATTATACGAAAACTCCACCAAAGGGAGATGCTTTTCCCAGCCGTTGCCGAAATCGATAACACATGCCCGAAGCATGTCTTCAAGAGTCTGGATCGTTCGCTCAGACTGCCCATCCGTCTGAGGATGATACGCTGTGCTCATGTCTAATCGTGAGCTGAAAGATTTGTGCATCGCTTGCCATAGTTCTGACGTGAATCGTGCATCCCGATCCGAAATAATGGAGGTGGGCACCCCGTGCCTCGAAACAACTTCTTTAAGATAGATGTCTGCGAGGGTGGAGAACTTATCCGTTTCCTTTATAGCTAGGAAGTGTGCAGACTTGGTGAGTCGATCCACGATCACCCATATAGTATCATTCCCACGCTGGGATCTGGGTAAGCCTGTAACAAAATCCATGGAAATCTCTTCCCATTTCCACTGTGGTATCCTGGGTTGCTGAAGTAGTCCTGCGGGTTTCTGATATTCAACCTTGACTCTTGCACAGGTCAAGCACTTTCCAACATAGGTGGCGATGTGGGCCTTCATGCTAGGCCACCAGTATGTAGTTCTGATGTCGTGGTACATTTTATCCGACCCTGGATGTACCGAGTAGCGAGACTTGTGTGCTTCGTCCATCACAAGCTCTCGTAAACCCCCATAAAGTGGGACCCAAATACGCCCCGTTACATAGTATGCACCGTCTTCCTTTTGTTCCATTCGTTGCCTTGAGCCGCGTAAAGCTTCAGCTTTGACGTTTTCGGGTTTCAATGCTTCTATCTGAGCAGTTCGTATCTGTGTAGGAAGACTGGACTGGATAGTGAGCTGCAAGGCTCGTACGCGTCTAGGTAGAGTGTCTTTCCGACTGAGAGCGTCAGCCACAACATTGGCCTTGCCTGGATGATACTTGATGGCGCATTCGTAGTCGTTCAGTAGTTCGACCCATCTTCGTTGACGCATGTTCAAATCCTTTTGCTTAAGAATATGCTCGAGACTCCTGTGATCGGTGTAAATTGTGCACCTGGTACCGTACAGGTAGTGTCGCCATATCTTAAGCGCGAAAACAACAGCTCCCAGCTCTAAATCGTGCGTCGTGTAGTTCCGTTCATGAACCTTGAGTTGACGAGAGGCGTATGCAATAAATTTATTCCGCTGCATCAATACACAACCAAGCCCCTGTATCGATGCGTCACAATAGACTACAAAATCGTCCGTGCCCTCTGGCAATGAGAGAATAGGTGCGGTGCAAAGCCTATCCTTTAAGTACTGAAAAGCCGTTTCCTGGGAATCTCCCCAACGGTAGGTAACACCTTTTTGTGTCAGCATAGTAAGCGGCTGCGCGATCTTCGAAAAGTCTTTGATGAATCGCCTGTAGTAACCCGCCAAACCCAAGAATTGGCGTATTTCCGTTGGTGTACGCGGTGCAGGCCAGTTCCTGATCGAATCTACCTTGGATGGATCGACATGAATCCCATCCCTGTTCACCACATGGCCTAGAAAGTGGACTTCCCGAAGCTAGAAGTCGCATTTAGAAAACTTTGCGTACAATTGCTCCTTTCGAAGAAGTTCCAAGATAAGACGCAAGTGCTGCTCGTGTTCCTCCTGACTCTTGGAGTAGATCAGAATGTCGTCGATGAAGACAATGACGAACTTGTCAAGATAGGGTTTGCACACCCTGTTCATAAGATCCATGAAGACTGCAGGCGCGTTCGTAAGCCCGAATGGCATGACAAGAAACTCGTAGTGGCCGTAGCGAGTTCTGAATGCAGTTTTGGAGACGTCCTCATCCCGGACTCTCAGCTGATGGTAACCTGACCTCAAGTCTATCTTGGAGTAATAACACGACCCTTGTAACTGGTCGAATAGGTCGTCTATACGTGGAAGAGGATAACGGTTCTTCACCGTCACCTTGTTCAGTTCACGGTAGTCGATGCACATTCTGAACGTACCGTCTTTCTTTTTCACAAATAACACTGGAGCTCCCCAAGGCGAAGAGCTTGGACGAATAAAGCCCTTTTCCAAGAGCTCTTGTAGTTGCTTCGACAGTTCTTCCAGTTCGGTTGGAGCTAAACGATAAGGTGCTCGAGCTATGGGGGCTGCTCCTGGAGCGAGCTCGATCTGAAATTCGACTTGGCGATGAGGTGGTAAACCGGGTAAATCTTCAGGAAATACCTGAGGAAAGTCACGTACAACTGGAATGTCTTCCAACTTCTTTTCTTTCGCTGATGCATTAGTGACAAGTGCCAGAACTGCAGTGTGCCCCTTTCGTAAACATTTCTGCGCCTTCAAGAAAGAGATGATGCCAACCACAGCACCACTCTTGTCTCCTTGAACTTCGAGAGGTTCTTGACTAGAGCGAGGAATACGAATGATCTTTTCCTTGCACAAAATCTCTGCGTGATGTTGGGATAACCAATCCATACCGATGACGACGTCGAAACTACCCAAAACTATGGGTATAAGATCAATCGAGAAGGTCTGACCAGCTAGTACAATACTACAACCCTTGATTACATGTGCAGCTTCTACACTTTTACCATTTGCTAGTTCTACGACATGTTTGGTGTTTAAGGGTGTTGGGGTACGTTTTAACAATTTACTCATTTTCAAGGACATATAACTTGTATCAGCACCCGAATCAAATAAGACAGTAACATAAATATCGTCGAGAAGAAACTTACCCATAACCACATTGGGGTCATTCATGGCGTCGCCCCGACCCAATACAAAAGCACGACCCCGAGCTTTGTTCCCATTGTTATTGTTGTTTCCCCCGTTGTTGTTGTTCTCGTTGCCCTGGTTGTTGTTGTTGTTGCTGTTGCGATTCTGGTTCTGGTTCTGGTTCAGTTGAGGGCAATCACGTTTGTAGTGGCCTTCAGCCCCACACTGGAAACATCCCCGGTTTCCACGCTGTGGCTGCTGGTGCTGGTTCTGTGGAGCTGGCGGTGAGAGTTGCTGGTTCTGATTTGCTGGCCGTGAGCTTCTACAATCCTTAGCCTCATGACCCATCTTGAGGCATCTTTGACAACGTTCCCTGCGACATCTTCCGCTGTGGTGTCTGTTGCACTTATTACACAGTGGGTGAATTCCCCGATATCCACCCTGCCCCTGACTGCCAGATGATTGTTGACTCGGATTCTGGTAGTCATTTGTCTTGCGCTGCTGAGACTGAACAAAAACTGATCCCTTGCTGGAATCCCCCTTCCATTTTCTCTTGTTGTCACTAGGAGTAGCAGAAGTAGTGACAGCAGTAGTGGTAGCCTTGATACGTTTTGGCAGCCTGTTCTGATCCACTGCCTGATCTGTAATACGATGAGCAAGGCGCTGAATGGCCTGGATATTATCAAGATTAGCCGATGTCACATGGCTCTGGATCTCTGGCGCTAACCCCTTGAGATACAACTCAATGCGCTTGTATGGAGGGTCCACCATAGTTGGACACAACACAGCCAACTCGTTCCACCTCTTGGTATAAGCCTCGATTTCTGACCCAGTCATTTTCAAGTGATACAGTTCGTCTTCCAACTTGTGAATGTCTTCACGAGTGCAATATTCCCTTTTGATCAATTCCTTGAAATCATTCCAAGGGGTGGCGTTAGCAGCTGCCAACCCTAGGATCTGTACCTGCGCGTTCCACCAAGTCAACGCGATTCCTTCCAAAGTGCCAGTGGCGTACTTAACCCTGCGAGCCTCAGGGCATTCACACATTTCGAACACAGATTCTAGCTTCTCAAACCAATGGAGGAGTCCCACTGCCCCCTCGGTGCCACTGAATGAGCTTGGACGACAGTCCATGAAGTTCTTGAAAGTGCAGACGGGCTGCTGAGCGTGTTGACCTGCTTGAGCAGCTGCAAGTGCCGCAGCAACTTGAGCTTGAACGAGAGCCTCTAGCTGGGCTTGTGTCATGTTAATTCGTCCGGCCATTGATCTTCACATCAAAGGCAACATAAGTGAGAAAGGTTCGCGAATAGTGCGATGACAGAAGAGTGTAAGCACAAAGGTGTTCTCAAGCAATAACAAGTAGTGAGCAAAGTAATGTAAGCATACTACGAGCAAAGTTCTATGCAATTCTAGCATGTAGGCAATAAACATAAACCTTATTACCTAGGATGTTGAGTCTTGCACGTGGAGCGAAGCGTCGTTGTGGATCGTTGAGAGCACTGCACTGGTTATAGTCTTGTTTTAATAAAAACGTTTTCCCCATATAAAAACCAAGTTCTCTATAACCAATGGCTCTGATACCAATCTGTCACACCCCCAAAATCCACACGTGGAGTACCACCGCTTGGGAGCGTGACTGACCAGGATCAAGCCACCAATCATATCGAACATGTAATTTAATATCAAGTATAATAAATGTAAACCAATCATTCAATACGATAGGTGTTCAAAACATAATCATAGTTTCAAAGTATAGCGGAAGCATAAGTACGAAAACCCAATGTGTAACATAAGTTCAAATGTTTAAATGTCTTAACATGGCATCCACGATCCATGCTCCACAACGACCTGCTCCTCCCTGTGCAAGCTCCATGTATCTAATGACCTGCAAGGCATGTAACAGAGGATCAACAACTAGTTGAGCAAGTTCACAGTTAACAGTTTAGTAATAGTATAGTGTGAGTAGTAGTAGGTTCGTTTGTTATGTCATGTATCGTATTAGTTTCCATCGCGGCCTCCCAGGCAGGTGTGCGAAGATATTAGGGGATGTTCATCCCGAGTATTCTAGACTAGGTTTATCTGTATTGCGGCCTACCAGGCAGGTGTGCGAAGATTAGTAAATTCCAGTTCGCGGCCTTCCAAAGGCAGGTGTGCGAAGTCAGTCATAATATCGCGGCCAACCCTTGGCAGGTGTGCGAAGATCAGTTCAATAAGTGTTACTAGTCTAGTCGTAGTTCTATCAGCGAAGTATATACAATAGTTCATCAAATCCCATTCCCACCCGGGAACCCCATGCCTTGGCTGTGTGAACTCACCTTGGTTTGCTCGGTATGCTATGCTCTAGGGTTTATCAAACGTCTAAGTCCGTTACACACGACCTAGGATATGTTGCACATACTTGACGTAAGTATATAAAATCAATTAGGGTTTGCTAGACTTTGATACTCAAGCAATGTGCTACGTGTGTTCACTGTGTACAGATGATATGATGAAGATTGTTCCTGTCTACAACATCACACATTCATATACGATAACATATGGTAGCATGCTGTAATGCACAGAACATACAGAACATATAATAGGCACTATACACTGGTGTTTACAAGTAACTTGCTTCATACATCACTTGTAAGGTTCTGATTCTACATAACGTATGCAATTCTGACAATCAACAAAGCTTGACACTTAAACAAAGCATAAGTCATGAGAGCTCGGCACTATATCACAAGTAAGAAGGTCGGACATCAACATACAATAAAAGTCAAATCATGTTCATATGATTGAAAGTCTCGGACATTAACAACCAAAACTCGGACTTATTGACATATATTAAAGAAGTTCGGACATCATCAAGCTTTTAAAGGTCGGATCAATGGTTTCCTTTAAAACTCGGACCAAGTGGGGCATTCCCTTCACAACCTCGGGCAGATTAACATTCACAAAGATCGGACCCTTGATCCTTTATGAAACTCGGACAGAATGACATTCATAAAGATCGGACCTTTGATTCTTCATAAAACTCGGACACTCTTATACAATGTAAAAACTCGGACCCAAGTGTGTTGTATCAAAAGATCGGACCTCTATCTTTACACATAAAGATCAGACCTTGCTCCTTTTAAAAACTCGGATCCTTGTAACTCTTTAAAATTCGGACCACATACAAGGGCATTAAACTCAGACTAAAAGTTCAACAAGCTCGGACATCAATCCTCCTTAAAACTCAGACAACTAACTAGGGTCACAAACTCTGACTAGCATCATTCACAAAACTCAGACAAATCAACCATGCGTAAATTTCAATCATTGCACAGAGTCAAAAGAATCAAATCAGTTACGTTCTTATTTTCATGCGAACAGAAAACCCTAATTACAAACACTAGCAACCATTGCAATCCAATTATCAATCACAATTCTAGCATATCCTGTATCTTGACAATAATCAACCCATTACACAACTAATCATCATCATATTTCAATAATCAGAATCAAATAAACCAAGAATAGCATAAGAAGAACTAGGGTTTACACATACTACAAGAATCAAGAATAGATGACAATCAAACAATCAATAAACAATGATTAAACAATTACCTTGATTGATTCTAAATGGATTGAAGGATCAAACTTTGATGCAAAAGACTTGTGAAATCAAGGATGATGAGAAGATGGTTGTAGAGAGGATTAGGGAATGTGGGTGTACGTGTTTTGATTCTTGTGATGATTAGGGAATGATTAGTGAAAGAGATTAGGGTTAAGTATGGTTTAATTTTCACTAATTACTCTATACACCCTGAATTACTTTATTTTACACAATTACACCATCTCATAACAATTCCACAATTTCACCACCAAGTTCACATATTTGACAAGTCTTTCACAATTAACACATAACCATGCATAATCACACAATACACTTCATTGTATCAAAACGTTATATTGAATTAAACAACTAAACAACACATGAACGTGCAATAAATGCGAAATAGGAATCTTGGAAATTCGAGTTGTCACATTATCCCCAACTTAAAAGAAATTTCGTCCCGAAATTTGGTACGCACTCACTGAGGAAGCTTGGTAAGCTGTATTGTTCACTGGTTTTCCTGGGGTGTCACAAAAGTAGTAGCTTAGAAATCTTGGAAAGAGCAGAAATGCTTTATTATCAACGTTCTTTACCAAATCATCAAATATTTCCTGGGAGTAGTTATAGTTTTTATCATTTAAAATTGCATACCCCAGGCATTGGATTTTCGTTGGTATCTCATTAAAAGACGTTGTTTTATTAGAAACACACATGAGCAGTGTGTGGAATAAAAATCTGGGTGCAGAAGGGAAGTAACCCTTTTGTAGGGTATCCCTATTTG
Organism: Helianthus annuus; assembly: GCF_002127325.2. Taxonomy (NCBI): domain Eukaryota; kingdom Viridiplantae; phylum Streptophyta; class Magnoliopsida; order Asterales; family Asteraceae; genus Helianthus; species Helianthus annuus. Next base: position 122,390,433 of record NC_035438.2, on the reverse strand, counting down.
GTTGTTCTGCATAGCCCCTGTTCATGAAATCCTTTACCAACTCGTCTTTTGTAAATGAGGTTTTTCCATTTAAATCATCGAGTTTAAAGGTTTCAGAGATGGATTTTGGTGAGATGTTTACCTTCTTACCCTGTATCGAGGAGTTGATGGCGGCGATGATATCTCCTTATTTTTCAAGGGTGGCATTTTTCCAGAACTCTCTCTGGGTATCAAGGTAAATAGGAGCATCTGCTGTTATCAAAGTTTTGTACTTTGATGCAGAAAGGATGTCAAGGATGGAGTCGAAAGTGTGGTTATCGGTATGTTTTGTGAGTATACCTACATAGTTGTGTGGAGCTTTGTAGCGAATCTCCGGTGTTTCAGCGGCCATTTGAGTGGCATCTGCTATTGTGGAGGAAGATGATGGTTTTGATTTTGATTTCGATTTTGGTTTCGTCATTTTGGATGAAGAAGATCGAAGAAATTTTTGGAGTTATGAGAGGGAAACTGCTATGAGAAGAGAACTTTTGGAATTCAATTCGACAGTAAAACCCTGTTTGGATTTAATCAGGGTTTTATTTAGGGAAAAAGTGATTGCTGAGGTGGCAGCGGTTATTTTGATCTGAAGGCTAAAAACTGACCACGTGTCAAACATCTGATGGAATGGTAAATAATGGAGGACAGTTGTTTTGACAACTACTGATGGATCAAGTATCAGTAGTTACAACGGTAATAAAATGAAACAGTGGATGTAATGTGTGGGTGGAACAAAGATTTTAAACATCAGTGTTTTGGAGAACATAGGTTGACATTTTAGCAGTGGACAGACCTTAGAGAGCAGATGTTAAGGCACAACAGCACTTTAGAAACAATAGTGGTAGAAGATAAAATTGGTTCAACAACTGATAGTGCAGCAGTATTTCAACTTTTGACAAACAATGTTAGCATCTGCTTGTTCAGATGTAGAACTTGATTTTGCTTTGTGAAGGAACAATATGTTATCTAACATCTGTTGAGCATTTGAGATGCTATTCTTAACAAAATACATTTTAGATGTAAATTATCAAGATTAAATTGTCAGCAGTTATCTACATGGAATTTTGTTCAAGGATTTGCCAAATGTCTATTATTTTAGACAATGGTTTAGCATCCCAGATGATGAAGACATTTCTACCTGAGCTGCTCATTTTGTGTCTACTTACCTGAACTAGAGCAAGAGTATCTTAGTAGTCTAAATTAATTTGCAATCAATTTTTGATCTGTGAAAACCAAACTTGAGCTTAACATGACCTTGATATGTGTGTCATTTCCTTTTGATCAGTTTTAGGGATAGTAATTACACACAAAAATAAGGTAATTACATCCAGACCAGAGATGAACTTTTACTATAAAAAATGAGTAAAAGATCATAATATATTATTTTTTTTTAAAAATACATCTGCTTTTTATTTTAGAGGAAAACACCTTAACAAAAAACAAAGGAAGTTTTGAAAATAATCAAAAGGATCCGACAACTTTCCAGTAAATTCATGATCATATTATTCTCAAGTTATTTTGACCATTGTTTGGGTCATTTTCTTGTCAATTGATTGTCAATTCCTTTTAAGCACCATCACTAAAGATGCTATTGTTACCAGAACAATTCCTGTATTGATGAATGCACATAGTTGCAAAATGACCACTGATGATCTAATTTGAACCTCAAGAGTGTTTTATGCTTATACTCTTTTCTTTTGATTTCAAAAGTTTTGAGATAGCAACACTTTGAGATTTGTTCATTTTTTTTCATTTTACCCTTTTTATTCATATGTTTAGAAATACTCACTAGGAGATTATATTTTGAACATACTTTGTCCATAATCATTTTGAAGCAATGTTTTGAGAGATCTGAACATTTTTGACCATATTTTATTACAGATCTCACATCACTTATGATTAGGACTGTTTTGACACCTTATTTTCTCAATGTGTTTATTGAAAACATCACAAATATCGAAACAACAATTGAAATCAATTTTGAAAGCATCGAACGATCCCATAATTTATCAGATATTTTACAGATCTGAATACTATGAGTGACATATGCATGAAAACACTTGTTGTGTGAGATTTGTGTGTCATATGACATCTTGGTTGATTTACAGAGTTTTTGAATAACCATTTTGACCATGATTCACTCGTTACTCTGTTTTTCAACTGGATACAACCAATCTTTTAGTATCAATAACTTTTGAGCTGAACTGTTATGTCAAATTGATTGTTAGATCGAATTTGATTGTCCAAGCTCTGATACCAATTGTTAGGATCTGGGGCCATCATGATTGTGTTTGTTTGCATAAAACGAATAAGTGCAGCGGAAATGAGTAGCAAACTTTTTAAACATAATCAAAGGAAAGTATAGATTGATAAACAATTGCTATTTCATTGAGTCAAAAGATTTACAATAGAAAGCAAATGATTACAACAAGCTTACAATCTAAACTCCCCCTCAGCCTGATACACCAGAGTTGGTTGCACAAGATGAAAGGATTGAATTGAGGAGGTGAATTCACTCAAAACGAATCAAGTATAACAGTACAGAATACTGTCATATTTATAGGCAAACCAAACTACTGATGAGCTTCAGCTGACGTCACCATGATAGTGACATCTAACGACCTAACAAACTACAAATACTGTTCTATACAAACTACTGACATGCAACATCTGATAATTGGTAAAATACAAACTAGAGAAAACTACTGCTTCACGTTCCACTGTTGTAGCCTGAGCACAGATGTTGAATCTTCAGTGCATTCTTCAAAGGTGATCAGTCTTTGAGAGAGCAGTGCTAGAGTCTTCAGCAGTACTTAGGAAACAGCAGTAGATAGAGCATCAGTGTTTGTCTTCAGCAGTCGTTGGATAATCATCAGAGTTTGGTTTATCAGTTGTTGTAGTTGAGCAGCACTTAAAATTCATCAGCTGTTAGATAACCACTGTCAAGGGGAGAGCATAGGATAAACTGCTGCTTATTGATGGTCCACTGAAGAGATCCGGTTTTGGCTTTACATTATCTGTTCCTCTGTTAGGGTTCAATCACAACACTAGACATTCGGGAATAATAGTTGGATCATAATCAGAATCACCTAAATCTAACACACATCTCACAACACCAACATTTATCTTAATCTCCAAATCAACATTCTGTTCATTCTCATCTCTCTTCGTTACTGCAGAGTAGATCGCCTTATCCTCCTCTTCATATCTTGCAGAGTTCCAAAATCGTCTAACATGCGATTCATAAACTATAGTTTTATCAGTTAGCGCCTTAGCAATCCTGCTTTCCCTCAAGAATTTTGCAATATCTTCAACTACAGTTTTATCAGTATATTGTGTTTCCAACAAACAGTAGATATTATGCGTTTTCTCCCAGTCCTACAGAAAAATTTGACCGATAAGGAAATTCTTGAAATTTCTCAAAATTTTCTAACTCTGAAGATCTCACCAGACATAGTTCAGTGACTCGGATGGTTGTCCGACCGGATTGTGTGACAACTGTGTTCTGTAATCGATGTACAATGTAAAACAATGATAATTATTAATTAAACAATGTGTTTTGGTGTTATTATGTGTGTATTTATGTTTGATGATTTTACGATTTGATTCAATTCCGATTTCAAGCTTTAAATCGCCTTCTGGAAAGCTACACGCAAACTGGTGCGTAAACGCAGTCAGTTTAACGCGACAAACACTCCAGGATAGTGAAATAGGCTTAACATACCTTAAATAACCTCCACATAACTTAGAAATAAGTTTTGGATGGTTTGGTGTGTCGAAATCAAGTTTGTTCGATGGCAGGGACTTTTTGTGTCAAACTGCGAAACTATACTGATTTGTAGAGTAACGAACATTCCAGAACTTGATCATAAGTTAAAACTTCCCTAAATATCCTTTACATAGCTTAGAAATAGGGTTTGAGGGGTTCGGTATGCTAAAACAAACTTTATTGATCAATAGGGACTAAAAGCGTCAAAAAGTGCACAAGTTTGCATTTTCGCGCATATCTTACGTTCTGAATATATCCGGACACCCAAATATTTATGTAATCATTAAAATATTTTATTTTAGTGATTGGCATGATAAAATTCTATTCGTCGCTTAAATTGGATCGTTTTTGCGTTCGTTACGACTTCCGTCATAATTAACCGAACAACGCGATCGTACGACCAAACGAACCGACATCCGAGATGTTTTTGAGCATGTTTTGAGTTCCCAATACTGTAACATCATTTTAGAGCCTTGAAATGGGGTTTACAGGGCTTAAACGTGCCAAAAATGCATCAAAATGCAAGTTTTACAAGTTCAGGGGCTAAAACTGACATTCTGCCAAACTGTACACGGGCCGCGTAAGCCCAGTGTTAAACTTACGCGGGCCGCGCCAGACCTGCAGATCGGAAACATTGAACTTGGACTTCCAGCTTGTTTTTGGCGGTTTTGTTCATGGTTTTTGGTTACCATCTGCTAGATTTTGCTTGTTTTACATGTCCCCTAGTAATCTAATACCATCAACCCACATGTATGGCCAAGATCTTTCCCCCTTTAGCAAGAAATGATCCTAACGGTGAACTGAAAACTATAAATAGCATGGCCCTCATTCCATTTTCCTCACATTTGATCTGAGATTTCTCTAAGTTGTTGTGATTATTCACTTCATACCTAAGAATACTTAGAATCAAATCTATTTGGACCCTTTGTAAGTCCTCTTTCGTTCTTTTATGCGTTTTTAGCATGAAAGTCAAACTCTGTTTGACTTTCTGCTTTGACCACGAGTCGGTCAACACGAAGTTCGTTTGAACTTCGCAACGTGATCATAATTACGATGGTTATAGTCCTTAGTGACTATACCTACTGATTACCACGTTGAGTAGGCGTAGTGACGAGTCGTAGTTTCGGTCAAAATGCGCATTTAAGTGTATTTTGCAACCAAACTACTCTTGGTATCAAAACACTTTGTTTTGATATCAAAACCTGTTTTCTAACTTAGTCAAGCATGTTTTAACATGCTTAGCTCGTCACTTTTAGTTTAGTGCTTGTATAGAGTCGTAAGTCAAGCGGTCTAAACCACCGCTTAGACTTTCGAACTCGACCCGTTTGGTCGATCATTAGGATCCGACCAAGCATGTTTAGTGACCATAGTTGCATAGGGAATAACCTTCTGAGGTTATACCTTATGGGCACCTAGTTAAAGTAGTTGTACGATAGGTAGTTTATATGCCTTAGGTAAATTACCAAAATGCCCTTTTCATGCATAATTGGATTTTAAGCATATGTAACCCAAACATTTGTCATATAACTGATTATGCAATATAAATAAACATGTTAGGGCATATAATACTTGTCATAGGACTAGTTAGACGTCTCGAACGCGTTTTACGCGAACGACGCGTTAAAGTAGCGTAAGCTACCTAAACGGGTCGTAACGGGTCGAAAGCACTTAGGTTAGGTTCCGATTTAAAATGTAGGCTTTGTTAAACCATAGCACATGAGTTCCTACACTCATTTGGTTTACAAGACCTCATTCTGTCTGATCTTCCGATTTAGGTGTCAATTTATTTTCTAGTGATCCGATTATTAGGTATTACTTGAATTTCCTTGGTTTGTGTGACGGCCTCCGACCCGGTTTTACCCGTTTCAGGAGCCGCGGGACAGAAACCCGTGGTATTGTTTATTTTGGCAGCGGAAATTTTAACATGATCTTTTAAAAACTTGAAAATGCCCAATTTATTTTATTACACAATTTGGGACAAACCTCGTAATTTACAAAAAAGGTGATTTCTCATGGAAATACCTTATTTTACAAAAACACGTTTATTTATTTCACTGAGCCACTTCTTCAAGCTTGGAGTGCTACACGGCAATTTTTACTGGATCACAGCAGATCACCTGAAACATGTTTTAAAAAGGTTTTATCAGCGGGGAAATACTGGCGAGTCATTCAAGTTGCACAAAACGACACATTGTTATAATATACAGTATTAAGGGTGATTACAATGTTTCTATCAACCAATTACCCCAAATCGGTATTTGTTACTTGATGGTGTCTGTGACTATGGTCAGATCACCCATTAGCTAACCCGATGTCCAATGGTGACGGGTATCAAGTAATGTATACAAAACCCCACATACCGGTAGTAATTGAAGATTACAAAGACTTAATCCCTGTAATTATAATTGGAAAACATTTAGGGTTTTATAAAGCACGTTGATAAAAAAGAGAATGACTCACATTGCAGATTTAAACGGCTAGCGTTTAGCCTACTGATTTTAGCCTGGTTAACCTAATTTAAATAATAATGCACACGAAAACTAGGTCAGTAACTTAATACAACTTTTACGACAACTCACGAGATTCAAAACCTTCACGACTAATGACAAAGTATAGCCCAAATATGGGTAGCACTTAAACATCCATAGGACTGGTTTTTATCGATCGGACATTAAATCGTAGCAGTGATCGAGTTATTACCCTGTTATCGCGGCAAAATTTCATGTTTGTGTGTGTTTTTGGAGTAAACAGCGTACAATTTGAATTTTAACGTCGAACCAACACAGACTTTCAGGTGCCAAACCCCTGCATTTATACTGAGTTTTTGGCTCCCTCGCTTGGCACGCCAGGGTCACCTGGCTCCGGCGCATGGCGTGACGGGTCACTTTTAGGATATGGTAGCCTCGAGTGTTTGTAGCCTGGGTGAGTCGACAGAACGATAAAATTCGATTTCTACGAAAAATTGTAAGGATAATATCAATTAGGGTTTACCCCCCCTGAGTTTTAGGGGCCCTGATCCTGATTCCAACTGTTCTGAAAATTTTAGGGGCCATGCGATATTACTTGGGGGTCTCAATTAGGGTTTCCTATTAGACATAATAAAATAAGGAATAGTAATTTTAACGATAGTTCTTACATCCTCCCCCACCTTATTAAAAATCTCGTCCTCGAGATTTACTCGAATAAATGAGGATATTTCCGCTTCATTTCTGATTCTAGCTCCCAAGTGTATTCCGATCCCCTTTTAGAATCCCACTTGACTTTGACCAATACTAGTCTTTTGTGTTTGAGAAACTTAACCTTTCTATCTTCTATCTGCAGTGGCTTCTCAACAAATTTTAACTTTTCATTTACCTCCACATCTTGAAGAGGTACTACCAGGGATTCGTCGGATACAGATTTCTTGAGGTCGGATACATGAAATACGTCTTGTACCCCGGCAAGCTCTTCTGGTAGTTGTAGGCGATAGGCGACTGGTCCTATTCGTTGGATTACTGGAAATGGTCCTATGTACCTTGGACTTAACTTTCCTTTCTTTCCGAACCGCACTACTCCTTTCCAAGGAGAAACTTTTAGGAGTACCTTGTCTCCCACTTGAAATTCCAGTGGCTTGCGTCGATTGTCTGCATAACTTTTCTGGCGATCTCGAGCCGTCTTTAGTTTTTCCTTGATTTGAGTTATCTTGTCGGTGGTTTCTTGTACCATTTCAGGACCTGATAACTGACTTTCTCCTATTTCTGCGCAGCAAACCAGAGTTCAACACTTGCGTCCGTATAGTGCTTCGAACGGGGCAACTTCGATACTTGCATGATAACTATTGTTATAGGAGAATTCAATTAGGGGTAGGTGGTCATCCCAGTTTCCTCCAAAATCTATTACACATGCCCTGAGCATGTCTTCCAGGGTTTGAATCGTTCTTTCACTTTGTCCGTCTGTTTGGGGATGATAAGATGTACTTAAATTTAATCACGTCCCCATGGCTTCTTGGAAAATTGTCCAGAAATGTGAAGTGAAACGACTATCTCTATCCGATACAATAGAGAGTGGAACTCCATGTAAGGATACTACTTCGTCTACGTATAACTTGGCTAATCTTTCCATGCTGAAAGTTTCCTTCGTGGGTAGAAAATGAGCTGATTTGGTTAATCGATCCACAATTACCCAAATCGCATCATTACCTTTTCTGGTTTTGGGCAACTTAGTAACAAAGTCCATGGTTATTAGTTCCCATTTCGATACAGGCATTTCTAATTGTTAAAGTAATCCTGAAGGTTTCTGGTGTTCTGCCTTAACTTGCGAACAAGTCAGACACTTAGATACATATCTGGCTATGTCCTTTTTCATTCCTATCCACCAGAAATTATTTCTTAAATCTTGGTACATTTTGTTGTTTCCAGGGTGCATGGTATACCTAGATTTATGGGCTTAGGTACCCAAATCGTTTTCTTATGGAATCTCCAGATTCCATCACTTCCTTGCTCTAATTCCTTTATTCTTCCTTTCATTTCTTCAGCATCATCCTCAATTGTTGTGGCTTGAACATTCTTCAGTTGTTCCATTAAGTCTAATTGTAAATTTAATCTAAGAGCACGAACTCGCTTTTGCTTTTCATGATATTTACGACTTAAGGCATCTGCAACTACATTTGCTTTTCCTTCGTGATATTGGATATCACAGTCGTAATCGCTTAGAATTTCCATCCATCTCCTTTGCCTCGTGTTCAACTCTTTTTGCCCAAATATGTATCTTAAGCTCTTATGATCTGTATAAACAGTAAACTTACTTCCATACAAGTAATGTCTCCCAATTTTAAGGGCAAAAATGATCGCTCCTAATTCTAAGTCATGTGTGGTATAGTTTTCTTCGTGCTTCTTCAATTCTCTTGAAGCATACGCAATTACCTTTTTGCGTTGCATTAACACACATCCTAATCCTAGCTTAGAAGCATCACAATAGACTTCAAAATCTTTTGTTCCTTCTGGAAGGGCTAGAATTGGGGTGTTTGTTATCTTTTGCTTTAAAACCTTAAAAGCCTCATCTTGCTTGGATCCCCATTCAAACTTAACTGCTTTACAGGTTAGCTTAGTTAATGGTACCGCTATCTTAGAAAAATCCTTAATGAATCGCCTATAGTATCCAGCTAACCCTAGAAAACTTCTAACTTTTGCGGCTGATTGTGGAACCTTCCATTTGGTGATCGCTTCTATCTTGGAGGGATCTACGTGAATACCGTCGTGATTCACCATGTGTCCCAAAAATTGCACCTCCTAAAGCCAAAATTCACACTCGAGAATTTGGCATAAAGTTTTTCCTTTCTTAACAAAGTTAAGAGTGCTCGTAGATGTCCGCAATGCTCGTCCTGACTCTTGGAATAAATAAGTATATCGTCGATGAAGACAATTACGAATTTATATAAATATGGTTTACAGATCCTATTCATCATATCCATAAATGCTGCCGGAGCATTTGTTAGTCTAAAAGGCATAACTGTAAACTCGTAGTGACCATACCTAGTTCTGAAAGCGGTTTTAGGTATGTCTTCTTCTTGTACCTTCAACTGATGATATCTGGAGCATAAATCTATCTTAGAAAAATATCTAGCCCCCTGAAGTTGATCGAAAAGATCATCAATCCTAGGCAATGGGTATCGATTCTTAATTGTAACCTTATTCAATTCCCTATAATCGATACACATTCGCATTGAACCATCCTTCTTCTTTACGAACAACACTGGTGCTCCCCAAGGGGATGAACTAGGTTGTATGAATCCTTTACTGTGTAATTCATCTAATTGCTTTTTCAGTTCTAACATTTCAGTGGGTGCTAATCAGTAGGGTGCTTTAGCTACAGGTGTAGTTCCAGGAATTAAATGAATTCTAAATTCTACCTCCCTATCTGGTGGTAATCCTGGTAGTTCTTCCAGGAATACATCCGAGTATTCTGATATTACAAGAATTTCCTTAAGTTCCTTACCCTTAGTGCTAATGATTACCGAAATCATATACGCTATTCCTTGCTTTCGTTCATAACTAGCTACTTTCATTATTGAAATGAACTTCATAGACTTATGTGGCTTATCTCCTGCAACCACGATTATTTCTCCTGATGGCGCATGAATATCTATAGAATTGTTATCACATAGGATTCGAGCATGGTTGGCTACTAACCAATCCATTCCTAACACAACATCGAATCCAGCTAAACTCATAGGTAACAGGTTTACAGAAAATTTATGACCTGAAAGTTCTATCTTACCTTCTTGCAAGACTTGATCTATACTAACAGAGTTACCGTCTGCTGTTTCTACTGTATAAATATTCCTAAGTTTCGTTAAGGGTAGCTTAAGAGCTTTGCAGAACCAAGTATTTATAAAACTTTGGTTTGCACTAGAGTCAAATAATACTTTCGCATAAACATCATGAACTAGGAACGTACCCGCTATCACATCCGGAATCAAATCTGCTTCTTGGGTTGTTAGCTGAAAAGCTCTTGCATTGTTTTTGGTAGTTCCTTCTGCAGGTTTGGCTTTATTGTCAGTAGGTTTGACCAATTTAGGGCATTCTGGCCTGAAATGCCCAGCTTCTCCACAATTATAGCAGACCTTTGTTTTCTTCCTGCATTCCTCCTCTCGGTGCCCTACAGCTTTGCAGAAGTTGTAGACTTCGTTACATTTTCCAAAATGTTTCTTTTAGCAGTTTCTGCTAAACGGCAGGGTAGAAGATTGCCCAGTCCCCTTTCTTTTAAAGTTGCTATTATTACCCACACGAAATCCCTGGGTAATCTTTTGGGCTAACTCCTTTTTCCTATTTTCCTCTCGCGTACGCACCAGTCCGTCAGTCAAAGTGTTAGCTAATTCCACCGCATCATCGATTGTGCGGGGTCTCGCAGCTTTGACAATATCACGGATCTCACTAATTAAGCCCCAAATGTAGCGAGAAATGAGTACCGGTTCTGGCGAAGCCAGAGTAGGCACAATTCGAGCATATTCGAAAAATTTCAATGTATATCCTCGACAGTCAACATTCACCATTCGGTGGCTCAAGAATTTATTCGCCATTTGTTCTTTTTCATATTCTGGGCAGAATTTTCTTTCCACCAGATGCTTAAATTCTTCCCAACTCATGGCATAAGCCAGGTCGCTTCCCTTGGCTTGCAACACCGTATTCCACCATTCCAATGCTTCTTCCTTGAAAAGGTGAGAAGCATACATAACTTTGTCTTCCTCCGCGCATTTACTTATTTTAATTACGGCTTCAGTTTTCTCTATCCAACGCAGTGCGGCTGTTGCCCCTTCATTGCCTGCAAATTCGGCTGGTTTACAGGCAAGAAATTCCTTGTAAGTGCAAGCAGGTGTTGCAGCTTTCATTTTGTTGAGAATTGGGGCCTGAATTAAGTTGTCATTATTGCCGCCTCCGTTAACACTAATACTGAAATTATCATCGCGCGTGCATTTACTAGGGTGAGCTTGCGAAGGCTCAACAGGGCTTTTAACAGCGGCGACGATTACCGGGATAGCGTTGGCTATTCCTTGAGCGATGATGTTTTCTATATCTTGCCGATTTAGAATGTGATCCTCATTATTGTGTTCTGATTGATTAACTTCATTTACTGGTTCATTAATAGCGTGTTCCATCTGATAATTAAAAGTATATACAAGTTATTGCACAATTAAATAACAACCAAACGCAATTAAAATAATCGCACAAAATCACATCAACACGTATAGCAAAAATTGTCAACTTTGAGACTATCAGATTTTATATATTTTAATATGCCTCCGTACACACCCGTTATCTTACAAAAGTTTTATTTTAAGTTATTTTACAAGATTAGATTATTTATTATTTTATTATTATTAAACACACATTCCCACAACCACATACGATCCCTGTTAGCTGGCACTTCAGAAACGACGTTCCCGCTCGTCGTACTTCCAGGAAATCTGTTCTCCCACTTCCTGGATTCTATTTCCTACGTCTACCAGCTCCTCGCCATAATGGCGGAGTTCAGCCAAGTTCCCATTGCTCATCGGTGGGTTTGGTGCAGGCTCCGGGTCGAACTGAGGGAAAAAGGTATTAGGGTTATTTATAAGGTTCTGAAATTGCCAGTCAGTGATCCACCATTCTTCTAGCTCTCCGGTAGAGGTCGGGGGTGAACAATGGGATCTTGGATAGCAGGCTCTAGATTAACTGGAAGTAGTGATTCGATTGGGTAATTTGAGAGGTTTTCATCGGCAGGTCCGATGAGGTCACTAAGTGCCAGTTTACGATCCAACACCTCCCATGATGGCATTTCCTGGGCTTGCCTGGAACTTTCCCCAATTTCTATTCCTTTTCCCTTCTCCTTTGGATCCTCAATATTTACAACTTTCTGTACTGCTGGTTTCTTCCTACGCACACGCCTCCAGCCTACAAATCTTCTCCTCTTTTTCGCCTTTGGTTTATCCTGTGGTTGGGCCCGGAACACCATGGCATCTTCAATATCTCCTCTTTTTCGCCTTTGGTTTATCCTGTGGTATGGATAGTAAAGTTTTGAAGGGCTTCTGATAGTTCATTTATGCTGTTAGCACACACGAAGATGAACACAAGCTTAAGTTAAAATTTTGTAAATTATATTTTTTAATAAAATCACAGAATAACAATCAGAAAAATTAAGTATTTCTAAATACTTAATTGGCTTAAATCAGTGGCTCTGATACCACCTTTTTCTGTCACGGCCCCCGACCCGGTTTTACCCGTTTCAGGAGCCGCGAGACAGAAACCCGTGGTATCGTTTATTTTGGCAGCGGAAAATTTAACAGAATCTTTTAAAAACTTGAAAATGCCCAACTTATTTTATTACACAATTTGGGACAAACCTCGTAATTTACAATAAAGGTGATTTCTCAAGGAAATCCCTTATTTTACAAAAACACGTTTATTTATTTCACTAAGCCACTTCTTCAAGCTTAGAGTGCTACACGGCACTTTTTACTGGATCACAGCAGATCACCTGAAACATGTTTTAAAAAGGTTTTATCTGCGGGGAAATACTAGCGAGTCATTCAAGTTGCACAAAACAACACATTGTTATAATATACAGTATTAAGGGTGATTACAATGTTTCTATAACCAATTACCCCAAATCGGTATTTATCACTTGACAGTGTCTGTGACTATGGTCAGATCACCCATTGGCTAACCCGATGTCCAATGGTGACGGGTATCAAGTAATGTATACAAAACCCCAAATACCGGCAGTAATTGAAGATTACAAAGACTTAATCCCTGTAATTATAACTGGAAAACATTTAGGGTTTTATAAAGCACGTTGATAAAAAGAGAATGACTCACATTGCAGATTTAAACAGGCAACGTTTAGCCTACTGATTTTAGCCTGGTTAACCTAATTTAAATAACAATGCACACGAAAACTAGGTCAGTAACTTAATACAACTTTTACGACAACTCACGAGATTCAAAACCTTCACGACGAATGACAAAGTATAGCCCAAATATGGGCAGCACTTAAACATCCATCGGATTGGTTTTTATCGATCGGATATTAAATCGTAGCAGTGATCGATTTATTACCCTGTTATCGCGGCATAATTTCGTGTTTGTGTGTGTTTTTGGAGTAAAAAGACGATATCTCAGCGTACAATTTGAATTTTAACGTCGAACCAACACAGACTTTCAAGTGCCAAACCCCTGCATTTATACTGAGTTTTTGGCTCCCTCGCGTGGCGCGCCAAGGTCACCACGCTCCGGCGCGTGGCGCGACGGGTCACTTGTAGCATAGGGTAGCCTCGTGTATTTGTAGCCTGGGTGAGACGACAGAATGATAAAATTCGATTTCTATGAAAAACTGTAAGGATAATATCAATTAGGGTTTATGCCCCCCCCCCCGAGTTTTATGGACCTTGATCCTGATTCCAACTGTTCTGAAAATTTTAGGGGCCATGCGATATTAATTGGGAGTCTCAATTAGGGTTTCCTATTAGACATAACAAAATAAGGAATAGTAATTTTAACGAGAGTTGTTACAGTTTGCCTGAGCTTCGCTAAGTTCTTTAGATCAAGGGTACCCTTCTATTCAATGTGAGTACATAGTTCCCCTATTTTTATGTTTTCAATTGTTTTGGGGTGATTCATATGTATTAAAACGATTTTGATATTTTAAACGATGGTTTCAAAAACGATTAAGATGGTTTATATTAAACTAATAACGATTTCGATAAAGTGAACGAACTTGTTGGTTGTAGTTACATAACGAATGACATTCATTAACATTGATCAAGCCGACCAGTATTAGGTTATGGTACCATTGGATCTGACAAATCCCGTTATCAGACTACACCCATGGTTATGTGTGGGGGTTATGTAGGTAACGACCGAATCTGATAATTGTTAACTTACCCTTAGGTGGTTTGTTAATGCGAGAAGCGAGATAGTCGAGTCACGAAGGTTTGAATGTTATTAGCGAGACGACCATAAGTAGTTTCACAATTAAAACGAATACGATTTTGGGACGAGTTAAACGATTTGAGACGACTTAAACGAGATAAACGATTTGGATAAACGATTGGTTTTGGGTAATGATTAGAAAATGGGATGGGTGTAGCATGATAAATGCATAGTAGATACGCCGCTGGTACATCTTATATATAAGTGCTTTTATCATGTTACATTTTGTGTCATTATTTAGTTCACTGGGAAATGATTTTGAAATGATGTCACATAACGAGGTTTTCGAAATGATATAAACCATACGAGTTTTATTAACGAGTTTTTACGAGATATTTTACGAATTGGTTTACTAAAACAAATGTTTTGGGGTTAAGAATCATGGCTATGAGATTTTATAAACCATAATCAACTTGATTTAAGTTGGTTAATTATGTTGCAATACACTTTTCAAAACGAGGTTTGTACTTTTGACTCTTGTAGTCTAATAAGGTACTACAACAAATAAACGAGCCATGAATCCGATACTCTCCTAAAACCTATGTGCTCGCCAGCATTTCTTTGCTGACTTTATTTTTACATATGTTTCAGGTGGTGTTGCTTGATGTTGATTGCTAGGATGCTTGAGTCACATAGGATCTGGCCGAGGCCTTAGTGACTTAAAAACAATGATAGACGATGTGTAGCTTGTTTATGTTGGTTTAAAGACAATGTACATTACTTAACGAATCAATAAAACGAAACTTTTGTATCCATGGTTGTGAAACAATAATTCTGTTACAACACTCCCCGACGTTTCCGCCGCGGTTTCGTTGTTTTAACGCGGTCGGGGTGTGACAAAAGAGTTGGTATCAGAGCCAATGGTTATAGGGAATTAGGTTATTAGTAATGCTTTGACCTAGACTATAACTTTCTAGGACCCTAACACGAGTTTACTTGCGTTTAGATTTTAAAACAATACCGTCACCTATCCTTAGGTGATAACCACAACGAGAATACAATAACAAATCTGCTTCGACAATTAATCATCTATCCTTGGATGATTGATTACAAGGTTTTGATCCCTCTTAGTTTTCAAAATCTCATGTAAATTTGGGTCTAAATAATGTGAACACGTGCAAACTGGAAGAGTGAATGCCTGTACCCTGAGTTTTCTGTCTAAGGCTAGAGTGTTCGTACAAATCCGCAGTATCAGACCAGTCACTCTTACCTGGGAACTCTTGGGGTGAGTGTTCACTTATAGGTGAGCATGACTTTGTGATACATTATATTGACCCACTTACTTTGATTAGTCACTGCGTGTCGTTTGTTTGTTCGAGGTAACGAACGAATGATCGCCTTCCTTGTGTTTTGTCAATGTTTTCAATACCTCTTTTGTTTTTCCAATTGTCGACCTCACCCGTTTCTCATATTTCCTTGCTAGACAATGCCTCCTCGACGCGATGCTCAATCATTTACTGCTGAAGAAGTCGCAGCCCTTGTTGCTCAGCAAATGGCTGTTGTACTTCCAGGCGTAGTGACCCAGATCCATGAGTTATACAACAACAACAATAAAAACAACAATAATGCTTAGTGTAATTTCAAGAATTTTAACTCTGCTAAGCCGCTAAAGTTTTCTGGGTCGCAAGGAGCAAGTGCGCTTCTTCAATGGTTCGAAAGTATCGAGAGCACAATCAGACATGTGCAATGTCCGAATGTGCATAAGGTTGAATTTGCATCAAGCGTGTTCGAGAAGCGTGCACTTACATGGTGGAATGGAGTGATGCATGATAGGGGTGCCGAAGTGGCATTAGCACAAAATTGGGAAGAGCTCCGAGCTCTCATGATGAGAGAGTTCTGTCCCCGTCACGAGATTCGAGCTTTGGAACGAGAATTTGATGATTTGAAACAAGACGGTGGAGAACACCGTGCTTATACGGATCGATTTGAGGAGCTCAGTTTGTTGTGTCGCACTATGGTTATCCCACTGGAGAAAGCAATCGAGAGATATATCGATGGTTTACCCGATTCCATACAGGATATTGTGACCGGCGTTAATCCTACTACCGTTCGTCACGCGATCGAGTTGTCTGCTACCTTGACTGAGTCTCAAGTCAAGAAGGGGAAACTTACCCGCAAGGGTGATAAAAAGAAGTTGACCAATTCTGACAAGGAAAAGGGTAAGGGTAAGAAAGGTGAGTCGTCGAACAAGTCGAGGAAGCGAAAGGTGCTCAGAATTTTGCTGCTACAACACAGACTGCTCAGAACCCACCGACTCAACCTCCTGCAAAGAAAGCGTATGCTGGTACCGCACCTCACTGCGCTCGATGCAATGGTCACCATGTTGCCCAGCAGGCCTGTAAACAGTGTGCTACGTGTGGTAAACTTGGGCATTTGGCCAACATTTGTCGTATGGGCCAAAATCAAGCTGGTCAGGTTCTAGCACAAGTTTAGGGGAATGTTGCGAGATTCCCACTTGGTTTGTGTTTTAATTGCGGAGAAATGGGTCATTTCCGCAACAATTGCCTGAGATTGGTAAATGCGAATGCGAATCCGAATGTCAACGCGAACGCGAATGTAAATCCCACTCGTGGACGAGCATTCAATCTGAACGCGAATGAGACGAGGTCGGACAACGAGGTTGTTAACGGTACGTTCCTTGTTAACAATCAACTTGCATCTGTTCTTTTTGATTCTTGTGCCGATAGGAGTTTTGTTTCGTTATCCTATGAGCCTTTACTTGCGATACCTAGAACTAAACTGAGGAAACCCTTATCTGTCGAAGTTGCAACTGGTAAACCACTCGTACTCAATTCTGTTCTTCGTGGTTGTCAATTGAACCTCGATAACCATCTTTTTCCTATCGACCTCACACCGATGCAACTTGGGAGTTTCGACATTATCGTGGGAATGGATTGGTTAACCAAACATCATGCCGAGGTTGTTTGTTTCGACAAAATCATTCGTATTCCTCTTTCGTCTGGTGATGTCCTAGAAGTTCGTGGCGAGAAACCATCTGGTGGATTAAAACTCATGTCATGTACGAAAGCCCAAAGTTATTTACGAAAAGGATATGTTGCTTTTCTGGCACATGTCACCAAGGAGAAAGGCAAGAACAAGAGTATTCAGGATATTCCGATTGTTCGGGATTATCCAGAGGTGTTTCCTGATGAACTGCCTGGTTTACCTCCAGTTTGTCACACCCCCAAAATCCACCTGCGGAGTATCATCGCTTGGGAGCGTGACAGACCAGGATCAAGCCACCAATCATATAGAACAATGTACATAGTAAAAGTAATTATCATTTAACCAAACCAATCCATATGAAAGGTGTTCCAAAACATAAGTGTAATAACAAAGTTTAGCGGAAGCAAATGTGTAAAAGCCCATTATGAATAAAGTATGTAATGTCATAACGTTTAAATCAAGCATTCACGATCCTTGTCCACAACGACCGCGCCTCCCTGTGCAAGCTCCATGTATACCTAACGACCCGCAAGGCATGTAACAGAGAGTCAACAACTAGTTGAGCGAGTTCACAGAAAGTAAGTGCCTAATAGTAAGTTCGTTTGTAACGTGTGGCTCTACTGGGCCGATAGTATGTTCTATTGGTGGGGGCTTCCCATGTTGCATATACACTAGACTATTCGTAACCATAAGTGTTCTTCATAACCCGAGAACAGTAGTACGTACAAGCTTTACGTAGGTTTTACGTAAGTATCCTTCACAACCGAGGACAGGGGTACGCGGGGGTTTACGTAGGTTTTACGTAAGTATCCTTCCTGACTCCGGAAGACAGTAGCATGTGTGAGTTTACGTAGGCTTTACGTAAGTGTCCTTCCTGACTCCGGAAGACAGTAGTGTGTACTTATTGACGTAGGTTTTACGTAAGTGTCCTGCTTAACTCGAGGACCATGGTAGATAGTCTAGTAACCGTGTAAGTGCGAGAAATCGTTCAATTCCATCATTCAACCCATTCCCAATCCCCGGGAATCCCATGCCTTGGTAAAGAGTGTGAACTCACCTTGGTTTGCTCGGTATGTTATTGCTTCTAGTGTTAATTAAGGATTAAGTCCGTTACACACAACCTAGGGTACAATGCACATAAATTCGAGGTAAGTGTTTATATTCAATTACGGTTTACAAGTCTTTGGTATCCAAACAACTGTGATTCGTGTGATAATCGTGTACAGAATAGCGTGGCATAAATTGTTCATACACACAGTGTCATACAGTCAATACAGTAGCATACAGTAGCAAGTAGCATGTTGTAATGTACAGAAACATACAGAAACATACAGTAGGCTCAACACTGGTGTTTACAAGTAACTCGGTTCATACATTACTTTGTAAGGTTCTGATTATATATCACATATGTAATTCAGACCACCATCAAAGCATAAAACTCAGACATGCATCCAGCATAAACACTAGGACAATATATATCATTCAATCAAAAACTCGGATCTAGTGTCTTATTACAAAGCTCGGACAAGATCATCTCAAAGGTCGGACCCCCTTGATACTTAGTCAGAAAGTCAGATACATCCCCCCCCCCTCATAAAATTCGGACAAAGTACACATTACAAGAAAATCGGACTAGCAAGCATATAAATCTCGGACATCAAGTGATACCACAAAACTCGGACCCTCTATATATCATTCAAGTTCGGACAAGGTTAAACAATAAAAATTCGGACCTATTCCCTCTTACAAAGAAACTCGGACTAGGTTAACATTACTTACAATTCGGACATATTCATCAAACAAAGTCGGATATGTTCATTAAGAAAAAGTCGGACCTATATGCTTTCCTCAACAAAATTCGGACAAGGCTCCAAGGCCCAAAACTCGGACCAAACTCACACACAAAAGTCGGACCTTTTTGTGATATTAAAAATTCGGACCATTACACTTTAAGTGAAATTCGGACTCAAGGGCTCTAGGTGATAAAACTCGGACTTCATGTCTCCTTAATAAAAGTTCGGACATATCATACATATTATTCAAAAGTCGGACCATATAGTGTTTAATTAAAACTCAGACTTTTCAACATGCGTGAATTCCAAACATCATTTCACAGAATCAATGAAACAGTTACGTACTACGATCAAAAACCCTAATTTCATACATTGGCCATTGTTGTAATCCAATTATCAATCACAATTCTAACATATCATGTATCTTGACATCAGGAAAACGATTACACAACCAATCAACATCATTTCACAATAATCAGAATCAATAAACACAGAACCATTACATGTAGAACTAGGGTTTTAGCATGAATCAATCAATCGATGATTAACAACAAACAGTCATTAAACAATTACCTTGGATTGATTCGAGATAAAGAGAGGAATCAAGAGTGATGATTGAGAGCTTGCCAATGATGAAGAAAATGATTGCAAGAGAGGATTGGAGAATGTGAAAGTACGTGTGTTGATTCTTGTGTGATGATTAGTGAAGGAGATTAGAGTTAAGAGTGATTAAAATTTCACTAACTACTCTACTCACCCCTAAGTATCATCTTTTACATAAGGCACACCCATCACAAGATAATTTACAGTTTCATCACCAAGTTCATGTATTTGTCACATTTTTCGTAAATAACACACAACCATGCACAATCACAATATACTTTATCAAACCAAAACGTATACAGTTACAACGCAACAAATTGTGCAAGTAAAGAACTAAACAAACAGTGAACGTGCAATAAATGCGAAAGTGGAATCTCATAAACTCGAGTTGTCGCATTATCCCCAACTTGAAAGAAATTTCGTCCCGAAATTTAGCATGCGGTTACTGAGGAAGCTAAGTAAGTTGTATCGTTTACTGGCTTTCCTGGGGTGTCACATCATCCCCCCGTCGATTTGGAATTTCGTCCCGAAATTCTGCAGTAGTAGCTTCGGCCTCAGTAGTGGTTGCACGTTTTTCGAATAACTGGGGATACTTGAGTTCCATTTGATCTTCTCGTTCCCAGGTGTACTCTGGGCCACGACGGGAGTTCCAACGAACTCGTACAAGAGGTATTATGGTGTTCTTGAGGACCTTGACATCCCGGTCCGTGATTTCAACTGGTTCCTCGACGAACTGCAACCGCTCGTCGATAGTGAGTTCCTTCAAAGGAACTATGAGGGTCTCATCTGACAGACACTTCTTCAGATTCGACACGTGGAATACGTTGTGAACTGCACCGAGTTCAGCTGGTAGGTTTAGTCTGTAGGCTACTTTGCCTATTCTTTCAATGATCTCGAACGGTCCAACGTACCGCGGATTGAGCTTGCCTCGTTTACCAAAACGAACCACAACCTTCCAGGGTGAGACTTTGAGTAGCACTCAATCCCCAACTTGGAACTCGAGCGGTTTCCTGCGCTTATCAGCGTAACTTTTCTGACGGTCGCGAGCTGCCGCCATGCGTTGTCGTATCTGTGCAATTCGTTCAGTAGCACCAACTACAAGTTCTGGACCTGTGATTTGACTATCCCCCACCTCTACCCAACAGAGAGGTGACCGGCATTTACGTCCGTACAATGCCTCGAATGGAGCGGCTTGAATGCTGATGTGGTAACTGTTATTGTAGGAAAACTCCACTAAAGGGAGATGCTTTTCCCAGCTGTTGCCAAAATCGATAACACATGCCCGAAGCATGTCTTCTAAAGTTGAATCGTGCGCTCAGACTGCCCATTCGTCTGAGGGTGATAAGTTGTGCTGATGTCTAACCGTGAGCCGAAAGCTTTGTGCATTGCTTGCCATAGCTCTGAAGTAAATCATGCATCCTGATCTGAAATAATAGAAGTTGGCACTCCGTGCCTCGAAACAACTTCTTTCAAGTAAACGTCTGCTAAGGTAGAGAACTTATCCGTTTCTTTGATAGCCAAGAAATGAGCAGACTTTGTGAGTCGATCCACGATCACCCAAATGGTATCATTCCCACGCTGGGATCTAGGCAGGCCAGTAACAAAATCCATGGAAATTTCTTCCCATTTCCATTGTGGTATCTTGGGTTGCTGAAGTAGGCCTGAGGGTTTCTGGTACTCTGTCTTGACCCTCGCACAGGTCAAACAGTTGCCGACGTAAGTTGCTATGTGGGCCTTCATGCTAGGCCACCAATATGTAGTTCTGAGATTGTGATACATTTTATCCGAACCTGGATGTACCGAGTAGCGAGACTTATGAGCTTCATCCATTACAAGTTCTCGTAAACCCACCATATAGTGGGACCCAAATACGTCCCGTTACATAGTAGGCGCCGTCTTCCTTCTGTTCCAATCGTTGCCTTGAGCCACGTAAGGCTTCAGCCCTTACGTTTTCTGGTTTCAATGCTTCTACCTGAGCATCTCGTATCTGTGCAGGGAGACTAGACTGAATATTAGTGCACGAATGTCTATCGCCTTCGTCAATCCGAGCCGTAGCAAGATAACGAAGAAATCAAGTCTTTATAAATGTCATATCTAGTTAAAAGGCAAGGTGGCAAACTTGTAATTAATGAGAAATCTCATTAAAATGCCTTGACCTATAAATAGGAGTTTATGTCATGAGTTAGTAAGCTTTTGGAAGACTTTTCTCCATTTTAGAGATCTTGGTGATTCAAGTCTAGAGAGAGAAAGTCTAGAGAGAGAAAATAGTTGTAATCGTGATTCGTGTACCGGATTTATCATATATTTCAATAAATCATGATTAGTAGTACGTTATTGTGTGTTCGGTCACGTACGTTCACGGATTCCGCACGTGAAACGTTCGTTACGCAATTGAACGGCGTCAAAACCGGTCTTACAATTGGTATCAGAGCTAGGAGCTCGATTGCATGATCAAACACATTGATTCGTACGAGAATTCAGCAGTTTCAGATCCGAATTTCATCATATTCTTCATTTTTTTCGGGTTTATCACGTTTTTCACCGTTTTTCGTCAAATTGAACGTGATTTCACGGTCCGATTTGTCTGAATTTTTGAGATATTGTGCGAAAATCATAGAATCACAACCCTACAAAGTTTCAGGTCCTAAATCCTAGCCGATTAGGAGAAATTCGCGTTTCTTGGTCCGAAATCCGTTTTAATCAGCATATGCCCGTTTGAAAGTAACTAATCGTTTGAAAAATCAACATTTCCGTTTGAAAAGGATACTTTTCGTTTGAATTTGGCATTTGTCGTTTGAAATTGAACGATGTTCGTTTGAAATTAGCCTACTTCGTTTGAAATTGGACGATGTTCGTTTGAAATTAGTCTTGTCCGTTTGAAAATTGCACATTTCCGTTTCAAAAAGTGATATCCGTTTGAAACCGTGGTTCACCGTTTGAGATATCGTTTGAAAATTAACTTGACCGTTTGAAACATGATGACTGTTTGAAAGTGATTCAAAATTGTCAAGTCAAATTAATTGCTATAAGAGTTAGGTCCAATGAGATAATAGCAGGGTGTAGGTGCATGTGATTGTGTCCGAAATTGTTCATGTATTAAAAAATCGGTCCTATAATTGGTTGCGGTTGTCGACATTTGTGTTCAAAGTCTGCTGTTTGCTATTACACATCGACACATGTAATTGGTATCAATTAGCGGCCCAATCACAATCAAAGTTCATCATTTTTGATGTTCAGATTATATCGGTTGATTTTAGGATTATTTCGTTGAAATCAGATGTGTTTCGGTTGATTTTCGACGAGTTTTGAACAAATTTCAATCTGATTTGCTGTGTTTTGTGTCAAATTCTGTTCATTGACGGTTTGTTTCGGTTGAACTTCGAATCATTCAGGTTGATTTTGACGAATTTCGAACGACAAGATTGTGCAGTAGCTGAGTAAACGATCTGGTTGATGTTGTGATAATGATCGGCTGTTTCGGTCAAGTTTTGGATCATTTTTGATTGAGTTTCGGTGCTGAATTGGTTAGTGCAGCTGAATGGTTTAGGCGTTTTGAACAAGTACAGTGATTAAAATCAAATTCGGACACATTTAGTTCATTTCGGAAACTGAAACTGTACTGAACTTGCTGTTTTCGGATCAAAGTTTGTTCACTTTGAACGCGTTTCAGTGTCTTTTGGAGTGTCGATTAAGAATTTCAGTTTGTATTGGTCAATTTCAGTTAATATTCAGTGTGTCGGACTGATTTCGGTTAGCAGGTGTTTAATTCTGAACTGGAATAGAGTAGAGTGTTATTTGTTGTTTTGGTTAACAAAGAAGGAACTGTTATTAGCGACGGATAAGAGTGTCAAGAATATTAGTGATAGTTGTGTCAAGGTTCACTGGGATAAAAAGAGACGTGCTGTGTGTGCGACTGTATAAAGATAAAAACAAATTTTGACCCAAGTCGTTTGAAAATCATCATCAGTTCGCACACTCGCTCGAGCGAATTTTCACTCGATCCACTGTCGCCTGATTTTTGCTATTCAATCGAATAGTCATCTGTCTGTGTGAACTTTCATATCGTTTGAAAAACTCGCCATTAAGAATCTTTTGATACCGAAACATGGATTCTGAAATTTATACTACACTGAACAAGTTTGAAAATTTTACAGGTATCAAGGGAGAATCAACTGAAGAATTGATCAAAAGATATATTGAGTTGTATTGGGAGATGGAACGATTGAAGATAACCAAGACCAATGAGGAATGGGTTAACAAATTGGGAAATGCTTTACCGGGTGATATGTGGAAAACGTATTTGTCAGATTTGAAGAAGATATATTTAGATGTGAATTTGAGCTTGTTTATCGAAAAGATTCAAGCTCGAGAACTTGAACTTCAAAAGAATAGTAATGCAGAAGCAGCTGATGAAGCAAAATTCAAATCTAAGGAATTTGTTCGAGAGGTAGAGGAACAGGTTAAAGAAATTTCAGTTATCAAGGTGGAGAAGAAAGCTGAAGCTGAAAAGATGACAGAGAAGTGCTTAAACTGTGAAAATCTGAAATCCGAAAATGCCAAACTCTTGAGGGATTTAGAGAGTTTGACATTAGAAAACGAAAATCTTAAAAATTCAGAAAATGTTTTGAAAATTAAAATAAAAAATTTACAAAATGAAAAAGTAAAAATTGAAAAAGATTTTCAAAGTCAAATAAAAATTCTTGAAGATGGGAGAGATGTGTTTAGCAAAAATAACATCGAAAAGCAAAAAATGATAAATTCTCCTCTTCAGAAGATTATTCAACTTGAAAAAGAAGGAGAGCAAGCTCGAAAGAAAATCAACGAGCTTGAAAATAAATTGAAAGGTTTTGTGATTTCTTCAGCATATGTGAATATTTCATGTCCAAAACCGATCAATGCAATTCCAATAAGTGACAGTGTCACAAACTTTGACAATGTCAAAGTTGAAGATTGTGATGAGAAATCTGATGATGAAAAAGAAAAAATTGAAAAACAAAAATTGTTTTTAGAATTAAAAGAAAAATTCAAAAATACTGTTTTGCAATCTACTGTAATAGGTGAATGCTCAAAGCAAAAACCTGTTAAGAAGATTGTAGAACAGAAACAAAAAGTTAAAAATTTGAAAAATGCTCAAAAAGAAAATAAAAGCTCATCAGATCAATCATCCAATCGCAATCAAAAATCACAAAAATTGAAAAACGAAAACTCAAAAATTGTTGGTAATAAGTGGTGCAGGTCGGACCACAGTGCTCAAAAGCCAAATCTAGCAATCAAGAGGAGGAAAGAGTATCACCAAGCCAAACAGTGCTTTGATCTGAGCGTTTGGTGTGAAAATGGTGATTGGTACGATAACAGAGTGTGTTACCGAAGCGGCTATCAAGGACACATTGCTGTTAACTGCCAGAATTGGAGCTATGAGACGAGGAGATGCTATAATTGTCAACTCAAAGGTCACATTGCCAGAGATTGCCCAAGGAGATCAAATGAAAGATTGAGGGTTAATTCTCAAAAATCAGCAAAGAAACCAGTCACTATCAAGCCCAAGGAACTGAGAGTTTCAGACCAGAAAGTCAAAGAACAGAAGGTCCAAGAACCTAAAGTTCAAGAAAAGAAGGTGAAGCTTTCTCAAGGGCAAAAAGACAATCTGCGAAAGAAGAGGAAGAAGGCCAGAGAATATCTGGAGAAGATTTTGTCCTCGGGTTCACCCGACAGATTGAATAAGAGTGCTGATGAATCGATTCACTTGACAACAAAGTCAAGTAAACTGAATTCGTCAGATGCAAATCTGAGGACAAAAGAGGAGATAAAGAAGAAGGTAACATTTGGTGGCAATGAATCTGTTTTTTCGGAAGCAAAGGAGCCACATGTCGGCGATGAATCTGACTCAATAAAGTCAGACAAGCCACATTCAGGCAATGATTCTGGTGCGTCAAAACCAGAAGAGCCAGTTATTGAGGTAAAATCTGAGAATTCAGGTTTAACAATGGATGATACAAACTTTCCACCATTGTTGAACAAGAATACAAAATCACCCAAGGACAGTCAGGCTTGGGTGAAACTGTTTAAATGAAAAACCTGACTTGCCGGAGTTCCCAGGTTGGTAAGCGTGGAACATGAATCGGCACATTTCTTGAGAAATTTCACTCTGGTGATTTTTCGTCTTTCAAAAGATAAATCAGGGACATTAAGTTGTACTTGATTCATCTTTCCTACAAGTGGTAATTTGTAAAACAAGGTGATGAAACCCCGTGTTTATGAAATGTCACACAAAACTAATTTTCCGGAAAAACCATTTTGATTAAAACAAACTTAAGTGTTTTTGAAATCACAATGGGAAAATAGTTTGTTGTGAGGGGGAGTTCTGATTGTTTATGCCATGTGGATGGCGAATTGAAGCGATTCGATATCATGTTGTCACTTTATCTGTATAGTTTGTTTTCAAATTTTCCCAGAAAATCAAAATTGAAACATATTTTGATTTTAGGGGGAGAAAAATTTAAAAAAATGAGAAAATTTGAAAATGTCAAAAACATTGAAAAAATCAAAAATGAGTTTTTGTTGCATAAAAGAGGAAATGATAGTACATCAGTGGTCTATCACAACACGCTAAAGATATGTAATGTTTAAAAGTGATAAACAATCTTACTACGGATGTGTCGGTAGATTTTTGCACACTTAGCAAATTGAAACGAGATATAAACCTAAATTCAAACTTGCTTAATTCGTGGGTAACTATTCTTGGATATATGGGTAACCCCCGAAATCTTGTTTGAAAGATACCTCTTTCTGAGATACTAGGTCTTTATACTCAGTGATATCTGGGGTATTATTCCGGGACTTCTGCTGTATGGAAATACTGACCTAGTCCCCGAATAATACTTTCTGCAAAATGCTTTGAAATATAAGCGCAGCCCTCAGCAAGTTGATAAAACAATAAAATTGATAATCACTGCTGTTGTAACAAAAGATCCTCTAAAGGGGACCCACTGAAAGTCGAAGCCGTCATCTCTCTGCGTATACGGAAGTATCGACCTGAGCTCTCACGGCCCTCGCAATTTACCCCTTTACAGATATCATCTGTGGTATACTCACCTGTAAGGCTGAACATTAGGATCTGGATACGGGAGTATATTCAAGTGGAGTGATACACATTTAAGTTCAAGTTTCTAAAACATTAATATCGTATCTCGAATAAATTGAAATTTGTGTGAAAATTTAAAGTGGATCAATATACTGACAATCTAGGTAAATTGTTTAAAACTTAAAACGATTAAAAGCTTAACGGTGCTTGTGATGTGTCTCAAAAAGTGATATGATCCTCTTGCACAAACTCACAAAAATATGTTTGTACATATTTCACTTCTGCATTTAATTTCTGTCTTTGCATTTATGTTTCTTATTTTGAAAAATCCAAAAAGATTTTCGACAACTGATGTTGAAAAGCTGACATTAAAAATCTCAAAGGCTAAACATGATGAATAGACAGGTTGGTTAAATGGTTTGAAATGTTTAAGATGATTCATTAAGTTGAATTAGAAATTGGAATGTTTCAAATTTTGAAAAGTTTTAAATGTGAAAATTCTCAAATGTTTAGTTGATTCATTAAGTTGAATCACAACTTTATTGGTTTGTAATAGAAAGTTTGAGTTGTGAAGGTTTCTAATTTGCTGATACGGAAAGCCAGGTGTCGATCCCAAAAGCACGAAAGCTTGACGAAAGGGGGAGCCTGAAGAGCCTACAGAAAGAGAGCAATGGAAGCAGAAGACAGATCCACCGGGATTCTGTTCAAGCAAAAAGACTCAAGAGAAAGAGAAAGTCAAGTCGCTACGAGTTTCACTACGGATTAACTGCGGCAATATCCAAGATTGTTAGTGCACGAATGTCTATCGCCTTCGTCAATCCGAGCCGTAGCGAGATAACGAAGAAATCAAGTCTTTATAAATGTCATATCTAGTTAAAAGGCAAGGTGGCAAACTTGTAATTAATGAGAAATCTCATTAAAATGCCTTGACCTATAAATAGGAGTTTATGTCATGAGTTAGTAAGCTTTTGGAAGACTTTTCTCCATTTTAGAGATCTTGGTGATTCAAGTCTAGAGAGAGAAAGTCTAGAGAGAGAAAGTAGTTGTAATCGTGATTCGTTTACCGGATTTGTCATATATTTCAATAAATCACGATTAGTAGTACGTTATTGTGTGTTCGGTCACGTACGTTCACGGATTCCGCACGTGAAACGTTCGTTACGCAATCGAACGGCGTCAAAACCAGTCCTACACTGAATAGTAAGCTGCAGTGCTTGCACGCGCCTAGGTAAAGTATCTTTCCGACTGAGAGCGTCAGCCACAACATTGGCTTTGCCTGGATGGTACTTGATGGCGCATTCGTAATCGTTAAGTAGCTCGACCCATCGACGTTGCCGCATGTTCAATTCCTTCTGCTTGAAAATATGCTCGAGACTCCTGTGATCGGTGTAGATAGTGCACTTGGTACCGTACAGGTAGTGTCGCCATATCTTAAGCGCAAAAACAATAGCTCCCAGCTCTAAATCGTGCATCGTGTAATTCCGTTCGTGAATCTTGAGTTGACGTAACGCATATGCAATAACTTTATCCCGATGCATTAATACACAACCAAGCCCCTGTATCGATGCGTCGCAATAGACCACAAAATCATCCGTGCCCTCTGGCAGTGAGAGAATAGGTGCGCTGCATAGCCTATCCTTTAAGTATTGAAAAGCCGTTTCCTGGGAATTACCCCAACGATAGGTAACACCTTTCTGTGTCAACAAAGTAAGCGGCTGCGCGATCTTGGAGAAGTCTTTAATGAATCGCCTGTAGTAACCCGCCAAGCCCAAGAATTGGCGTATTTCCGTTGGTGTACGCGGTGCAAGCCAGTTCCTGATCGAATCTACCTTGGATGGATCGACGTGAATCCCATCCTTGTTTACCACATGGCCTAGGAAGTGGACTTCACGAAGCCAGAAGTCGCATTTTGAAAACTTGGCGTACAGTTGTTCATTTCGAAGAAGTTCCAAGATAAGACGTAAGTGCTGCTCGTGTTCCTCCTGACTCTTGGAGTAAATCAGAATGTCGTCGATGAAAACAATCACAAACTTGTCTAGGTAAGGCTTCCACACTCTGTTCATAAGATCCATGAAGACTGCCGGTGTGTTCGTTAGCCCGAATGGCATGACTAGAAACTCGTAGTGACCGTAGCGAGTTCTGAAAGCTGTCATAGAGACGTCCTCATCCCGGACTCTCAGCTGATGGTAACCTGACCTCAGATCAATCTTGGTATAGTAGCTCGACCCTTGCAACTGGTCGATTAAGTCGTCAATACCTGGAAGAGGGTAGCGGTTCTTCACGGTGACCTTGTTCAGTTCGCGGTAGTCTATGCACATGCGGAAAGTACCGTCCTTCTTTTTCACGAATAGCACTGGAGCTCCCCAAGGCGAAGAGATAGGACGAATAAAGTCCTTATCCAAGAGCTCTTGCAATTACTTTGACAGTTCTTCCAGTTCGGTTGGAGCTAATCGATACGGTGCGCGAGCTATAGGTGCTGCCCAGAACTATAGGAATGAGGTCGATAGAGAGCGTCTGATCAGCGAGGATAAGATTACAACCCTGAACTATGTGTGGCCTCTAGACTTGTACCATAAGCTAACACTACGACATGTTTGGTGTTCAAGGGAGTTGATGCACGTTTTAATATTTGACTAACTTTCAAGGACATATAATTGGTATTCACACTCGAATCAAACAAGACAGTAACATAAAAGTCGTCAAGAAGAAATTTACCCATTTTTACGTTAGGATCGTTCCTTGCGTCACACTGACCAATCACGTACACGCGGCCCCGACGTCATTGTTTCCATTGTTTCCCCCAACGCTATACCCATTGTCGTCCCTGTTTCCATGGTCGTGATTCTGAGTCTGGTCCTGGTTTATTTGCAGACAATGTCTCTTGTAGTGATCTTTAGCATCACACTGAAAACATCCTTTAAAACTCTGTTGTTGCTGCTGATTCTGTGGAGACTGAGGCGGCCGTTGCTGTTCTTGAGTTACAGGACGTGAGCTTCGACAATCCTTAGCTTCATGACCTATCTTGAGACACCTCTGACAACGACCCTTGTTGCACTGACCGCTGTGGAGCCTATTGCATTTGTTACACTTTCGATGATTTCCTCGATATCCACTCTGCCCACGACTACCAGAAAACTGCTGACTGGGACTCTAGTAGTCTTCTATCTTCTACTGCTGCGCTAGAGGCTGAACCGGAATTAATCCTTTGCTCAGGTTTCCATCCCACTTGCGTTTGTTGTCACTAGAAGCATATGTAGTAGCATCTTTAACACGTTTCGGTAGTTTGTTTTGTTCTACTGCCTGGTCTGTGAGACGATGAGTAAGCCGAGTGACTTGCTGGATAGTGCCAAGATTAGCTGCGGTCACATGACTTTGAATTTCGGGCACCAGACCCTTGAGATACAGCTCGATGCGTTTGGTGGGAGGGTCTACCATAGTGGGACAAAATGTGGCTAATTCATTTGATCTCTACGTATAAGCCTCAATTTCAGACCACGCCATCTGTAAGTTAAGGAACTCCACCTCTAGATTGTGGATGTCTTCCCGACTGCAAAACTCTTCCTTAATTAGGTCCTTGAACTCGTTCCAGGGGGTAGCATTAGCAGCTGCCAGCCCTAACATTTGAACCTGTGCTTCCCACCAGGTTAATGCAACACCTTCGAGTGTTCCAGTAGCAAACTTTACCCTACGAGACTCAGGGCAATCACACACCTCAACGTCAGTTTTGAGCCTCTCGAACCAATGGAGGAGGCCTACAACTCCCTCAGTACCACTGAAGGTACTAGGTCGGCAATCCTTGAGATTTTTGAGGGCGTAAACAGGTGGCTGAGCGTGTTGACCTATTGTGTATAAGGATAGGACAAGGTTAAACACAAGAGTTGGTTTAGGAGTGTAGGATCTAAAGATCCTAGTTACGACTGCAGGGTTTACCTCCTGCTTGTATGGCTGCAAGTGCCGCAGCAACTCGTTCGTTAATGAGAGCCGTCAACTGGGCTTGAGTCAAGTTGATACGTCCGGCCATGATCTTCATAGCAAATTTAACGTAAGTGAGAGAGGTTCGCGAATAGTGTGATGACAGAAGAGAGTAAGCACACAAGTGTTCTCAAGCAATAACAAATAGTAAGCAATGTAATCTAAGCATACCACGAGCAAACTTCTATGTAATTCTAGCATGTAGGCAATAAACATAAACCTTATTACCTAGGATGTTGAGTCTTGCACGTGGAGCGAGGCGTTGTTGTGGATCGTTGAGCATTGTACTGGTTATAGTCTGGTTTTAATAAAAACGTTTTCCCCATATTAAAACCAAGTTCTCTATAACCAATGGCTCGGATACCAATCTGTCACACCCCCAAAATCCACCTGCGGAGTATCACCGCTTGGGAGCGTGACTGACCAGGATCAAGCCACCAATCATATAGAACAATGTACATAGTAAATGTAATTATCATTTAACCAAACCAATCCATATGAAAGGTGTTCCAAAACATAAGTGTAATAACAAAGTTTAGCGGAAGCAAATGTGTAAAAGCCCATTATGAATAAAGTATGTAATGTCATAACGTTTAAATCAAGCTTTCACGATCCTTGTCCACAACGACCGCGCCTCCCTGTGCAAGCTCCATGTATACCTAACGACCTGCAAGGCATGTAACAGAGAGTCAACAACTAGTTGAGCGAGTTCACAGAAAGTAAGTGCGTAATAGTAAGTTCGTTTGTAACGTGTGGCTCTACTGGGCCGATAGTATGTTCTATTGGTGGGGGCTTCCCATGTTGCATATACACTAGACTATTCGTAACCATAAGTGTTCTTCATAACCCGAGAACAGTAGTACGTACAAGCTTTACGTAGGTTTTACGTAAGTATCCTTCACAACCGAGGACAGGGGTACGCAAGGGTTTACGTAGGTTTAACGTAAGTGTCCTTCCTGACTCCGGAAGACAGTAGCATGTGTGAGTTTACGTAGGCTTTACGTAAGTGTCCTTCCTGACTCCGGAAGACAGTAGTGTGTACTTGTTTACGTAGGTTTTACGTAAGTGTCCTGCTTAACCCGAGGACCATGGTAGATAGTCTAGTAACCGTGTAAGTGCGAGAAATCGTTCAATTCCATCATTCAACCCATTCCCAATCCCCGGGAATCCCATGCCTTGGTAAAGAGTGTGAACTCACCTTGGTTTGCTCGGTATGTTATTGCTTCTAGTGTTAATTAAGGATTAAGTCCGTTACACACAACCTAGGGTACAATGCACATAAATTCGAGGTAAGTGTTTATATTCAATTAGGGTTTACAAGTCTTTGGTATCCAAACAACTGTGATTTGTGTGATAATCGTGTACAGAATAGCGTGGCATAAATTGTTCATACACACAGTGTCATACAGTCAATACAGTAGCATACAGTAGCAAGTAGCAGGTTGTAATGTACAGAAACATACAGTAGGCTCAACACTGGTGTTTACAAGTAACTCGGTTCATACATTACTTTGTAAGGTTCTGATTATATATCACATATGTAATTCGGACCACCATCAAAGCATAAAACTCAGACATGCATCCAGCATAAACACTAGGACAATCTATATATCATTCAATCAAAAACTCGGATCTAGTGTCTTATTACAAAGCTCGGACAAGATCATCTCAAAGGTCGGACCCCCCTTGATACTTAGTCAGAAAGTCAGATACATCCCCTGTCATGGCCCCCGTACCCGGTTTGACCCGGTCCAGGAGCCGCGGGACAGAAAACCCGTGGTATTCATGTTTACAGCGGAAGTCTTATCAGGATCGTTTAAATTTGAAAAAAATGCTCGAGTATTATTTATTTACATTTCCGGATAAACCCCGTAAATATCATAATTTTATTATTTTACAAACATGTTTAATTATCTATTTGAGCCACCACTTCAAGCTTGATAGTGCTCCGTAGCACGTGTACTTAATTCAGTAGGTCACCTGAAACATGTTGTAAAAAGGTTTTGTCAGCGGGGAAATACTGAGTGAATCATTCATTTTGATAAAATGACACATAGTTATAAATTACAGCATAAGAGCGATTACTATGGCAGTATCTTAATTAATATCTGGCCTTGCCACCCGTGTGACGATGGTCATACCACTATTGGGTCCAGTCACCCAATTAGTGACGTTTTGTCACTGTTAGGTCTTATTAGCCTAACCACTGTTAGGGCTTATTGCCTAACTGTGAGAAATTAGTAATGTGCACAATACCCCACTAGCCAGTGGTTAAGATAACCACGACTTAATCCCTGTAATTATAACATTTTGAAAATAATTTGAGGTATTGTAAAATAGTTGATAAAAAGAAGAATGACTCACATTGCAGATTTAGCGGGCAAGGTTTAAGCCTACTGATTAGCCTTGATTATACCTAATGTGATAATAATGCACACACAATGGGTTAGTAACTTAATACAGCAGTTACGTCAATTCACGAGATTAAACCCTCACAACGATTAACAAGTGCAATACTTAACAATTCAATCGGATTCACAGCGAATAACAGAGCATAGTCCGAATTCGAACAACACTCAAATATTCAAGTCGAAATCACGACGAATAATCAAAGTAGAAGCTCAATTTGAGCAGCACTCGGACAATCGTTGGATAGTTATAATCGATCGGACGTTGAATCGCAATAGCGATCGAGTTATTACCCTGATTGCGGCAGCACTTCGTGACCCGTGTGTGTTTAATTGTGCTGTAACTGATCTAATTTGACGTACACAGAGAGTTTGTGCGTCGTTTCAACTTCTTCAGGCAAGTCCCAATGTCTGCTATTTATAGTAATTTTTGAGACTTGCTTACGGACCGTAAGCCGTTTCCTTTGCGGTCCGTAAGCTAAGCAGTCTAATTATAGGCTGCCTAGGCTCGGGACTAGCTTGGCTGAATCAACAAATTGGACAAATCAAATTGTCCCAACGTTTTATTTAGATAATTATTCAACTAGGGTTTGCCCCCCTTGAGTTTTAGGGGACCTGATTCTGTTTCCGATTGTTCTGAAAATTCTAGGGCCAATGCAGAATTACTTGGGTGTCTCAATTAGGGTTTTCTTATTGACTAATTATCGTCCTAATTATTGATTTTAGTGACAGTTGTTACATCCTCCCCACCTTAAGAAAAATCTCGTCCTCGAGATTTACTGGAATAAATGAGGTATTTTCGCTTCATTTCTGATTCCAGTTCTTGGATATATTCTGGTCCTCTCTTCGAATTCTATTTGACCTTGATCAGTACTAGTCGCTTGTGTTTGAGAAACTTGACTTTTCTATCTTTGATCTGTAGTGGTTTTTCTACAAACTTCAACTTTTCGTTTACCTCTACATCTTGAAGAGGTACTACCAGGGATTCGTTGGATAAACATTTCTTGAGATTGGATACATGAAATATATCATGTACTCCAGCTAGCTCTTCTGGTAGTTGTAGACGATAGGCTACTGGTCCTATACATTGAATTATCGGAATGGCCCAATGTACCTTGGACTTAGTTTTCATTTCTTACCGAATCGTACTACTCCTTTCCAAGGAGAAACTTTCAGAAAGTACTTTATCTCCGACTTGGAATTCTAATGGCTTGCGGAGATTGTCTGCCTAGCTTTTCTGGTTTTGGGTAACTTGGTAACAAAATCCATTGTTATGCGTCCCCATTTCCATACAGGGATCTTTTAATTTTTGTAGTAATCCTAAAGGTTTCTGGTGTTTGGCCTTAAATTGTGAACAGGTGAAACACTTAGATACGTATTCAACTACATCCTTTTTCATTTCTATCCATCAGGAATTGTTTCTTAAATCTTTGTATATCTTTATTGTTTCCTGGATGTGCAGTGTACCTATATTTATGGGCTTCCTTTAAAATCCAACTTCTTTTCTTGTGGAATTTCCAAATTCCCTCACTTCCTTGTTCCAATTCTATTGTTCGTCCTTTCATTCCTTCAACATCATCCTTGATTGCTATTGTTTGAACACTCTTTAATTGTTCTATTAAATCTAACTGTAAATTTTAATCTAAGGATACGAATTTCGCTTACGACTTAAGGCATCTGCAACTACATTTGCCTTTCTCTCGTGATATTGAATATCACAGTCGTAATTGTTTAGGATTTCCATCCACCTCCTTTGCCTCATATTTAACTCTTTTTGCCCAAATATGTACTTTAAGCTTTTATGATCTGTAGAGACTGTAAACTTATTTCCATACAAATAATGTCTCCAAATCTTAAGGGCAAAAATTACTGTTCCTAATTCTAAGTCATGAGTCGTATAGCTTTCCTTATGCTTTTTCAATTACCTTAAGGCATATGCAATTAGCTTTTTGCGTTGCATTAGCACTTATCCTAATCCTACTTAGAATCATCGCAGTATACTTCAAAATTTTCCGTTCCTTCTGGAAGTGCTAATATTAGAGCATTGGTAAATTTCTGCTTTAAAAATCTTAAAGGCTTTTTCTTGTCTAGGTCCCTACTTAAGCTTAACTGTTTTATATGTTAACTTAGTCAAAAGTACAGCTATCTTAGAGAAGTCTTTAATAAATCGTCTATAGTATCCAGCTAATCCTAGAAAACTTCTAACTTCGATAGCCGTTTGTGGAACCTTCCAATTAGTAATTGCTTCTATTTTAGCAGGATCTACGTGAATTCCTTCGTGATTCACCATATGACCTAAAAATTGTACTTCCTGCAGCCAGAATTCACACTTCGAGAATTTGGCATAAAGCTTTTCCTTTCTTAACAAAGTTAAGAGTGCATGCAGGTGCTTACGATAGTCCTCCTGATTTTGAATAAATAAGTATATCGTCGATGAAACGATTACGAATTTATCCAAATATGGTTTACACATTCTATTCATCATGTCCATAAATGCGGCTGGAGCATTTGTTAATCCGAAGGGCATGACTGTAAACTCATAATGACTATATCTAGTCCTGAAAGCAGTTTTAGATATGTCTTCTTCCGGTACCTTCAGTTGATGATATCCGGAGCGCAAATCTATCTTAGAAAAAATACCTAGCTTCCTGAAGTTGATCAAATAGATCATCAATTCTAGGTAATGGGTATCGATTCCTAATTGTAACTTTGTTTAATTCCCTATAATCGATACACATTCTTATTGATCCGTCCTTCTCCTTTACAAACAATACTGGAGATCCCCACGGGGAGGAACTTGATCGTATAAATCCTTTACTTAATAATTTATCTAATTGTTTCTTTAATTCTAACATTTCAGTAAGTGCTAACTGATATGGTGTTTTAGCTTATCGGTACAGTTCCTGGAATTAGATGAATTCTAAATTCTATTTCTCTATTGGGTGATAATCCTGGTAGGTCTTGGGGGAAAATATCAGGATGTTTCGATACAATCGGAATGTCTTCTATTTTCTTTTCTTTGGTATCAACAATTATCGATACCATATATGCTATTCCTTGTTTCCTTGAATAATTGGACAACTTCATTACTGAAATTAAATTTCAGTGACTTTTGTGGTTTATCTCCGGTTATTATTACTAATTCTCTTGCGGTTGTATGAATATTTATGGGACTTTTATTATAGAGAATTCAAGCATGGTTGGCTATCAACCAATCTATTTCTAATATCGAATCCGGCTAAATTTATTAGTAACAAGTTTTGCAGAAAATTTATATCCTAATTCTATCTTTGCTTCTCGCAAAATCTTATTTATTCTAACGGAATTCCCATCTGCTGTTTCAATCGTAAAAGTCTGCCTAAGGTTGGTTAAGGGTAATTTAAGGGCTTGGCAGAGTGAAGTATTTATAAAACTTTGGTTTGCACCAGAGTCAAATCATACTTGCATAAACGTTTGTGAACTAAAACGTACCAACTATGATGTCAGGAATTAGTTTAGCTTCCTGAGTGGTTAATTGAAAAGCTCTTGCGTTTTTCTTGGTAGTCCCTTCTGCAGGTTTCGTCTTTTCGTTTGCTGGGTTGCCTAAGTTCGGACAGTTTGTTCTGAAATGTCCGGTTTCTCCACAATTATAGCAGGTTATTGTCTTCTTTTTCCTGCAATCCTCTTCTCGATGTCCTGGAATTTTGCAGTAAGTGCAGCATCCTTTGCATTTTCCAAAATGCTTTCCCTTGCAGGTATTGCAAAATGGGATAGTGGAAAATCGTTCCTCCTTTTCTGAAATTGCTACTATTACCCATATGGAATTCTTGGGAAATTTTCTGGGCTAAATCCTTCCTTCTATTTTCTTCTCGAGTGCGTACCAGTCCGTCAGTTAGAGTGTTGGCTAACACTACCGCATCGTCAATCGTGCGGGGTCTCGCAGCTTTGACAATGTCACGAATCTCACTAATCAAACCCCAGATATAGCGAGAGATAAGTACCGGTTCTGGCGAAGCCAGAGTAGGTACAATTCTGGCATACTCAAAGAATTTTGAAGTATACCCTCGACAATCTACATCCATCATTCGGTGACTTAAAAACTTATTCGCCATTTGTTCTTTCTCATATTCGGGACAGAATTTTCTTTCTATTAATTGCTTAAATTCTTCCTAACTCATGGCATAGGCCACATCATTTCCTTTAGCTTGTAATACTGTATTCCACCATTCCAACGCTTCTTCTTTGAAAAGGTGCGAAGCGTACATAACCTTATCTTCCTCAACACATTTACTTATTCTGATCACTGCCTCGGTTTTCTCTAACCAACGCAGTGCCGCAGTTGCCCCTTCATTGCCTGCGAACTTTACAGGTTTACAGGCAAGGAATTCCTTGTAAGTGCAACCAGGCGTTGCAGCTTTCCTTTTCTTAGGGAGCGGAGCTTGTCGTGGTTCTTCATCATGATTAACATGATCATTGCCTCCGTTTACGCTATTACTAAAGTTATCTTCAGAAATACGTTTGCTAGGAACGATTTGCTGTGGTTCTATCGGATTTTTAACAGCAGCAATGATTGCTGGAATAGCGTTGGCTATCCCTTGAGCAATTATTGTTGGAATAGTGTTGGCTATCCCTTGAGCAACGATATTTTCTATATCCTGTCTAGTCATATATTGATCCCTTGATTGTTGCTCAGATTGACTAACCTCGTTAACTGGTTCATTATTAGCGTTTTCCATCGGATAACTAATTTATAGATAAATAATTAGTATACTAGAAGTATTCCAATGTTACCCTTAATTGCACATAATTACGTAAACAAACCAAAATTTCTAAAATTTTATTATATCATGCTTCTATATACAACCGTTTTATTATTTATTTTACACATACTTGTTTTTACTATTACTATTACACAACCTAAAATTTCATAAATCCCCTATCCTTTTGTCAGATGATATTCTAGTAACGGTGTTCCCTCTGATCGTATTTCCAGGAGATCTGTTTCCCAATCTCTTGGATCCTATTCCCAACATTCATTAGTTCTTGGTCAAAGTGGCGGAGTCTAGCTATATTCTCGTTACTCATTGGTGGATTTGGTAAAGGTTCTAGATTGAACTGAGGAAAAAGCTTATAGGGATTGTTTTGTAACTATATTTTGCTAGTCACCATTCTTCTATTTCGAAAGGTCGCGAGTGGATTGAAGGGTTTGGAATAGATGGTTCTATGTTAATTGGTAGTTGTGTTTCATTAACAGACTTGATAGTATTATAATCTATCAATATAAAATCTAACTCTTCCTGAGATGGTAACCCCTCAATTTGCCTAGAGCTTTCCCCAATTTCTATTTTCTTAGGCGTGGGTTTTTCGAAAGGTACAGCGTTGAATTCTATAGGTTCCTCTATGTCCGGTATATATCTATTGAAATCTCTGGAAACTTCTATTCTTACTGGATAGAGATTTAAATTCTGAAGGGCATCAGACAAGTCACTCATGCTGTTTAGCAACATACACACAATGACTAAGTCAGAATTTATAACAAATTTGGTAGAAAACTTTGAAATACCATTTCATACTGTTTAACTACCAAACAACTAAAATTTAAAACACCCTAGGTTTTATTTATAGATTTATTTTACTGAATAAGATAAAGGTGCTAAAGCATAGGTCAGGAATTGCATTATTTGCTACATTGGCTAGCCTATAAAGATCTGCCCATCCTATACTCAATTAATCAGATAATAAAACATATATTCATAGAATGACAGTTAGAAAATTTAAATATTTTCTAAATACTTAATAGGCTTAAATCAGTGGCTTGATCAGTGGCTCTGATACCACATTTTTCTGTCACGGCCCCCGTACCCGGTTTGACCCGGTCCAGGAGCCGCGGGACAGAAAACCCGTGGTATTCATGTTTACAGGGGAAGTCTTATCAGGATCATTTAAATTTGAAAAAAAATGCCCGAGTATTATTTATTTACATTTCGGGATAAACCCCGTAAATATCATAATTTCATTATTTTACAAACATGTTTAATTATCTATTTGAGCCACCACTTCAAGCTTGATAGTGCTCCGTAGCACGTGTACTTAATTCAGTAAGTCACCTGAAACATGTTGTAAAAAGGTTTCGTCAGCGGGGAAATACTGAGTGAATCATTCATTTTGATAAAATGACACATAGTTATAAATTACAGCATAAGAGCGATTACTATGGCAGTATCTTAATTAATATCTGGCCTTGCCACCCGTGTGACGATGGTCATACCACTATTGGGTCCAGTCACCCAATTAGTGACGTTTTGTCACTGTTAGGTCTTATTAGCCTAACCACTGTTAGGGCTTATTACCTAACTGTGAGAGATTAGTAATGTGCACAATACCCCACTAGCCAGTGGTTAAGATAACCACGACTTAATCCCTGTAATTATAACATTTTGAAAATAATTTGAGGTATTGTAAATAGTTGATAAAAAGAAGAATGACTCACATTGCAGATTTAGCGGGCAAGGTTTAAGCCTACTGATTATGTGACAACTCGAATTTCTAAGATTTTATTTCGTATTTATTGCACGTTCATGTAATTGCACAATTGACTTCCATGAAATTTTATATGTTTCGAGTGTATAGTTGTTGGTTATTTGTGAAACTTGTCAAATGTGTAAACTTGGTGTTGAAACTATGAAACAGTAAACTTGTCAAATATGAGATGGTGTGCATTTGTAAATTATAATACTTAGGGATGTAGAGGGCAATTAGTGAAATTCTAGTAACACTTAACCCTAATCCTCTCCCTAATCATTCACTAATCACTTTCACCAAAACCAAAGAACGTACTCTCATTTCTTGGCTCTAGCAATCATCACCAAGATAATCATCACAAGTTTGATCACTCTACTCCTCTAGAATCATTCAAGGTAATTGTTTAATCATTGTTAATGATTTGTGCTTGATTGTTTATTGATTCTTGATTCTTGTAATCCTTAGTGAAACCCTAATTCTTCATATTAGTAGCCTGTGATTGTGATTTGGATTCTGAGATATTGTGATGATGATGATGATGATTAGTTGTATACTTGATTGATTGTTGTTGATCATAGTTTGATTGTTTATGCCGTCATTGTGTATGAAACTAGGGTTTCTAGTCGTATGGATGTAACTGTGGATCATAGAATAATGTAACTGCTTCAATTGCAAAGCACGACTGATTGAATTGATTGTCTGAGTTTAATATGTTGATGCATGTCTGAGTTTAATTGATGTGTAAGTTGTCCGAGTTTATTAGGTGTTAAATATAGGTCCGAGTATAATCTTTAAAGGATTGGACCGAGCTTAATAAGTTGTGATGTAGTCCGAATATAATTGAAGTCTATGTGGTCCGACTTTAAATGGTTTATTTGGTCCGAGCTTAATCAAGTTAACCAAGGGTCCGAGTTTAATTTCTCTACCTTGTCCGAGTTTATTGTTGTGTAATGGGCCGAGTTTGTTGATATAGTATTGGACCGAGTATATGTAATGTTGATAGGTCCGAATATATGTGAATTGCTTATGTCCGAGTTTAATTGCCCAATGATTACCCGAGTTTAATCAACACAATGCTTACCCGAGTTTAATCAACACAATGCTTGTCCGACTTTAAATTCAATTGTGGTCCGAGTTTAGTGTGATGATCATCTTGTCTGAGCTATAACACCCCACACCCCTATCCGAGTTTAAAACCCCTTGTGGTCCGAAAATTCTTATGTGTAAGATGTGTTGTTCAAGTTTTGAAACCCCTTATGCTACCTGAGTTTTGAACAGGGGAGACCCCCCCATACTTGTCTGAGTTTTGTGAGATGCCTGATCCTGTATAGGTTCATATGAATTACGTGAATTGCATGAACGAGTTAACTGTTACATGATACATGATTGATACATGATATTGGCTATCAAGCACTATGTGACACTTGATTATATGCGTATCATTGCGAACATGAACTGATTTGTTATACGTGCATACAATAGGACTTGATTAATTACTTGTGAGTGCATAATCTAGCATACCGAGCAAACCAAGGTGAGTTCACACTCTTACCAAGGCATGGGATTCCCGGGGTGTTGGGAATGGGATTGAAAGGTTGATTAGATACACTATTGACACTATGACTAGACTACCACATTACTATCCTCGGATGTGAAGGATACTTATACTGATCACTATCCTCGGATGTGAAGGATACTTATACTGATCACTATCCTCGGTTGTGAAGGATACCTATAGTTACGAGTAGTCTAGTGGTTATACAACGTGGAACACCACCACCAGTAACGTGGAACACCACCACCAGTAACGTGGAACACCACCACCAGTAACGTGGAACACCACCACCAGTAACGTGGAACACCACCACCAGTAACGTGGAACACCACCACCAGTAACGTGGAACACCACCACCAGTAACGTGGAACACCACCACCAATAACGTGGAACACCACCACCAATAACGTGGAACACCACCACCAATAGAACATACAAACGGCCCAGTAGAGCCACCTGTTACAAACGAACTTACTATTACGCATTTACTTTCTGTGAACTCGCTCAACTAGTTTGTTGATCATTCTGTTACATGCCTTGCAGATCGTTAGGTACTTGGAGCTTGCACTGGAGAAGCGGGTCGTTGTGGACAAGGACCGTGGCTTTTCTGTTGAGCCA
Source organism: Helianthus annuus (assembly GCF_002127325.2). Taxonomy (NCBI): domain Eukaryota; kingdom Viridiplantae; phylum Streptophyta; class Magnoliopsida; order Asterales; family Asteraceae; genus Helianthus; species Helianthus annuus. The sequence goes on along the minus strand of NC_035438.2, from coordinate 122,348,727 downwards.
TTATGACACTTAAAACTGTTAACTATTACTGGTTTATTTACTATGCTTCCGCTACATTTTGAAACGATGATTTGTTTGATCACCTTTTGTATTGGATGGATGGTTTTCAGTTATTTTACTTAATGTTAAATGCATGTTCAATATGATTGGTGGCTTGATCCTGGTCAGTCACGCTCCCAAGCGGTGATACTCCGCAGGTGGATTTTGGGGGTGTGACAGATTGGTATCAGAGCCATTGGTTATAGAGAACTTGGTTTTAATATGGAAAAACGTTTTTATTAAAACCAGACTATAACCCGAACAGTGCTCTCAACGATCCACAACGACGCTTCGCTCCACGTGCAAGACTCAACTTCCTAGGTAATAAGGTTTATGTTTATTGCCTACATGCTAGAATTTGCATAGAACTTTGCTCGTAGTATGCTTACATTACCTTGCTCACAACATGTCATTGCATGAGAATACTTATGTGCTTACACTCTTCTGTCATCGCACTATTCGCGAACCTTTCTCACTTATGTTGCCTTTGATGTGAAGATCAATGGCCGCACGAATTACCATGACTCAAGCCCAGCTAGAGGCTCTCGTTGCTGCGGCAGTTGCAGCCGCCCAAGCAGGTAGTATACCCTGCAGTATAGACACTAGGATCTTTAGATCCTACATTAATTCTCGTACTTAACTTTGCCCTATTCGTACACAATAGGTCAACACGCGCAACAGCCTGTCTGCACATTCAAGAACTTTATGGACTGCCGTCCCGGCACGTTTAGCGGCACAGAAGGAGCAGTTGGACTCCTTCACTGGTTCGAGAAACTAGAGTCAGTATTCGAAATGTGTGAATGCCCTGAGGAACGCAGGGTGAAATACGCTACCGGTACCCTAGAGGGAATCGCGTTAACTTGGTGGAACGCGCAAGTGCAGATATTCGGGTTGGCAGCTGCTAACGCCACACCCTGGAACGAATTCAAGGAACTGATTAAGGAAGAGTTTTGTAGTCGTGAAGACATCCACAAACTAGAGGTAGAGTTCCTCAACCTACAGATGGTGGGGTCTGAAATTGAAGCTTATACGAGGAGATCGAATGAATTAGCCACATTTTGTCCTACTATGGTAGACCCTCCCACCAAACGTATCGAGCGGTATCTCAAGGGTCTGGTGCCAGAAATTCAGAGTCATGTGACCGCAGCTAACCTTGGCACTATCCAGCAAGTCACTCGTCTTGCTCATCGTCTCACAGATCAGGCAGTGGAACAGAACAAGCTGCCAAAACGCATCAGTACTACCACTACTGCCGCCACTACTTCTGCTACTTCCAGAGACAACAAAAGAAAATGGGATGGGGATTCCAGCAAAGGATCAGCTTCAGTTCAGTCACAGGTTCAGCCGCAAAAGACTGACCGTTATCAGAGTCCCAGTCAACACTCTTCAGGCAACCAGGGGCAGGGTGGATATCGGGGAATTCATCCACTATGTAATAGGTGCAACAGACACCATAGTGGATGGTGTCGCAAGGAACAATGTCAGAGATGTCTCAAGATTGGTCATGAAGCAAAGGATTGTCGAAACTCACGTCCTGTAACCCAAGAACAGCAACGACTGCCTCAACCTTCACAGAACCAGCAACTGCAACTACCAGCTCCACAGAACACACAGCAGCAGCCACAGCGTGGGAACGGGGGATGTTTCCAGTGTGGGGCGGAAGGTCATTTTAAACGCGATTGCCCTCAATTAAACCAGGATCAGACTCAAAACCACGACCATGGAAACAAGGACGACAACGGGGAAAGCGTTGGGAGAAGCAATGGAAACCATGACGCCGGGGCAGCGTGTACATGATTGGTCAGGGAGATGCAATGAACGATATTTGAACTTATAACTTATCTTGGGTTTTCATTATTATGTTTACGCTACTCAAACAAAGTTTGGCTCGAACATTAATTGAATTGGGTTTTATGAATTATTTTATCTACTATATTTTATGTTTGATATGATGGATGGTTTGACATTATTGAACGCACCTGCCGTATTTATGGACCTTATGAACAGGGTGTGCAAACCCTATCTAGACAAGTTCGTCATTGTTTTCATCGACGACATTTTGATTTACTCCAAGAGTCAGGAGGAGCACGAGCAGCACTTACGCCTTATCTTGGAACTTCTTCGAAAGGAGCAACTGTATGCAAAGTTTTCAAAATGCGACTTCTGGCTTCGTGAAGTCCACTTCTTAGGCCACGTAGTGAACAGGGATGGGATTCATGTCGATCCATCCAAGGTTGATTCGATCAGAAACTGGCCAGCACCGCGTACTCCGACAGAAATACGCCAATTCTTGGGTTTGGCTGGTTACTACAGGCGATTTATTAAAGACTTCTCCAAGATCGCGCAGCCGCTTACTATGCTAACACAGAAAGGTGTCGTTTACAGATGGGGTAATACGCAGGAAACTGCTTTTCAGTACTTAAAGGATAGATTATGCAGCGCACCTATTCTCTCATTGCCCGAGGGCACGGATGACTTCGTGGTTTATTGTGACGCATCGATACAGGGGCTTGGTTGTGTATTGATGCAGCGGGATAAAGTTATTGCCTACGCCTCTCGTCAACTCAAGGTTCATGAACGAAACTACACGACGCACGATTTAGAGCTGGGAGCTGTTGTTTTTGCACTTAAGATATGGCGACACTACCTGTACGGTACCAAGTGCACAATTTACACCGATCACAGGAGTCTCGAGCATATCTTCAAGCAGAAAGAGTTAAATATGCGTCAACGACGATGGGTCGAACTGCTTAATGATTACGAATGCGCTATCAAGTATCATCCAGGCAAGGCCAATGTTGTGGCTGACGCCCTCAGTCGGAAAGACACTCTACCGAAGCGCGTGCGAGCGCTACAGCTTACTATTCAGTCTAGTCTTCCTTCTCAGATACGAGCTGCTCAGATGGAAGCTCTAAAACCCGAAAACGTCAAGGCTGAAGCCTTACGCGGTTCAAGGCAACAAATGGAACAAAAGGAAGAAGGCGCCTACTATGTAACGGGCCGTATTTGGGTCCCACTTTATGGCGGTCTACGCGAACTTGTGATGGATGAAGCGCACAAGTCTCGCTACTCGGTACATCCAGGTGCGGATAAAATGTACCATGATATCAAAACAACATACTGGTGGCCCAGTATGAAAGCCCACATCGCCACCTATGTTGGCAAGTGCTTGACCTGTGCGAGAGTCAAGGTCGAATGTCAGAAACCAGCAGGTCTACTGCAACAACCCAAAATACCACAGTGGAAATGGGAAGAAATTTCCATGGATTTCGTTACGGGCTTACCTAGATCCCAGCGTGGGAATGACACTATCTGGGTGATCATTGATCGACTCACAAAGTCTGCTCACTTCTTGCCTATCAAGGAAACGGATAAGTTCTCCACTCCCGCAGACATCCATCTTAAAGAAGTTGTTTCTAGGCACGGGGTGCCCATCTCCATATCCTCCGATCGGGATGCACGATTCACGACAGAGCTATAACAGTTACCATACTAGCATTCAAACCGCTCCATTCGAGGCATTGTACGGACGTAAATGCCGGTCACCTCTCTGTTGGGTAGAGGTGGGGGATAGTCAGATTACGGGTCCAGAGATTGTAGTGGACGCCACCGAAAAGATTGCACAGATACGACAACGCATGGCGGCAGCTCGCGACCGTCAGAAAGCCTACGCGGATAAGCGTAAGAGACCATTGGAATTTCAGGTCGGGGACCGGGTTTTACTTAAAGTCTCACCCTGGAAGGGTGTGGTTCGATTTGGTAAACGAGGCAAACTCAATCCGCGGTATGTCGGACCGTTCGAGATCATTGAGAAAATTGGCAAGGTAGCCTACAGATTAAACCTACCTCCTGAACTCGGTGCAGTTCACAATGTATTTCATGTGTCGAATCTGAAGAAGTGCCTGTCAGATGAGACCCTTATAGTTCCTTTTAAGGAACTCACTATCGACGAGCGGTTGCAGTTCGTCGAGGAACCAGTTGAAATCACGGACCGGGATGTTAAGGTCCTCAAACACAAGAGAATCCCTCTTGTTCGAGTTCGTTGGAACTCCCAGCGTGGTCCAGAGTATACCTGGGAACGCGAAGACCAGATGAAAGAAAAGTATCCCCAGTTATTCGAAACCAATGCATCCACTACTGAGGCTGAAGCTACTACTACTGAATTTCGGGACGAAATTCCAAATCAACGGGGGGATGATGTGACACCCCAGGAAAACCAGTGAACGATGTAACTTACCTAGCTTCCTCAGTGAGTGCGTACCAAATTTCGGGACGAAATTTCTTTTAAGTTGGGGATAATGTGACAACTCGAATTTCTAAGATTTTATTTCGTATTTATTGCACGTTCATGTAATTGCACAATTGACTTCCATGAAATTTTATATGTTTCGAGTGTATAGTTGTTGGTTATTTGTGAAACTTGTCAAATGTGTAAACTTGGTGTTGAAACTATGAAACAGTAAACTTGTCAAATATGAGATGGTGTGCATTTGTAAATTATAATACTTAGGGATGTAGAGGGCAATTAGTGAAATTCTAGTAACACTTAACCCTAATCCTCTCCCTAATCATTCACTAATCACTTTCACCAAAACCAAAGAACGTACTCTCATTTCTTGGCTCTAGCAATCATCACCAAGATAATCATCACAAGTTTGATCACTCTACTCCTCTAGAATCATTCAAGGTAATTGTTTAATCATTGTTAATGATTTGTGCTTGATTGTTTATTGATTCTTGATTCTTGTAATCCTTAGTGAAACCCTAATTCTTCATATTAGTAGCCTGTGATTGTGATTTGGATTCTGAGATATTGTGATGATGATGATGATGATTAGTTGTATACTTGATTGATTGTTGTTGATCATAGTTTGATTGTTTATGCCGTCATTGTGTATGAAACTAGGGTTTCTAGTCGTATGGATGTAACTGTGGATCATAGAATAATGTAACTGCTTCAATTGCAAAGCACGACTGATTGAATTGATTGTCTGAGTTTAATATGTTGATGCATGTCTGAGTTTAATTGATGTGTAAGTTGTCCGAGTTTATTAGGTGTTAAATATAGGTCCGAGTATAATCTTTAAAGGATTGGACCGAGCTTAATAAGTTGTGATGTAGTCCGAATATAATTGAAGTCTATGTGGTCCGACTTTAAATGGTTTATTTGGTCCGAGCTTAATCAAGTTAACCAAGGGTCCGAGTTTAATTTCTCTACCTTGTCCGAGTTTATTGTTGTGTAATGGGCCGAGTTTGTTGATATAGTATTGGACCGAGTATATGTAATGTTGATAGGTCCGAATATATGTGAATTGCTTATGTCCGAGTTTAATTGCCCAATGATTACCCGAGTTTAATCAACACAATGCTTACCCGAGTTTAATCAACACAATGCTTGTCCGACTTTAAATTCAATTGTGGTCCGAGTTTAGTGTGATGATCATCTTGTCTGAGCTATAACACCCCACACCCCTATCCGAGTTTAAAACCCCTTGTGGTCCGAAAATTCTTATGTGTAAGATGTGTTGTTCAAGTTTTGAAACCCCTTATGCTACCTGAGTTTTGAACAGGGGAGACCCCCCCATACTTGTCTGAGTTTTGTGAGATGCCTGATCCTGTATAGGTTCATATGAATTACGTGAATTGCATGAACGAGTTAACTGTTACATGATACATGATTGATACATGATATTGGCTATCAAGCACTATGTGACACTTGATTATATGCGTATCATTGCGAACATGAACTGATTTGTTATACGTGCATACAATAGGACTTGATTAATTACTTGTGAGTGCATAATCTAGCATACCGAGCAAACCAAGGTGAGTTCACACTCTTACCAAGGCATGGGATTCCCGGGGTGTTGGGAATGGGATTGAAAGGTTGATTAGATACACTATTGACACTATGACTAGACTACCACATTACTATCCTCGGATGTGAAGGATACTTATACTGATCACTATCCTCGGATGTGAAGGATACTTATACTGATCACTATCCTCGGTTGTGAAGGATACCTATAGTTACGAGTAGTCTAGTGGTTATACAACGTGGAACACCACCACCAGTAACGTGGAACACCACCACCAGTAACGTGGAACACCACCACCAGTAACGTGGAACACCACCACCAGTAACGTGGAACACCACCACCAGTAACGTGGAACACCACCACCAGTAACGTGGAACACCACCACCAGTAACGTGGAACACCACCACCAGTAACGTGGAACACCACCACCAATAACGTGGAACACCACCACCAATAACGTGGAACACCACCACCAATAGAACATACAAACGGCCCAGTAGAGCCACCTGTTACAAACGAACTTACTATTACGCATTTACTTTCTGTGAACTCGCTCAACTAGTTTGTTGATCATTCTGTTACATGCCTTGCAGATCGTTAGGTACTTGGAGCTTGCACTGGAGAAGCGGGTCGTTGTGGACAAGGACCGTGGCTTTTCTGTTGAGCCATTATGACACTTAAAACTGTTAACTATTACTGGTTTATTTACTATGCTTCCGCTACATTTTGAAACGATGATTTGTTTGATCACCTTTTGTATTGGATGGATGGTTTTCAGTTATTTTACTTAATGTTAAATGCATGTTCAATATGATTGGTGGCTTGATCCTGGTCAGTCACGCTCCCAAGCGGTGATACTCCGCAGGTGGATTTTGGGGGTGTGACAGATTAGCCTTGATTATACCTAATGTGATAATAATGCACACACAATGGGTTAGTAACTTAATACAGCAGTTACGTCAATTCACGAGATTAAACCCTCACAACGATTAACAAGTGCAATACTTAACAATTCAATCGGATTCACAACGAATAACAGAGCATAGTCCGAATTCGAACAGCACTCAAATATTCAAGTCAAAATCACGACGAATAATCAAAGTAGAAGCTCAATTTGAGCAGCACTCGGACAATCGTTGGATAGTTATAATCGATCGGACGTTGAATCGTAATAGCGATCGAGTTACTACCCTGATTGCGGCAGCACTTCGTGACCCGTGTGTGTTTAATTGTGCTGTAACTGATCTAATTTGACGTACACAGAGAGTTTGTGCGTGGTTTCAACTTCTTCAGGCAAGTCCCAATGTCTGCTATTTATAGTAATTTTTGAGACTTGCTTACGGACCGTAAGCCATTTCCTTTGCGGTCCGTAAGCTAAGCAGTCTAATTATAGGCTGCCTAGGCTCGGGACTAGCTTGGCTGAATCAACAAATTGGACAAATCAGATTGTCCCAACGTTTTATTTAGATAATTATTCAACTAGGGTTTGCCCCCCTTGAGTTTTAGGGGACCTGATCCTGTTTCCGATTGTTCTGAAAATTCTAGGGCCAATGCAGAATTACTTGGGTGTCTCAATTAGGGTTTTCTTATTGACTAATTATCGTCCTAATTATTTATTTTAGTGACAGTTGTTACATCCCCCCCCCCCTCATAAAATTCGGACAAAGTACACATTACAAGAAAATCGGACTAGCAAGCATATAAATCTCGGACATCAAGTGATACCACAAAACTCGGACCCTCTATATATCATTCAAGTTCGGACAAGGTTAAACAATAAAAATTCGGACCTATTCCCTCTTACAAAGAAACTCGGACTAGGTTAACATTACTTACAATTCGGACATATTCATCAAACAAAGTCGGACATATTCATTAAGCAAAAGTCGGACCTATATGCTTTCCTCAACAAAATTCGGACAAGGCTCCAAGGCCCAAAACTCGGACCAAACTCACACACAAAAGTCGGACCTTTTTGTGATATTAAAAATTCGGACCATTACACTTTAAGTGAAATTCGAACTCAAGGGCTCTAGGTGATAAAACTCGGACTTCATGTCTCCTTAATAAAAGTTCGGACATATCATACATATTATTCAAAAGTCAGACCATATAGTGTTTAATTAAAACTCAGACTTTTCAACATGCGTGAATTCCAAACATCATTTCACAGAATCAACGAAACAGTTACGTACTACGATCAAAAACCCTTATTTCATACATTGGCCATTGTTGTAATCCAATTATCAATCACAATTCTAACATATCATGTATCTTGACATCAGGCAAACGATTACACAACCAATCAACATCATTTCACAATAATCAGAATCAATAAACACAGAACCATTACATGTAGAACTAGGGTTTTAGCATGAATCAATCAATCGATGATTAACAACAAACAATCATTAAACAATTACCTTGGATTGATTCGAGATAAAGAGAGGAATCAAGAGTGATGATTGAGAGCTTGCCAATGATGAAGAAAATGATTGCAAGAGAGGATTGGAGAATGTGAAAGTACGTGTGTTGATTCTTGTGTGATGATTAGTGAAGGAGATTAGGGTTAAGTGTGATTAAAATTTCACTAACTACTCTACTCACCCCCTAAGTATCATCTTTTACATAAGGCACACCCATCACAATATAATTTACAGTTTCATCACCAAGTTCATGTATTTGTCACATTTTTCGTAAATAACACACAACCATGCACAATCACAATATACTTTATCAAACCAAAATGTATACAGTTACAACGCAACCAATTGTGCAAGTAAACAACTAAATAAACAGTGAACGTGCAATAAATGCGAAATTGGAATCTCAGAAACTCGAGTTGTCACACAGTTCGTTAAGTCGAGTTTCATATTGATCTTGTACCCAATGCTAAACCGATTGCGAAAGCACCTTATCGTCTTGCACCATCTGAGATGCAAGAGTTATCAAAACAGCTTCAAGAGTTATCTGATAAAGGTTTCATCCGTCCGAGTTATTCACCTTGGGGTGCTCCTGTCCTCTTTATGAAAAAGAAAGATGGATCTTTTCGGATGTGTATCGATTATCGTGAGCTTAACAAGTTTACCATCAATAATCGATATCTCCTACCTCGAATTGATGATCTCTTTGATCAGCTGCAAGGTGCTACCTGTTTTTCCAAGATCGATCTGCGTTCTGGGTATCATCAACATGGTGTACTCGAAGAAGATATTCCCAAAACCGCTTTCCGCACGAGATATGGGCAATATGAGTTCACTGTTATGCATTTTGGTTTGACAAACGCTCCAGCTATCTTCATGGACTTAATGAATAGGGTCTGTAAACCTTATTTAGACAAGTTCATCATTGTGTTCATCGACGATATCCTCATTTATTCGAAGTCTCGAGCCGATCACGAGCAACACCTTCGTTTGACTCTCGAACTCCTAAAGAAGGAACAACTTTTTGCTAAATTCTCCAAGTTTGAATTTTGGCTTAAAGAAGTTCAGTTTTTGGGACATATAGTCAATGAGCAGGGTATTCATGTGGATTCATCCAAAATTGCAGCAATTAAGGATTGGAATACACCATCGACATCGACAGAGATTCGATCTTTTCTTGGCCTTGCTGGATATTATCGTCGTTTCATTTCGAACTTCTCAAAAATTGCGGTTCCACTCACTGCTTTGACTCAGAAGAATAAGCCTTTTGAGTGGGGACCTAAACAAGAAGAAGCGTTCCAAACCCTGAAGCCGAAGCTGTGTGATGCTCCTGTTCTATCTTTGCCTGAGGGAAACGATGATTTCGTTGTCTACTGCGATGCGTCCAACTTAGGCCTTGGTTGTGTTCTTATGCAACGAGGTAAGGTTAGAGCATACGCGTCAAGACTGCTGAAAGTTCATGAGAAAAACAACACAACTCATGATCTTGAATTGGGTGCTGTAGTTTTTGCCCTCAAAATCTGGAGACACTATCTTTATGGCACGAAGTGTGTGGTTTTCACAGACCACAAAAGTCTCCAGCATATTCTCAATCAGAAGGAGTTGAACATGAGGCAACGACGTTGGGTTGAACTCCTAAACGATTATGATTGCGAGATTCGCTACCATCCTAGTAAGGCGAATGTCGTAGCCGATGCGCTTAGTCCAAAGGAGCGAGTCAAGCTTCATTCTGTTCAAACTCTATCTGATCTTCAAACTCGTGTCCTTCAAGCTCAGCAATTTTGTGTTTCACAAAATTTAATAGGTAAGGAATTACCACGTCAACTTGAGCTTAAACTCGAAGCGAAAGATGATGGGTTACTCCACTTCAAGGATCGTTTGTGGATTCCGAAACAAGACGATCTTCGCACCTTCGTAATGGACGAATCTCACAAGTCTCGATATTCTATCCATCCTAGTGCTGATAAAATGTACAAGGATCTTCGTACTCAGTACTGGTGGCCTGTTATGAAGAAGGATGTTGCCTTGTATGTATCGAAATGCCTAACTTGTCTCAAAGTCAAGGCTGAACATCAACGACCTTCTGGTTTGCTTGTACAACTAGAGATACCGGTTTGGAAGTGGGAGAACATTGCAATGGATCTCATCACTAAATTGCCGCGTACATCTAAAGGTCACAGTGCTATTTGGGTTGTTATCGATCGATTAATGAAGTCAGCTCATTTTATTCTGATTCGCGAGGATCTATCTGCTGATAAACTTGCAAAGATTTATGTTGATGAGATTGTATCTCGACACGGTGTTCCCTTGGACATCATATCTGTTCGTGATGCTCGATTTTCATCTCATTTTTGGAAGGCCATGCAATCTGCTATGGGAACCCAACTAAATCTAAGCACTGCTTATCATCCCCAATTAGATGGACAATCTGAGAGGACGATTCAAACTTTGGAGGATATGCTTAGAGCATGCATGATAGACTTTGGTGGTAACTGGGATTCTCTTCTTCCATTGATCGAGTTCTCTTACAACAATAGTTATCATGCTAGCATCAATATGGCACCATTCGAAGCTCTCTATGGTCGAAAATGTCATTCACCTGTCTGTTGGAATGAGATCGGTGAAGCTCAGCTTATTGGACCTGAGCTCATTCTGGAAACGACAGACAAAATCAAGAAAATTCGCGATAGCCTTGTGACAGCTAGAAGCCGTCAAAAGAGTTATGCGGATATGTAACGTAAGCCTTTGGAATTTCAAGTCGGAGACCATGTCCTACTCAAGGAGTCACCTTGGAAAGGAGTGGTGAGATTTGGAAAGAAAGGAAAACTTGCACCTCGATATGTTGGACCATTTAAGATTGTGGAAAGAGTTGGAAAGGTTGCCTATCGACTAGAGCTACCTCCACAGCTTGGAAATATTCATCCGACTTTTCATGCGTCCAATTTGCGAAAGTGTCTAGCTGACGCTACTCTTCACATACCACTCGACGAGATTCAAGTTGATGAAACGATGCACTTTGTCGAGAAACCTGTGGAGATAGTGGACCGTGCAGTCAAACAGTGGAAGAACAAACAGATTCGATTGGTCAAGGTTCACTGGGAATCCAAACGTGGCCCAGATTTTACTTGGGAACGTGAGGACCAAACGAAGGTGAAATATCCGCAATTGTTCTCACAAGTTTCCTCTAGTTAAAATTTCGGGACGAAATTTCCTAAAGTAGGGGAGACTGTGACAATTGTGTTCTGTAATCGACGTACAATGTAAAACAATGATAATTATTAATAAAAGAATGTGTTTTGGTGTTATTATGTGTGTATTTATGTTTGATGATTTTACGATTTGATTCGATTCTGATTTCAAGCTTTAAATCGCTTTCTTGAAAGTTACATGCAAACTGGTGCGTAAACGCAGTCAGCTTAACGTGACAAACACTCTAGGATTGTGAAATAGGCTTAACATACCTTAAATAACCTCCACATAACTTAGAAATAAGTTTTGGATGGTTTGGTGCGTCGAAATCAAGTTTGTTCGATCGTAGGGTCTTTTTGTGTCAAACTGCGAAACTATACCGATTTGTATAGTAACGAACATTCCGGAACTTGATCATAAGTTAAGCATACCCTAAATATCCTTTACATAGCTTAGAAATAGGCTTTGAGGGGTTCAGTATGCTAAAACAAACTTTATTGATCAATAGGGACTAAAAGCGTCAAAAAGTGCACAAGTTTGCATTTTCGCGCATATCTTACGTTCTGAATATATCCGGACACCCAAAAATTTATGTAATCATTAAGATATTTTATTTTAGTGATTGGCATGATAAAATTCCATTCGTCGCTTAAATTGGATCGTTTTTGCGTTCGTTACGACTTCCGTCGTAATTAACCGAACAACGCGATCGTACGACCAAACGAACCGACATCCAAGATGTTTTTGAGCATTTTTGAGTTCTCAATACTTTAACATCATTTTAGAGCCTTGAAATGGGGTTAACGGGGCTTAAACGTGCCAAAAATGCATCAAAATGCAAGTTTTACAAGTTCAGGGGCTAAAACTGACATTCTGCCAAGTTGTTTACACAGGCCGCGTAAGCCCGGTTTTAAACTTACGCGGGCCGCGCCAGACCTGCAGATCAGAAACATTGAACCTGGACTTCCAGCTTGTTTTTGGTGGTTTTGAACCATTTGTTTTTGGTTACCATCTGCTAGATTTTGCTTGTTTTACATGTCCCCTAGTAATCTGATACCATCAACCCACATGTATGGCCAAGATCTTTCCCCCTTTAGCAGGAAACGATCCTAACGGTGAACCGAAAACTATAAATAGCATGGCCCTCATTCCATTTTCCTCACATTTGATCTGAGATTTCTCTAAGTTGTTGTGATTATTCACTTCATACCTGAGAATACTTAGAATCAAATCTATTTGGACCCTTTGTAAATCCTTTTTTGTTCTTTTATGCGTTTTTAGCATGAAAGTCAAACTCTGTTTGACTTTCTGCTTTGACCATGAGTGGGTCAACATGAAGTTCGTTTGAACTTCGCAACGTGATCGTAATCATGATGGTTATAGTCCTTAGAGACTATACCTACTGATTACCACGTTGACTAGGCGTAGTGACGAGTCGTAGTTTCGGTCAAAATGCGCATTTATGCGTATTTTGCAACCAAACTACTCTTGGTATCAAAACAATTTGTTTTGATATCAAAACCTGTTTTCTAACTTAGTGAGGCATGTTTTAACATGCTTAGCTCGTCACTTTTAGTTTAGTGCTTGTTTAGAGTCGTAAGTCAAGCGGTCTAAACCACCGCTTAGACTTTCGAACTCGACCCGTTTGGTCGATCATTAGGATCCGACCAAGCATGTTTAGTGACCATAGCTGCATAGGGAATAACCTTCCGAGGTTATACCTTATGGTCACCTAGTTTAAGTAGTTGTATGATAGGTAGTTTATACGCCTTAGTTAAATTACCAAAATGCCCTTTTCATGCATAATTGGATTTTAAGCATATGTAACCCAAAAATTTGTCATATAACTGATTATGCAACATAAATAAACATGTTAGGGCATATAATACTTGTCATAGGGCTAGTTAGACGTCTCGAACGCGTTTTACACGAACGACGCGTTAAAGTAGCGTAAGCTACCTAAACGGGTCGTAACGGGTCGAAAACACTTAGGTTAGGTTTCTATTTAGAATGTAGGCTTTGTTAAACCATATCACATGAGTTCCTACACTCATTTTGTTTACAAGACCTCATTCTGTCCGATCTTCCGATTTAGGTGTCGATTTATTTACTAGTGATCCGATTACTAGGTACTACTTCAATTTCCTTGGTTTGCCTGAGCTTCGCTAAGTTCTTTAGATCAAGGATACCCTTCTATTCAATGTGAGTACATAGTTCCCCTATTTTTCTGTTTTCAATTGTTTTGAGGTGATTCATATGTATTAAAACGATGGTTTCAAAAATGATTAAGATGGTTTATATTAAACTAATAACGATTTCGATAAAGTGAATGAACTTGTTGGTTGTAGTTACATAACGAATGACATTCATTAGCATTGATCAAGCTGACCAGTATTAGGTTATGGTACCATAGGATCTGACAAATCCCGTTATCAGACTACACCCATGGTTATGTGTGGGGGTTATGTAGGTAACGACCGAATCTGATAATTGTTAACTTACCCTCTGATGGTTTCTTAATGCGAGAAACGAGATAGTCGAGTCACGAAGGTTTGAATGTTATTAGCGAGACGACCATAACTAGTTTCACAATTAAAACGAATACGATTTTAGGACGAGTTAAACGATTTGAGACGACTTAAACGAGATAAACGATTTGGATAAACGATTGGTTTTGGGTAGTGATTAGATAATGGGACAGGTAGAGCATGATAAAAGCATGGTAGATACGCCGCTGGTACATCTTATATATAAGTGCTTTTATCATATTACATTTTGTGTCATTATTTAGTTCACTGGGGAAACGATTTTGAAACGATGTCACACAACGAGGTTTTCGAAATGATATAAACCATACGAGTTTTATTAACGAGTATTTACGAGATATTTTACGAATTGGTTTACTAAAACAAATGTTTTGGGGTTAAGAATCATGGCTACGAGATTTTATAAACCATAATCAACTTGATTTAAGTTGGTTAATTATGTTGCAATACATTTTTCAAAACGAGGTTTGTACTTTTGACTCTTGTAGTCTAATAACGTACTGCAACAAATAAACGAGCCATGAATCCGATACTCTCCTAAAACCTATGTGCTCGCCAGCATTTCTTTGCTGACTTTATTTTTACATATGTTTCAGGTGCTGTTGCTTGATGTTGATTGCTAGGATGCTTGAGTCACATAGGATCTGGCTGAGGCCTTAGTGACTTAAAAACAATGATAGACGATGTAGCTTGTTTGTGTTGGTTTAAAGACAATGTACATTACTTAACGAATCAACAAAACGAAACTTTTGTATCCATGGTTGTGAAACAATAATTCTGTTACAACACTCCCCGACGTTTCCGCCGTGGTTTCGTTATTTTAACGCGGTCGGGGTGTGACAGATTGTCATCCGACCGGATTTCCTTTTGAAATGTTAAACTCACACAAGTCAAACAGTGTGTGAAACTGATGGCCACTCGGTCGAGTTGCTGTCTGACCGAGTTGCCATTCGATTCAATGACCTGAATGCACAAATTTCAAAATATAGTAATGTGAATGAAATGGTTGTCCGGTCGGATTGCCATCCGACCGGATCATCACTCGAGTCATGATAAGAGATAAAAAGTTGAAAGAGTGTATTTGAAACGAGTTGCCACTCAGTCGGATTGCCATCCGACCGGGTTGCCAAACTTTTCAAAAACATTGTAACAGATAAGCACACAAATTCCAAGGTTTTATTGACAAAAACATTTAGCACAAATCTCAATGCATCAAATATTTAACAAATTCATCAAACAAATATACTATGCATTGGGTGGTTACTCGGTCGGATTGCCACTCGACCGAGTTGCCACACGAGTCAAAGACATATGAAGAACAATCATGAACACATTACAAACATCAAAATTTTCTAAGTCTAAACTTCAAATGAACACAGATCTTCGTAGAAAATTTCAGCGCGATCAAAACCCTATGTTCATTATTGTCTAACTTGTCCTAAACAGGGTTTAATTTGAGAAGAAACCTACGGAATGCCGACTCGACTAAGATCTTAGATCTACAAATTCTAACAAGATTTGGGACAAATTGAATCGGTAGACTTATAGATCTAATCATTGTGAACAAAACCCAATCCTTATTTTTCATCAAAATAACCTATATTTTGCTAGATCTAACAATATATTGTTCGAATAGTGACATCATCAAGAACACATAATAAAAACATCAAATCTAATAGTTTAGATCTCGAAACACTTACCTTTGCCATTGTAAAAGTTGTGCTAACCAACGATCCAACGATTTGTGCAAAGAGGTATGAAGAAAAACAAGATTAGAAGATCAAAAGTGTGAGAGAGTAGGATGGTAGTACGAGCGAGTAAACCTTTGACTGAACCATTGACCCTCTATATATAGTAACACTTGAGTAGGATGGTTGTCCGACCGGATTGCCACCCGGTCGGATTGCCATATGAGCGAGGTACACAATTGACTTTCAAGCCTTTGACATTTGACCTTTTGACATTTTCTCAGTTTTTATCAGTTTTTAGAAATCCACTTAAGTATCTAGGTCCAAGTTAATAACCCTAGGCACTTAATTTGCCGACCAAGTCCAACTTAATGACCTTGGTTGACCTGAAACGAAGCGTACTGACATTTTGTTCATTCTTTTTCAGACATTTTTCTAAAGATTACAAGTTTCAACTTAATGAACTTGAATTAACTTTGCATTTTTACAGGTTTAACATAATAAGCTCCCAACTCATCTGTCAGCTCAGAAACTTCCTGCATCTGCCTTAAACTGCGAGTCTGAAGATCAGCTTTCCACTTTGGTTTGTCGATAAAAACAAAGCAGAAATGTAAAATCTTTTTGGATTTTGAATAAAGTTTCTAGACTAGAATGTTAAATAGAAATAAAATGCAGTAAATGTAAACTATTTACAAACATATTTTTGGTGAGCGTGTTCGGGAATCATATCAGCTATCAACAAGTTATTAGCACCGTTAAGCTTGATAACATACTAAGCATTAAACAATTCACATTGATTGTCAATATACTGATCCATTTTAAATTTTCATACAAATTTCAATCTGTTCAAGATACGAATTTAGTGAATTAAAGACTTATCTTATATGCGTGTACCACCTCAGAATATACTCCCGTAACCAGACTACTATATTCAGTCTTACAGGTGAGTGTACACTAATGATATCTGTAAGGGGTAAATGCGAGGCCATGAGAGCTCAGGCTAGAACTTTCGTTCAATCAGAGAGATGATGGCTCGATATTTTTGGTGATAATGGCACAGAGTTCAGGAACAAGGAGTTGGATGATTTCTGTGTGTCAAAAGGAATTGTGAGGCAATATAGCATTCCAAGGACACCAGAACAAAATGGGGTGGTTGAAAGAAAGAGCAGAACTTTGATTCAGGCTTCCAGAACCATGCTTGTAGATTCAGGTTTACCATTAACTTTTTGGGCAGAGGCAGTAAACACTGCTTGCTATGTCCAAAACAGAGTTTTAATCAACCCCAGGCATCAAAAGACTGCCTATGAACTGCTGTATAAAATAAAGCCATTAATCTCATATTTCAAAGTTTTTGACTGCCCATGCTTCATTTTAAACTTAAAAGATTCTATCTCAAAGTTTGCAGCCAAAGTTGATTGTGGTTATCATCTAGGATACTCAACCACTACTGAGGCCTACAAAGTGTTTAACACAAGGACCAAAACAGTGGAAGAGACCTTGAATGTAAAGTTCAATGAACTTTCATCACTGAAAATCCCAGCAATCTTGCAGATTTGTTTGATCTTGATAAATTCACTTTTGAAAATACTGTTGTCAAGACTAACAGTGCAGGTCCATCAGAGAATTCATCACCAGACTATGGGTATGAGACCATCATTCCTCAACAAAAGTCTGCCACAATGGGAAGAGCAGCAGGTGTTCAAAACAGTTGTCAAAGCTCAACCACTGCTACCTCAACAGTTGTTGACCAAAGTAGCCCCTTAACCTCTGCTTCCACATCATCAAACACTGCTGACAAAAGTCCTCAAACAGTGGATCAAAGTCAGCATGTGTCCTCACCTTTACCTCCTATTCCACCACCTTTTGAAGCCACTGCTGGATCATCAAAGTCACCAGTAGTGGCTAGCTCAGATGATTCACATCTATAGGCTTCACCACTTAATGCCATTGTTCCATACCAAGGAGAGTTAATCTTTTTGAAATCTCATCCACCAGACCAAATTATTGGTAACATCAATGAAGGGGTGCTCACAAGAAGTCAATCCCAAAACATTTGTCTTTTTGCTGGTTTTCTATCTCTCCATCAGCCAGTCAAGTACCAAGAGGCACTGAAAGACAACATTTGGGTAGAAGCCATGCAAGAGGAGCTCCAACAGTTTAGAAGACAACAAGTTTGGGAGCATGTACCATTGCCAAAGGGTGTAAGTCCTATTGGCACAAAATGGGTCTTCAAAAATAAAACTGATGAAAGGGGTATTGTTGTGAAAAATAAATCTAGGCTTGTGGTTCAAGGGTTCAGACAAGAAGAGGGCATTGACTATGATGAAACTTTTGCCCCTGTAGCAAGACTTGAAGCTATCAGATTATTTCTGGCCTTTGCTGTCAACCACAACATCAAGGTGTATCAAATGGATATCAAATGTGCATTCCTCTATGGTAAGATTCAAGAAGAGGTTTATGTCTGTCAACCTCCAGGTTTTGAGGATCCATTTAATCCAAATCATGTCTACAAGCTGAATAAAGCTTTGTATGGCTTGAAATAAGCACCAAGGGCCTGGTATGAAACTCTTTCCACCTTTCTACTCTCCATTGGTTTCACTAGAGGAAGAATTGATAAAACACTGTTTTTAAAATGGAAAGGGAAGGATTTGATGATTGTCCAAATTTATGTGGATGACATCATCTTTGAAAGCACATGTAACAAAATGTGTGAGGAGTTTAGGCAGCTCATGAGAGCTGAGTTTGAAATGAGTGCAATGGGTGAACTCCAGTGTTTTCTTGGTCTCCAAGTAAGACAACTGCAAAATGGCACTTTTATCCATCAAGGCAAATATGCCAAAGAACTTTTAAAGAAATTTGATATGGATGATTTTAAGTCATGCAGTACACCCATTGCAACCAATAAATTAGTCATGTCTGATGAGAAGGATGATTTGGTTGATCAGACCTTATATAGAAGCATGATTGGGTTTTATTGTACCTAACTGCATCTAGACCAGACATCATGTTTGCAACATGTGTCTGTGCAAGATCCCAATCAGCCCCTAGAAAGTCAAACCTTATTGCTGTAAAAAGGATATTCAGATACCTCAAAGGTGCTCCCACACTTGGTATCTGGTATCCAGCTGATGGTAAAATTGAGCTTTCAGGTTTCTCAGATAGTGACTTTGCTGGATGTAACAAGACAAGGAAGTCCACTTCAGGAGGGTGCCAATTCCTAGGCAATTGCTTAGTGTCTTGGGAAAGCAAAAAGAAAGCAGCTGTTTCCACATCCACTACTGAGGCAGAACATATAGCTGCTACAAGCTGTACAGCCCAACTGCTCTAGCTTCAAAATCAGTTGCTGGATTTTGGTATCACTGCCTTGAAGACACCACTCGTGTTGGACAGCCAGGCAGCAGAAAATATCATCAAAAACCCAGTTTCCCATTCAACCACCAAACACATTAACATCAGACATCACTTTGTGAGGGATTGCTATGAAAAAGGTTTGATTTCTCTGCATCATGTTCCAACTAAGGATCAGCTGGCAGATGTGCTAACCAAAGCATTAAACACATCCACCTTTGAAAGCTTGATATCTAGGATTGGCATGCTAAACATGGAATAACAGGCAAAATCTTGTTTTTCTATGAATAAAAGCATTAAAATGTTTTCAGAAAATCAAAAATCCATCCTTAAAAATAGCTAAAAATGAATTTTTGATTAAATCCTTAAAAAGTCTGCCATAACCACTGATGAGTTCAAAAGTCTGTTCTACTTCAAAGTCTGTCCACTGCTGAAAGTCATCCCCTATTCTCTCATTCTCTTGATAAGCACTGTTGTTCAAAATCAGTGTTGTATCCATTGATGTGCTATCTACTGATAGTAAAAATCAACCACTGCTTCCATCTGTTACCGTTGCAACCACTGTCTTCATCAGTAGTTTTCATAAAAGTACTCTCCTTCATTTCATCAGGGGATGGAACATGGACAGTCCATAGTGGTCAGACCTTTTGTAACCGCTGCCACGTCAGCATTCACTTTTTCTCCATAAAACCCCTTTTCAAACCTCAAACGGGGTTTTACTGTCGAATTGAATTCATAAAAATTCTCTTCTCAAAGCAGTTTTCATCACATTTCCTCAAAATCCTTCACAATTTTCTTCGTTCATCTTCTCCAAAATGACTAAATCGAAGTCCTCCGCAAAATCCACCTCAAAATCATCTTCCAAAAAGGCCTTTCAAAAGGCTTTATCGAAATCCCACACAAAACATCTCACAACCTTCTAGGTCTTCTCACAAAACCTGGCACCACCGATGCTTTCGACTCCATTATTGATATCATGTCTGCATCAAAGTACAAAACTTTGCTAATAGCAGACGCATCAATTTACTTTGCGACCCAAAGAGAGTTCTAGCAAAATGCAACCCTTGACAAACAAGGAGAGACTGTCATAGCCATCAATTCTTCTCTAAAGGGTAAAGCTGTCAAAATTACACCACAATCCATCTCAGAAGTCTTTCAACTTGATGATCAGCAAGGTAAAACCTTCTTTCCTAAAAACGAGTTAAAAATTGACTTTATTGAAAGAGGGTATGCAGATACAATGATGAAGAGGGATACCTTACAAAAAGGTTTCTTCCCTTCTGCAACAAGGTTTATATTTCATACCCTCCTAATGTGTGTTTCAAACAAAACCACTGCTTTTAATGAAATACCATTAAACATTCAAAATCTGGGATATGCTATTCTTCAAGAAGAAAATTTTAATTATTCTCAGGAAATCTTTAATGATCTGGTTAAAAATGTTGAAACAAAATCATTCTTACTGTTTCCAAGATTTCTAAGTTATTATTTTGAAAAGAAACTTGGTAAGGATGATACTTCTGCAATAAAACAAGGTGAATCTTTTCAAATGCACAACTTAACTGCTGAAACTTTTACAAGAATGTCAACACCTTGCAAAACACAAGCAGAGGTGCCTAAGCAGAATTTAGCAGCTACCACTGCTCCTCAGGTATCTGCTGCTGAGCCCACTGCTCAAGGTGATCAAAGCAGCAAAACAACTGCTTTGAAACCCACACCTTTTATCCACAAAAAGCCAAAACAAAAGAAAATCCAAAAACCCCCCAAACCTACCAACAAGGTAACTCTGGAGGATGAGATACCAGAGCAACTGCCCGTGACAAAACAAAAGTCACAAAAAACCACTGCTGCTACTTCCTCACAGCAGTTGGTAGAAATATCTCAAACCATGGCTGAAACTCCTCCTGCTTCTTCTCAAAAAGAACATGTTGTACAAATAGGGACACCACAATATGATGCTCTGGAATCACTTGCTTCCATCATCCACAGCCCAATGCCCGGGGCAAATTCTCTTTCTACACCCAACCTCACATCCACATTTCCACCAAATACAAAGATTTTGTTGGATGCAACTGATTTGAACCAGGCACAAACCAGTCCTTCTCAATCACCTGTCCATGAGAATATGCCTCAACAAATGACTGGGCCTGATGTATCAATCTTTGCTAACCCACCAACACAACCAGAGGAGGTTACACCCCTTGAGTTACAAGTAACTCTTGGTGGTAATCCAAGTGAAGCAGCCACTACAAGTGTTGAACCCACTGGTTTACATTTGGACAGTGGTTACATCAATAAGACTTCCTTGGAGGCAATTCCTTCTATAGCACCTCTGATATCCACTAGTGAGTTTGTTTTGACCACTAGTACCATCAAAAGGTTATCAAGTGCTGAAGGAAGAAGACCCCAGTACCAAGAAAAAGGGGCATCAGTGGATAATGCTTTGAGTACACTCTCTGCATCAACCACTGATACAACCACTGTTAGTGGGAAATCAGATGATCCCATTAAATTGGGTGATGGTTTATAGTATCTAGAATTGACGGACAGAGTTGAAAAACTAGATACATCTGTTGCAGAAATCAAAGAAACACTGCAACAGTTGTTGAAAGTACCAAAGACGCAACCCACTGCTGTTCCACCTCAAGCACCTGCTCAACCACACGCATCTGCTGCAAATGAGTTATGGAGCTTCTTTCAACCTTTTCTCCAACAGCAAAAACAAATGGCTGATCAGCAACATGCTAAACATGTCCAAGAGCTGAGAAACATGTTGGAGTCCAGGTTTAGAAACATTCAAGCTGATATCAAGGCTATAAAGGCCCATATCTTGAACACCACTAGCACTGCTCCTCCCACTGTTCTCTTCATCGATCAACTACCCCTAGATAATGCCAAAAAGGGGGAGAAAATCAAGGAGTGGAAGAAGAAAGGTATAGATGATGGTCTGTATTTTGAACCAGAAAAGGATGCTATGACCAAAAATATTCCTTTGCCAGATGGCAGCAAAAAGGTTGATGTTACCCAAAATGCACTTGATGAAGCTGTAGCAAGTGTAAAAAGGGACAGAGCGGCAAAGGATATGTCAAGGTGGAATGAGGAGAAAAGAGCATACATGGAACTGAATGCGCAGGGTTGTTCTGAGCCAGAGGATGTTCAAAATCCTGTGCCAAAAAGAAATCCCACTAGAAAAGTGAGGGAACCCAAATCCATACCATCCAGACCCACAAAGCATACTCCAAAACCACCATCCAAAAGCCCACAACATCAAACATCCACCCAAATAGTTGTTGTAACACCTGTTGTGTCAACAGTTGCTAATACTTTAGTGGTTTCAACAACTGTTAGCCAAACACCTGCCATCACTTCAACACACACCACTACAACACACACCACTACCACTGCCTTACCACCAAAAATCACTTCACTGCCAAAAACAGCCAATCCCTCATCACCTCCTGCCAAAAAGCAGAAGACGTCAGATGTTACAACATCTGTTGTAATGACAACAGCGGTTGAAACACCAGTTGTTTCAGCAACTGTTAGTCAATCACAAACCACTGCCACTAAAATCACCACCACTGCTCCACCTAAAACATCATCAACCTCTCCTCAACCAAAAAGGATAAGGTTAATCCTGAAAGATGATGACATTTCACCACCACCAACATCTTCAAAACCTCTATCACTTGTCACAATTCCAAATCCCATTCCTCTCTCTCAGCTCAAATTCAAAAGCCATTACCTCCTGCAGGTGTTCAATTTCCTCTTGAACTCATAGCAGTCAGAGAAGAAATCAAGTCTTTTTACTATGAGGATGACCCTGCTAAAAGGAGTTTGCCATCAGTTGAAGGATATCCCAGGTCTAACAATATTGAAGAATATTTGAAAATCAAGGCTAAGCAAGCTGAGGATATCTCAAAAAGAAATACACAAGGGAAATCTGATAGAGAAATTCAGCAGAACTATCAGTTTCTACTTACACAAGTCAGATCTTTGGAACAATTTGCTAAAAATGTATGTCAGCAAATCTCAGAAAGGGCAGATGAGACCTTGAGAAAGGACTACATTGAAAACATCATGGCTTACAAGAAATACAAAGGAGAGAAACACATGTATAAAGACTGGACCATTCCTGAGCTTGAGAGAGAAGCAGCCAGGATTCAAGAAATGATCAAAAATAAGGTCCAACATACTCCTCCTGAAAAATTCAAAAAGAATGTACCTGACAAGGCTTTAGAGTTGAAGAGAATGAAAGAGGAGCTGATAGCAGCTGACTATGGGTCAAAGAATTCAGTGTCAAAATGGAGAGAAGATAGGGTCAGGGCCACCTACAAATGGTTGGAGGGACTAAGAAAGAAAGATCCAAAAGTTCCACAAAAACCTGACTATTCCAAAGCAGAGGTCTCAACAAGACCACCAAAGCTGCAAGTCAAAAGAGCCACTGCTCCAGCTTGTCACACCCCCAAAATCCACCCGCGGAGTACCACCGCTTGGGAGCGTGACATGACCAGGATCAAGCCATCAATCATATCAAACATAGCATTTAATAATAAAAGAAATCAAAGTAAATCATCATGACATGACTGACGTTTCAAAACCAAACATCGTTTTATTAGCGGAAGCATAGTATGTAATCTCAAAATAGTTATAAGTTCAGAATAAGTTCATGATCCATATCCCACAACGACCTGCTCCTCCTTGTGCAAGCTCCATAATGTACCTAAGGTCCTGCAAGGCATGCAGCAAATAATCAACAAACTAGTTGAGCGAGTTCACAGAAAGTAAGTTCATAACATAGTGCATAAGTATAGCTAGTGGGGGCTTCCCATGTTTATCCTGGCTAATGAGGGCTTCTCATTAACGGTACTTACTAGACTAACTTCCGACCATGTGTTCTTCTTTACCGAGAACAGGAAAACGTACAGGGTCACGTAGGCTTTACGTGACGTGCCCTTCCCCGAGGACAGTGGTACGCGTGGGGGCTACGTAGGCTTTACGCAGCGTGGCCTTCCGACCTGGAAGCCAGTAGATGGTATTGGGTTACGTAGGCTTTACGTAACGTGTCCTCCCGACCCGGGAGACAAATGGCAAATGATCTGGGTTACGTAGGCTTTACGTAACGTGTCCTGACTAACCTGAGGACGATGGTCTATAGTCTAGAGAATGCGTAAGTACGAGTAATCATTCCATATTCAACATATCCAACCCAATTCCCAACCCGGGAATCCCATGCCTTGGCTGTGTGAACTCACCTTGATTTGCTCGGCAGATACACAAAGGAAAAAGGGTTCTTGAACTAATAGTGGTCAACCACGTCCTAATAGGGTTACCACACAAGTCAGGTTCGGTTCAAGTAATCATAGCAGCATGTAATGCACGTAAACAGTCAACATGTTGTAAACATCACTTGTGATTTGAATGTCTAATCCCAGACTATACCCGGCCCAGAATTATACAAGTCCCACATAAAGGTCTCGGCCAAAATAATATAAGCAGTCCAATAACAATCAGTCCAACAACATAACAGTCATAGGATTGGGCCCGTGACAGTGTAGGCCCACAACAGTGTACGTGCAAAGAAGGTCTCGAGTCGCAACCAGCGATCTCGAGTCGCAACCGGTGGTCTCGGTTCATCATGGCCCGGTTACGAGTCACAGCCGGAGATTACGAGTCGCAACAGGAGGTTGCGAGTCGCAACTGGTGATCTCGACTCATCATGGTCTGGTTACGAGTCGCAACTGGACTCACAACCGTTATCTCGGCTTGTGTTGATTGTGGTCTCGAGTCGAGACTGTGAGGTTTCGACTCGCAATCTGAGTCGCAACCGTGTGTGTAACTGATTTCCAAAATTCCTGCATTGACTTATCCGTGATTCTAGCAAACATCTAAGGCAGTTTCGAAATCAGATCAATCACTGAAATTTATCAACAGTTTCATATCAACAATAGATCATGTTCATAGCAATTTCATATTATTAAGAACAGTAACAATCCATTCAAACCACATGCAATCGGAATACCACACAACCCTTATACCGAATCCTTAACTATCATGCATCCTAGCCGGTTAACAACATATCCGAACTAATCTTCATAAAGCCAAACATACATATAACCGATTTCATGTCAAGTAACCATATAACTTAATCATTCATGAGAACCGATTAACAATACCAATTCACACCAACGTTTAATCAGTATTACAAGCATACACCCTAGTTACATCACCTAACAGAATGATAACAATCACAAGATATCACATATAATCGAAACATATCATCATCACTAACCGGATTTGAGAAGGAAAAGAGGGTGATTCCGAGTAGGGGTGTTCTTGCCGTCGGTTCCAAGCACACGAGAGAAGGAGAGGAAATCGCCTAGGGTTTGTGTGTGTGGTGTTTTGCAAAAGTAGTGAAACCAACCCCTAGTTCCGGTTTTGTGTGTTGCGAGTGGGGGATTGGGCCGAGCCCATCCGGTTATCTAATGGAGTCCGATTTTCAAAGTGTGGCCCAAAGGGCTTGTGTGACCGGTTTAATGTGCAATCGGGTTTGGCTCGATTAACATGCAAACACGTAAAACACTAAGCACATAACGACATTCAATAAATCACGTAACATTCATTAGTTCAAAATGTCACATAAGCACGTAACGTTACATCAAGGCAAGTCTAAAGTTCGAGTTGTCACATTATCCCCAACTAATTGGAAATTTCGTCCCGAAATTTGGTATGCACTCACTGAGGAAGCTAGGTAAACTGTACTGTTCACTGATTTTCCTGGGGTGTCACATCCTCCCCCCGTTGATCTGGAATTTCGTCCCGAAATTCCGAAGTAGTAGCTTCAGCCTCAGTAGTGGTAGCATTGGTTTTGAATAACTGGGGGTACTTTTCTGTCATCCTGTCTTCGCGTTCCCAGGTGTACTCTGGGCCACGTTTGGAGTTCCAACGAACTCGGACAAGAGGGATTCTCTTGTGTTTGAGGACCTTCACATCCCGGTCCGTGATTTCTACTGGTTCCTCGACGAACTGCAACCGCTCGTCGATAGTGAGTTCCTTAAAAGGAATGATGAGGCTTTCATCTGATAGGCACTTCTTTAAGTTCGATACATGAAAGACATTGTGAACTGCCCCGAGTTCAGCTGGTAGGTTCAACTTGTATGCTACTTTGCCAATCTTTTCTATGATTTCGAATGGTCCGACGTATCGCGGATTTAGTTTGCCCCGTTTGCCAAAACGAACCACACCCTTCCAGGGTGAAACTTTCAATAAAACCCGGTCCCCGACCTCAAATTCCAATGGCTTTCTACGCTTGTCCGCGTAGGCTTTCTGACGGTCGCGTGCTGCCGCCATGCGTTGTCGTATCTGTGCAATCTTTTCTGTGGCGTCCACTACAATCTCTGGACCCGTGATCTGACTATCTCCCACCTCTGCCCAACAGAGAGGTGACCGGCATTTACGCCCGTACAATGCCTCGAATGGAGCGGCTTGTATGCTGGTGTGATAACTGTTGTTATACGAGAACTCCACCAAAGGGAGATGCTTTTCCCAGCCGTTGCCGAAATCGATGACGCATGCCCGAAGCATATCTTCAAGAGTTTGGATCGTACGCTCAGACTGCCCATCCGTCTGAGGGTGATATGCTGTGCTCATGTCTAATCGTGAGCCGAAAGATTTGTGCATCGCTTGCCAAAGTTCTGACGTGAATCGTGCATCGCGATCCGAAATGATAGATGTGGGCACCCCGTGCCTCGAGACAATTTCTTTAAGATAGACGTCTGCGAGAGTGGAGAACTTGTCCGTTTCCTTAATCGGCAGGAAGTGTGCAGACTTGGTGAGTCGATCCACGATCACCCATATGGTATCATTCCCACGTTGGGATCTAGGTAAACCCGTAACAAAATCCATGGAAATTTCCTCCCATTTCCATTGCGGTATCTTAGGCTGCTGAAGTAGCCCTGCTGGCTTTTGATATTCAACCTTGACTCTCGCACAAGTCAAGCACTTTCCAACGTACGTAGCGATATGGGCCTTCATACTAGGCCACCAATAAGTAGTGCTAATATCGTGGTACATTTTATCCGACCCTGGATGTACCGAGTAGCGAGACTTGTGAGCTTCATCCATTACAAGTTCGCGTAAACCGCCATAAAGTGGGACCCAAATCCGGCCCGTTACATAGTAGGCGCCGTCTGCCTTCTGTTCCATTTGCTGTCGTGAGCCGCGCAAGGCTTCAGCCTTGACATTTTCGGGCTTCAATGCTTCTATCTGAGCATCTCGTATCTGTGCAGGAAGGCTAGACTGAATCGTAAGCTGTAGCGCTCGCACGCGCCGTGGTAGAGTGTCTTTCCGACTGAGGGCATCAGCCACTACATTGGCTTTGCCTGGATGGTACTTGATAGCGCATTCATAATCGTTTAGTAACTCGACCCATCGTCGTTGACGCATATTCAAATCCTTCTGCTTAAGAATATGCTCGAGACTCTTGTGTTGATTGTGGTCTCGAGTCGAGACTGTGAGGTTTCGACTTGCAATCTGAGTCGCAACCGTGTGTGTAACTGATTTCCAAAATTCCTGCATTGACTTATCCGTGATTCTAGCAAACATCTAAGGCAGTTTCGAAATCAGATCAATCACTGAAATTTATCAACAGTTTCATATCAACAATAGATCATGTTCATAGCAATTTCATATTATTAAGAACAGTAACAATCCATTCAAACCACATGCAATCGGAATACCACACAACCCTTATACCGAATCCTTAACTATCATGCATCCTAGCCGGTTAACAACATATCCGAACTAATCTTCATAAAGCCAAACATACATATAACCGATTTCATGTCAAGTAACCATATAACTTAATCATTCATGAGAACCGATTAACAATACCAATTCACACCAACGTTTAATCAGTATTACAAGCATACACCCTAGTTACATCACCTAACAGAATGATAACAATCACAAGATATCACATATAATCGAAACATATCATCATCACTAACCGGATTTGAGAAGGAAAAGAGGGTGATTCCGAGTAGGGGTGTTCTTGCCGTCGGTTCCAAGCACACGAGAGAAGGAGAGGAAATCACCTAGGGTTTGTGTGTGTGGTGTTTTGCAAAAGTAGTGAAACCAACCCCTAGTTCCGGTTTTGTGTGTTGCGAGTGGGGGATTGGGCCGAGCCCATCCGGTTATCTAATGGAGTCCGATTTTCAAAGTGTGGCCCAAAGGGCTTGTGTAACCGGTTTAATGTGCAATCAGGTTTGGCTCGATTAACATGCAAACACGTAAAACACTAAGCACATAACGACATTCAATAAATCACGTAACATTCATTAGTTCAAAATGTCACATAAGCACGTAACGTTACATCAAGGCAAGTCTAAAGTTCGAGTTGTCACACAGCTGATGCTGCCATCTATAAAAGAAGGGATCAAAATCAGTTGGGTGCTGAAACAATCCAAGAGTTAATGGCTGGTGATGACCTGGTGAAAGAGGGCATAAAGAGAATGATTGAAGAAACTCTTGGGTTGAATCAAACTGCAATTACTGCTCAGTCAGTCATGAATAGGCCTGCATCACCAAACACCTCATCCAATAAAAATCTCCCAAAAAACCCAC
The DNA here is from genome assembly GCF_002127325.2 of Helianthus annuus. Classification (NCBI taxonomy): domain Eukaryota; kingdom Viridiplantae; phylum Streptophyta; class Magnoliopsida; order Asterales; family Asteraceae; genus Helianthus; species Helianthus annuus. The sequence goes on along the minus strand of NC_035438.2, from coordinate 122,320,051 downwards.
CAGACTCAAAAGTACTAAAGTGGAAAACTGATAAACAGACCCATGTACTGACAGTGATCAAGTCTGATGGAGAAGTGAAGAAAATAACAAGGGAATAAGCTCTTGGCCTGAGTCTTGAAGATTTGCAGGATCTCCTTGATCTTCCACTTAGCAGGGATGATGATGACACAGATGCCTTAGCCTTTGAATTACAACTCAAAGGGCAAATAAGGGAACTGTTGATGAGGCAATAAAGATCTATCAATAATGAAGAGTTTTGGCATTATCTGTTCCAGGGGGAGATTGTTGGGATTGAACCCTATCAGAGGAACAGATAGGGCAGTGGAACAGATAATTAAAGCCAAAACTGGATCAGGGCAGCGGATCTAGAATAAGCAGATGTTATGCTTCAAATCTCTCCCCTTGAAAGTGGTTTCAACAACTGCTAACCTCCAATCTACTGATCTTTACAAACTACTGAACAACAACTGCTGCCCAAGTTAAAGACTGATGGAAGACTAAAGCTCTGCTATTCAATCTACTGCTATGAGTCAAGCTCTGCTGGATATGTAAAGTGCTGCTGGGTTCACATCAGTGGAAGGATGCAGCAGTAGTTTAGTTTACTTTATGAATTGTATTGTAATAACAGTTGTTTGCATAGCAGAGTTTGTATAGGTCAGATGTTAGAGTTTGTTAGGAGGTTGGATGTCACTTTCATGGTCATGTCAGCAAAGATGCTCAGTGGTTTGTCTCGTGCCTATAAATAGAACAGTGCTCTATACTGTTCTATTAGCTCTTCACCATCTTCTTCCTGCACGAACAAATTACTGAGCTCAGGCTGAGGGGGAGTTTGTAAGCATACATGCAATTGTAATCAGTGTTTGAAATAAATTTAAGCATTTGGTTCTTTGTTGAAAATGTATGTTGAAAGCAATTTCTCCTATTTGATTGTGAAAAGTTTGTTTGCATTTAATTCCGCTGCACTACTCTTTCATTGTTCATCTTAATTCAAACGTAAAACACAATTAATCCAAACTCAGATCCTAACATCCCCTTTGGGGATCTTCTTTTCAACAGCACATGATTAGCATTTTTCAATGTTCCATCATTTTTTATTCTGAGGGTGAGCTTTAAGAATAAAGCAATGCAGAGCATTATACGATTGAGGACTAGGCTATTGCTCCGCAAAATCAGAAGTCCTGGTATAATACCCCAGATATCATCACGTACAAAGACCAAGTATGTCAGAAATAAAATCTTTCAAACAGGATTTCAGGGGTCACCTATATATCCGAGAGATGTTCCCCACATATTAAGCAAGTGATGATTTAGGTTTATATCCCGAACAAACTTACTAAATGTATAAAAACGTATCGACATATCACCACCGAGACTGTTTAACACTTTAGTTATTACAAATCTTTAGCATACCGTAACTATCTAGCTGATGTACGATCATTTTCCCTTTGTACACAAGCTCTTTTTTGGTTTTCTATTGTTTTTTGGATTTTTGAAATATTTCATGTTTTTGGGTTTTTGAATTTTTTTATTGTTTTTGTATTTTCTGAAATTATAACCTATCTCCCCCTAAATACCAAAACAAGTAAAAATCGATAAACCATTGCAGATTGCTTTTCAACATCATCTACATTGGTACCTTCATCTACGCCAAGAATCTCCACCAACACCGATAAAAGCTTCATACCGTTCAGTCTTAATAGATATTGAAAACGAGTTTTATCAAATGCTTTGGTATGTAAATCAGCTTTTTGTTTGTCAGTGTGGATTTTCTCAATTCGTATCAACTTCTTCTCGAAACAATCTCGGATGAAGTTATGACGAATTTCAATGTGTTTTGTTTTAGCGTGATGAACAGGATTTTTAGTTACGTTTATAGCTGCCTCATCATCAACAAAACACATTGAAATATGCTCAAAAATATTCTAGGGCTTGACTGAAACCGTGCTGCGAGGCAGGTTGGATACATGATATCGGGTCTTGAAGCTGTCAAATACATCAGCGATCCAATCATGGAGGGATACATCGTTTCATCCACCTTCTCTCCGGTGAGATCAGGATTTATCCCATGGTTTGTCGCTAACGGGGTGGAAGCTGGAGCAGTCCCGGACATCCCAAATTTCTCTAAGATATCATGAACATACTTCGTCTGATGTATGAAAATTCCCTCGGGCAGTTGATCAATCTGAAGCCCCAAGAAGAACTTCATCTCACCCATTGATGACATTTCAAACTTTTGCTTCATAACTCTTTCAAAATCTTTGCACAGATCTTCATTTGTTGACCCAAATATGATGTCATCCACGTATATCTGAACTATCAGAAGATGTCCGTCGACTTCTTTGGTGAAGAGAGTGGTGTCCACTTTTCCACGGATGAAGCTGTTGGCAAGCAGATGTTGAGACAATGTCTCATACCAGGCTCTCGGGGCCTGGTGTAGACCATACAACGCTTTATCCAGTAAATAGACCTTGTCTTTGTGGATTGGGTCGGTAAAGCCCGGTGGCTGTCCGACATATACCTCCTCTTTTACCTTCCCGTAGAGAAAAGCCGATTTAACATCTAGCTGAAAAACTTTAAATCCTTTCCAAGATGAAAATGCTAGGAAGATTCTAATCGCTTCAAGTCTAGCAACGGGAGCATATACTTCTGTGACATCTATACCCTCCTACTGACTAAAGCCCTGGACTACGAGTCGAGCTTTGTTGCGAATAATAACCCCTCGGTCGTCTCTTTTGCACTTAAATACCCACTTGGTGTTTATCTTCCTGTGACCATCAGGCAAGTCTACCAATTTCCACACTCCCAACTTCTCAAACTGACTCAGCTCCTCCTGCATTGCGTTGACCCAAGAATCTTCAGTTAGTGCTTCTTTATATGTTCTCGGCTCAATCTGCGAAATGAAACAACTAAGTGAAAACTCCGTTTGTAAAGGAGCAACTGTAGAATAAAAACAAGTAAGGCCTTGGTCAATTTGTCGTCTAGTGCGGATGCCTGATTGCAATTCTCCAATAATCAGCTCCTCTGGATGGTACGAAAGAGTTCTCAGCATCACCTCGCCTGGAACATCTACCTCGCCTTCCAAATTTGTGACATTCTGATTTGTACCTTGTTCACTGACTGCAATTGTTTGATTCAAAATCTGTATTTGCTCCCCCTCAGACTCTGAATCATCACGATCGAATATTGTCCTATCATCAGATTCTAGATTATCGTTGATTGCCGTCTGTTTGTCAGGAGCATGTTCACGTTCTGAAGATGATGGAGTTTGCTGAATATCATCATGTTCTCCAGCATTACTTGGACCAGCTTCATTGTCATTAGAAGTTTGATATTGATGTCTAGAAGACTCAGCTGGAAACCTTTCTTGTGATGATTCATATTCTCTTAGAATATCCAACTCGTCAAACAACTCTGGTTCTTCCTCCATGTCGAATGAGTCCCACAGAGTGTCATAATTGAAGCGCCATGAATCACCGGGATTCTGAGGTGGCATTGTATAACCTTGGCATTCAACATTATGTGCTTCAATGATCCGCTTTAAGCTTGGAACAAAAACTCGTTTTGGTGGACTTGAGTAACCCACGAATATTCCTTTGATGCTCTTTGGACCAAATTTTCCAAAAGGCTATAGAACAGTGCAGGGAGACCCAAACGGTTCCAGATACTTCAGGTTAGGTTTGCGGTTGTTGATCAGCTTGAAACACGTCTTGTTGAATTTCTTCACTGTAAGAACCCGGTTGAGTGTATAGCAAGCGGTTGACACTGCTTCTGCCCAAAACTTGACTGGTAATTTCGAATCAGCAAGTATCGTCTTGGCCGTTTCAATTAGTGTCCTTTCTTTCTTTATGCTACTCCATTTTGTTGTGGAGTGTAAGGAGCACTAAATTCATGCAGTATACCTCTTTCATCACAATATACTTCCATTTTGCTGTTCTTAAACTCTGTACCATTGTCACTTCTTATTCTTCTAATACGAGCTTGGTACAAGTTTTCAATCTTTCTGAACAGCATTATCAAACTCCCAAATGTCTCATCTTTTGTCTGTAGAAATGTTACCCACGAAAATCTCGAGTAATCGTCTATTACTACTAGACAATAGAGATCACCAGTTATGCTTTTGACATTCACTGGACCAAAAAGATCCATATGAAGTCTCTCTAATGGTCTCGAGACTGAGTTAACTTTCTTTTGAGGGTGTGATTTCTTCTTTTGCTTGCCTTTGATGCAACTAATGCACTCCCCTTCCAGATGGAAACCTTTCAAATGAACACCATTCACTAAGTCATTGTGTACCAAGTAGTTCATCTGTCGTAAGTGAATATAACCCATCTTTCGATGCCATAATTGTGACACTTTTTCGGTGGCTCGTGACATGAAGCAGTGAGTCTGACCCGTGGTAGTAGTGGCTACGCTCATATCCAACATGTACAGATCGTCGACTCTTGGTGCTCTCATGATAACCCACTCTTCGGGAACAACAAACCCTGGTTTCAAAATCAAACATTCCTTATCCGTGAAGTGCGTTGAATACATACGATCACAGATCTGAGAGATGCTCAGAAGATTGTTTTCAAGCTCGGCGATGTAGTTTACTCTTTCAAACGTGACAATACCATTAGATAGAGTTCCTTCACCAACTATTCGACCACCTTGATTCCGTGCAAATCCCACATATCCTCCATTAAACCCTCGAACATCGTACAGTAGGGTTTTCTTCCCCGTCATGTGCCGAGAAGCTCCACTATCCATAATCCAACGTGAAACAGATCTTGGAAGCTCCTGCACATATCACAAACACTTAGTTAGTTTTTGATGCCACCCAAGCCTCTTTTAACTCGGGTAGCTTGACATTGAGGTGAGTTTTTGCAGTGTATAGTGGCAGAAAATTCTTATCATTCATCTTTAAGCTCTCTTCAGATCCAATCTCAACCTCTTTGTATAGAAAGAAATCCTTTTTCGGAGGTTGACCAGATGATTGATCTTTCTTTACCACATACTTCTTTTCAGAAGTGGACTTTTGTTTTTCAAGTTTCTCATAGTAATCCAAAGGTACATACATCTTCTTAGTTGAAGATGATGATTTTGCAGTCTCAGACACCTTTGGTTTTGGAGAACTTGCTTTCTTTACTTCAGATTTTGGCTTCCAAGTTTGTTGAGACGAGGCAACCCGTTTGTAAAATTTGTCAGTTTTAGTTACCACATTCTTTAGGGGTTAAGTTTTGAATTTGGTGTTTTCATTTTTCAAAACTTTCTTCTCAACAATCATTGGAGCTTTGCCTTTTACATCAACTTTCTTTTTCTGACTCTCAACAACTTCAGACTTAGGCTTTAAGTTGGTGCACTTTCGTGCAATGTGACCAACTTTGTTGCACTTTAAGCATGTATGGGTATCCACTTCCCGACTTGTGCCTTCGGTCTGAGGCTGTGAGGCCATCTTTTCAAAGAACTCTTCATTTGATTTTGAAAAAAATTCAGATTCTTGCTCAGAAAGTGAGCTTGAACTTGAACTTTTCACAAACACCTTTTTCTCAACAAATTTCTTGTTTTGAAAGTTCATTCTTTGATTTTTCTTACCACCCGACCATCTGTTTTGGTTGTTGTTAGAAAAACGCGGTGGTACAACAGGTTTTTTATAGTAAGATTTATCTTTTTCAAAGTTTAATTGCCTTTTGGAATGTTTCAAACCTTCGATCTCAGACACATCAATCTCAACCAACTTGAACACATTTTTCAATTTGTCAACATTCACATTTTCCAAAGGAAATTCAATATACGAATACAACTTATTTGATCCCGACATCTTGTACATCACATGATTAGGTTCTCCACATAAGTTGTTTTTGTATGTTGATTTCGGAATATATTTGTCTAAAAAGCATTCTTCATCCTCAGTTGTGTCACTTTCAGATTTCAAAACATTTTCAACCATACTTTTAACAACTTCGGACTGAACACTGTCTTCATCGGATGATGAAGTGAATGTGACATCGATTGATTGAGGAAGTTTAACCTCATTTGTTTCATCATCGTTAACCAACCCGGACTTTTTCTTTGAAAAGTTATTTAATACTGGCGGTGGAACCTGATGATACCCTACCCCAGTTCCATCCGAGTATACATCTTCCCCGGCTTTGTTCTTCCCAATTGGATTAAGAACGATATGTTGAAGAACAAAACTTGCGGAGTTGTAACTGTTGAGTTTCAGATTGATTCGTTCATTTTCAATCTTAGCTTCCTGAAACTGAAGCTTCAGATTAGCAATCTCATCCAACTGTTGGTTGATTTGCTTTTCTTTTGACTGAAGTACTCCTGACAACTGAAAAATTTCTTTGATTGTTTTGTCGTTTCTTTTCAGCTTCTCGTAATTTTTGGAAAGTTGACGATTTTCATGAATTAAATTTTCATTTTCTTTCCTGATTCGTTCTACGTCAATTTTATCTTTTTCAAGTTTATCAGTTAATTCTTTTATTCGATCATTTGAAGCTTTTACCAATTTGTCACGACTTAAAATCTGATTTTCAACTTCTCTGACTCTATCAGTCAGTTCTTCAGTCTTTTTACCATTGAGATAAGCATGTGTACTACAAACCTTGCAATTTTTCATGCAATTTTTGCAAGCACTTTCAATTTTGGCTTTATCAGTCTTACCTGACTCATTTGTTGAATCATTAGAACTGACCTTGCTCTTTGACTCAGTTCCAGACTTAGAATCTACTTCTAACTCTTTTGCTGCTAGAACTTTATCTGCCATTTTCTTCAGATTATCTGATGTGAACTCTTTCGTCGTGTTGATTATCCCATCATCGACCTTCTTCGACTGCAACTCGTTTTCTTCAGCTTCTTTTGCCCACCACATTCTCTGTCTTGCTTATTCCTCTTCTGCTATTTGCTCGATGAGAGTTTCAACACTGATTGATGAAGGTTCAACAAGTATGTTTCCTTTAGGATCCAAATAGCATTCCCGATCAGCATCCCATCTTTTTGCGCTTTTTGCCTCTTTCCATGTTCGATAGATTTTATCTTTCATGTTTTGGGCTAACATCTTCCTGTTAACATATTTTACTTCTTCTGTTCGGGTATCTTTGAAAGGAACAATTTTTGTCATAAAGGCATAACCCACTGCATCTTCTTCCGGTAACAACTCACTCCAATCAAATTCCTCATCATCATGAATAACAGCTAATGCTCTCGACTTGTTAGTGCATGCGTCTGTCGACTTCGTCTTGTATCGAGTCTTGTATGTATTTAGATAGATCAGGGCTCGTTAATCAAGAAAACATGTAATTTCGCATGAAACAGGTAATTTCGCATGAAATTACCATGCGTAATTCCACACGAAATCAGCATGTAATTTCGCACGAAATCTAATTTCGTGTGAGATGTGATTTCGTTTCAGCATGTTTATGCGAAATTAGGAAACTATAAATAGGTGTCTTGATGTGTCATTTGGTACGAAATTAGAAAGGTGTATTCCGGAGCCGAAGTGCTGCCAAAGTGTCGTTTCACTATAAATTGTTGTCAAATCAATAGAAAAGGCATTTAAAGTATATTGTAAGCTGAATTACCCTGATTCGTCTGTTTCCATCTTTCGTTTCGAGCAAAAACTCTTCTGAATGACTCATTCGGGTCTGAAATCGATCCTACAAGTGGTATCAGAGCTCAGGAGGAAGAGTTCATACCAATTCAGCTTCAATTTCGGTTTTCTACACCTTCTTTTCACAATTGAAACAGTTTTCACAGTCAAAATGCTTTGATTTTCACACATAATGTGCACATTACTGTTTTAACAAAGCCTTGAGAAAATTGGACCTAAAATCGAGCTAAAGCCTGATCAGTTTGACAAAAGTTTGATCAAAATGATGACATCAGCATAATTTCGCGTGGAATTACATTCTAATTTCGCACGGAATTACATTTTGGGGTTAATTTTGTTTGAAATTACACCTAATTTCGCTTGGAATTGTAATTTCGTTTGAGTGATTCCATACGAAATTATAATTTCGCTTCAAAAAGTTAATTTCGTTTGAACTGGTGTATAATTTCGTACAAAATTAAGTTTCGTTTGGCCGGTTCACACGAAATTACTAATTTTGTTTGAAATACTGATTTCTCTTGTGTGACACCTGTGTCACTTCAACCATCAAACAAATACCAAACCAATGAAATATTGTATTTCATACTTGGGATTTGTATAAACATGTGTATCAGTTGCACATATCAATTCTTGTTCGATTTCGGGCTCTAAATCGCTTTCTGGAAGGTTATACGCGCACCGATGCGTAAGTATAACTAGTTTAATGCAACAAACACTCCGGAATAGTGACATAAGCTTAACATACCTTAAATAATCTTTACATAACTTGGAAATAAGTTTCGGAAGGTTTGGTATGCCGAAATCAAATTTTTTCGCTTACAGGGACTAAATTCGACAAACTGTGAAAGTATATCAATTTGTACTATAACGGACATTCCGGAACTTGACCATAAGTTAAACATACCCTAAATATCCTTTACATAGCTTAGAAATAGGCTTTGAGGTGTTCGGTGTGCTAAAATAAACTTTCTGGTCATTCAGGGACTAAAAGCGTCAAAAAGTGCATAAGTTTGCATTTTCGTGCATATCTTACATTCTGAATACATCCAGACATCCAAAAATTTATGTAATCATTAAAATATTATGTCTTAGTGATTGGCTTGATAAAAATCCATTCGTCGCGCAATTTGGACCATTTTTGCGTCCGTTACGACTTCAGCCGTAATTAACCGAACAACGCAATCGTACAGCCAAACGAACCGACATCTGACATATTTTTGGGCATGTTTCATGTTCCCTATACTTTAACATCCTTGTGGAGCTTAAAAATGGGTTTGACGGGTGTTAGAAGTGCCAAAACACGACCATACGCGCACAGGGACCTAAACTTCCAAAACTGAAATTATGATGGTCTGCAGGGTCCTTACGGACCGTATGGACCTGCTTACGGTGCGTAAGCAACCCCAGATAGCAGAAAATGCATTCCAGCCATTTCCAGCTGTTACCCACCTTTGCACATGGTTTTGTTGAGTCTATGGGCTGGTTTAAGGGCTCCCCTGGTTTTCTAAAACTATGGGCTCGATGTGTATGGCTAGGATTGAATCTCGGATAACGAGGAACGATCATAACGGTTCTACTACACCTATAAATACCCCGTCCATGTTGCACCTCATTTCCTCACATTTGAATCTGATTATACACTCTCTGAGTGGAAGTATACGCTTCCTACCTGAGAGTGAATCGGGTCAAATCTTGTGGGGACCTTCTGTAAGTATTCTTTCGCGTTTTTCGTTCATTTTAGCTTTAAAGTCAAACTGCATTTGACTTTCTACATTGACCAGTTTTTGGTCAACGTGAAGTTCATTTAAACTTCATAACGTGAGCGTAATCACGATGGTTATAGTCCCTAGTAACTATACCTACTGATTACCACGTTATCTAGGCTCAGTGACGAGTCGTAGTTTCGGCCAAAATATGTTTTCTCGCGTATTTTGTAACCAAACTACTCTAGGGTATCAAAACCGTTTGTTTTGATACCAAACCTGTTTTCTAACTTAATTAAACATGTTCTAGCATGTTTAGCTCGTCACTTTTAGATTTGTGCTGTTTAGGGTCGTAAAGGTAAGCGATCTAATCAATCGCTTACACTTTCGAACCCGACCCATTTGGTCGATCATTAGGATCCGACCAAACACAATAGGTGACCATAGTTGTATAGGGATTAACCTTCCGAGGTTATACCTTGTGGTCACGACGTTTAAGTAGTTGTATGATAAGTAGTTCTTATGTCTTAGGAAAATTACCAAAATACCCTTTTCGCGCCAAAATTCATTTTAAGCCTATGTAACGTAATTTTTGACATCTAAACTGATTTAACAACAATATTAAACATGTTAAGGCATATCTTGCTTGTCATAGGACTAGTTAGTGTTCCAAACGCGTTTTACGCGAACGACACGTTAAAGTAGCATAAGCTACCTAAACGGGTCGTAATGGGTCGTAAGCACTTAGGTTAGGTTTCATTTTAGTATATAGGCTTTGTTAAACGATATCATATGAGTTTCAATACTCATTTGGTTTACGAAACCTCATACTATCCGATCTCCCGATTTAGGTCCGGTTATTTATATAGTTATCTATATAGGGTGCCGTTTGATTCCGTGATCTCTTTAGCTTTGCTTGGTTGTTGTTCAAAGACTTCTAAGCACCCTCGAGTGAGTACATGGACCCCTCTTTTACTGTTTTTCAAATGTTTTGGGGTGAAACACATGTGCCTACTTGTTACTTTTATGCTTTTCATGTTTTCATATCATATACTTGCAATGTTCACTAGTACACTATTAGTACATGATTTCATTATGTTTTTGCTATGTATGTCCTGTGTTGCATACTTAGTACATTTGATTTACATTACATTTCATGCTATGTATGTCCATTTAGTGCATACCTAGTACATTGTTTTACATCACATCACATCACATGCTATGTATGTTCATTTAGTTCATACATAGTACATTCACATCACATCACATGCTTACATTTTGGTATGACATTTGGTTTGTTTAAATGGGACAATATACATTCATTAACATTGATCACGCCGTTCGTTAGTAGGTAGTGGTACCATAGGAATTGACAACTCCCGTTCATGACATCCTAGGTATGTTTGGATGGAAGGAATGACCGAATTCGATATACATTTACACAGATAGACCTTTAAAATCGTTTAGGGGTTTATCACCACAGTCGCAAGGCTTGAATGTATGCATTTTCACAACACCGCATAGATGTTTGTATCAGTATAGCATGCATTTCCACAAAACATAACTTTGATTTAAACCAAGTTTTACTTCAATACTTTGTTTTGTGCATTTTACCTATGGTTTAGTTGATGCATTTCACTAGCCATACATATCATTTTGGTTACACATTACATGATTTACCTTTGACACATATACATTTTTGACATTGGTTATACATTACATGATTTACATTTTGACATAAACATTTGACATATTATTCAATACGTTTGGCAATTGGTTTAAACATAGACATTTTACATTGGTGGTTTGTTTGGGTAAGTGATTTAAGTAACGAGACGTGTGTAATTTGATACAAGCATGGTGGATACGCCGCTGGTACTTCCTATATATAAGTGCTTATATTATATTACATGTCGTAGCGTTATTTAAATCATTCAATTTGGACTTATACATTTTATACAAATAACATATTTTTCACAAGACATTGTTTTACAAAACAGTTTGTCTTATATAAACTCATTTTACTTGGTTATTCATTTAACCTTACATTATTCATTTAAATATACATATCTATCATCGCTTTTCAAATGATTTATAAAACAAAACATTTTACAAGGATCATGACTGACTTTTGTTAAATAACTTTTTCTAAACTTATAAGTCATGAATCCTAAATCAATAAAACCTATGTACTCGCCGGCATTTTTATGCTGACGTACCTATTTTCACATGTGTTTCAGGAGATGATGCATAGGATTGATCAAGATACACATAGGCGGACTTGGGCCTTAGTGACAATAAAAGATGCAAGATTAGTTAATTTTGTTATACTTCTTTGTTTGTTAAGACATTGTAACTCTTTTAATCAATAAAACAACATTTCAATTTTCCATGTGTTATGAAACAATGATTCTGTTACAACACTCCCCGACGATTCCGCCACGTTTTGTTGTCTTACGTGGTCGGGGTGTGACAGCGTGTGTTGTAATTTCGTTTGAAGTTGCTGTTGCAGGTTATTTCGGTTGAGGTATTTCACTTGAAGTAATTTCGTTTGAAAGACGTATTTTCGTTTGAAAGTTTCTGAGTTTGAGATTTGTTACCGAATCATGGAAGAGGAACTATATAACGCGTTTGCTACATCTCCAACTACTCCAGCTACCTTTGCTCAAAACATGAACATGGAGAATGAAACTGGAACTTTGCAAAAACCCCCAAAACTAATGGGCATTGAGGAGTATTATGGTTGGAAAGATAGATTTAAGAATTGGGTCCAAGCAAATCATTTGAGATCTTGGGAATGTATTGAGAAGAAGTATGTAAGACCTCGTACTGATTTGGGTGTTACCAAAGCAATTTCTGAATTGTCGGACAAAGAACGAGGCATGTATAAAGCATAAAAGGTGATGATTAGTCTGTTACAACAAGCTGTGAAGGAAGACATCTTCATATTACTTCAACATGATAACACTTCACGTTCGATTTGGGATGCACTTCGTGTTAAGTTTGAAGGAAGTGAGAAGATGATCAGGAACAAGAAAGCATTATTAAAGAAAAGAGTTTGATTTATTTACAAGTTTACAGGGTGAGGGTACAAAGAAACTGATAGAAAGATATTGTCACTTAGTTCGTTCGATGACTTTGTTAGATATAAACAAAGAACGAGAAGAATGGGTTAACAAATTGGCTGATGCTCTACCACAGAAAGAGTGGGGTACATTTTTGATGATATTGAAGAATACCGGAGAATATGATGGATTGACAATTTCTCAATTCATTGAGAAAATTGAAGGACAAGATCTTGAACAGCAGAAGATTGCTAGGATGAACAATCCAAGTGGTCAACAGGACATCAAGATGTACTATAAAAGAAGTGTTCAAGATGTCGAAGCAAGTCTGAAAATTCAAACTGCTTTCAGTGCAGAAAATTCATCTGGTTCAGTCAATTAAAGTCCAAATAGTAGCAGTGGAGTTTCTTCATATCCAAGTGTTAATCCGAAGAGTTCAACTTCAAGTTTTCAGTCTCAAAGTTCAAAAAGTGGAAATGGTTGTGTAATACAGTGCAATATTGCATTGAATCTTCCAAATGGTCAAAGTTTTTCTGAGGAAGTTGCTAAAGATCACATGGCATTACTTGCTACAGTGCTAGAATTCTATGAGGGATTGGTTGCAGGAAGGATCGGAAATCCTATGCTGACAAAAGAGGATTACGATCAGATTGATGCAGAAGAATTGGAGCTAATGGATATCAAATGGTGTTTAGCAAGTGTTTTGAGAAGAGCTGAAAAATTCAAAATGATTACAGGAAGAAATGATTTTCTAGATGCACATGTTTCTATTTTGGGTTTTGATAAATCTAAAGTTACTTGTTTTTGATGCAGGGAGAAAGGTAATTTCAAGAGGGAATGCAATAATCAAGAAGCTAGTGGAGCAAAGAATCCATTCGGTGAAAATGATTATTATCGGAAGGCCATATATCAACAAATTACTCATCAACCGCATCAACAAAAGGAACCAACAACTGCTCATGCCAAAATGATTGAAGATGCAAATAAGAAAGCTTATTATGGTATCATTGATCAAGATGATGAAAAGATGGCAGTAGGTTTCAGTTGGGATAAATATATTCCACCTGATTCAAAAACAGTAGTACTTATTGCACAAATTGTTAAAGAATCAGATTTGTTTACAGAATGGATGAAAGTGTTTGGTGATAATGAGAAGAATCAAGATGTTGAATCTAATTCTTTAGATGACAGTTGAGAACAAACACAAGTGTTTGATCAATCTTCAACTGAGCAATTATCATCGGATGACAGTGATGATGAGGAAGAAATGCATATTAATATTGCAAAAACTCATTTATCTCCTGAAAGTTTTTAATTTTATTTTGCAGATAGAATTGAGAAGTTAAAGGAGAAGCGAGCGGCAAAGAATCAAAAAGAAGTTAACATCGCTGAGAAGAAGGTTGAAGTTGAGAAAGTTGTTGAAGTGGAAAAGATAATCGAAGTTGAGAAGATTGTTGAGGTTATCAAACGATGCTTGAAATGCTCGGAATCTTGCAAGCAGTGTGAAGAAAAAGATTAGAAGCTGGCTGAGTTTGAAAAAATGAAAGAAAAGTTAATGTTCGATCTCAATTATGTGAAAGAATCATATGATGTGTTGAATAGAACCGTGACTGGTCTACAAAAGACAAATTCTGAAAGAGAAGATGCTTTGACTATGATGAATGCTGTGATGATGTCAAAACAGAAAGCTATAAATTTTTACATTGAAGTTAGTGCAAAATGGAAGCAAGAGTTGGAAACTGAGAGGATTGAAAATGAAAGAATTAGAAGGTTACTTCAAAGTTATTCTAGTTCTGATTATTTGATTGATCGAATTTATCCAACTGTTGCAGGTCTAGAGGCGTTTCAAGATGACAAGCCGAAGAAGAAGGATACTGGTAAGAAACAAAGTGTTAGTTACAACAAGTGTCCACCTCCAATTTGGGAAGGTTATTCGCCCAGAAAACCAAATGAGGAGCAAGTTAAAAAGGCAGTCGATATAAAGTTAAAATCCGAAACAATTGATGATTTACCAGACAATATTGATGTTACATTCACATCATCTGACACTGATCATGAGTCTGTGTTAATAAAGAAAGTGGTCGATCAGGTGTTGGATAAAGATGAGGAGTCAGAGTCAAAGTCTGAGTCTGGAAGTTCGAGTTCATCAGTCAACAGTCCAAGATCGTCGGTTAAACGGGTTTACAGTAAAGAATTTTTGTTATCAAAATCAAATTTGAATGATGAAACATTTGAAGTTGCATATACTTTGAATGGTTCTGACAAATTATATTCTGATAAAGAATTTCCTATAAGAAGTGTTCAATTTGAAAAGATCAAAAAGGTTTTCTGTAACAACCCGCACCTTCGTGCGTTGTTACTACTCGTTACACTCGTTACGCCTAGCACCAGAGATTCGGATCATAATGTAACTATATCAGATGCATTGCTATATCGAAGTATAATCGAATAATTACGCATATTCTATCGCTATTACGAAGCTATTTTTCATAAATAATAACACTCACGATGATGTTGAGTGAAGGCTTAATCTACCCTCCTCGATAACCGTGAGGTGTCAAAACGTAAACAAACAACGCTAACAAAGACTACCGGGTGAGTACCATGTCTCCAGCCATCGTGACGATGACGGCAATACAAGCAAGTAGTACCCCGATAATCACTGTGGCACATCACATCGAAGAACGCACTCGAAGGCACGCGTAACTCGATCATCGCACCGAATATTGAATATACAGATACGTATATACGACACTTTTGTGATTAATTATAATAAATAAGTAAATAATAATATAAATATATGAAAATGTGGCCCAAACTATCGCAACGCACCAAAAACGAGGATCGAAAGGCCTCCGTACGGATGGGCCAGCCGAACGGCTGGGCCAACCGATCTGACAGGCCAGCCTGCCCTCCTTTCCTTCCTCCTTGCCTATAAATACCCCTCATTCACCTCCATCACACTTGTTGTCACTGTTGCTGCTCGACCAGAAGTTCCAACCCCTTTATCTCTCGATTTCTCGCGATTCTTGTAAGTTTTCAACTCAAATCTTGTACTTCCTTGATCTTTATGCATTCCTCCACCTTTCTATCTTTCAAATTCCAACTTTTAACCGTGAAATAAACAAATTTGAGGTGTTCTAGGGTGATGTCATCATGGAGTTCTTATGAACTTCAAGTGTTGGTCTCATTCCACCAAGAACAACTAAGATCTAAAGGATTTCCACAAGAATAAACAAGATTTTCACATCAGATCTACACATAATCTTGAATAAAAGGATTGAAGGATGGTTTTTCCAACTTTCTTTCAATTCTTTTACTCTCAAGGTACCCAAAAACGGTGGAATCAGAGCTTATACCGACCTTCTACTCATTTCTAGTGTCGGGTCGATCAAAGATCTGATTCCTAACGATGAGACAACCAATCTCGGGTTAAACAAGGAAAGACCGCCAAGAACGACCAGTTCTGATGGAACGTGGTGATTCCCGGCCGCTAGAACAAGTCGGAATTGATGGAATTTCAGTTGTTTAGCACGTCACAGCAACGTCTCGAACCAAACCCCCGAAAAACTTGCAAAAATTGTCGAATACAGCTGGCCAGGCTAGCCGATCGGACAGGCTAGCCGATCGGACAGCCCATCCGAACGGGCCAGCCTTTGATCTAATTACCATCCGTTTTCGCGTATTCCGTTATCATGTAATGCGCCATCAAACACTCATGTGACCAGTCTATAATCAGGGCATCCTCGGACATAATCCCGCCAATCCAAACCAAATATGCACTGTGAGTATACTTGACCCCTTTTAACGAATTTTGGGTGTAACATGCGTTCCTTATAAATCGAACTTATCAACAAATGATTCAATTAGTCAATATTATCACTTGTGAATAATTGCTTGCATAGATATACGTAACGCTAGTTGCATGTATGCTAGGACTTATACTCGTGACATCCCACCACGATTAGTATAGTACAATTGCGCCCGACGGGGTGTAGTTATGCCACCGAAGAATCGAGCATCGAGGGCTTAGCTGGTAGTATCAGTTTTGTGAGTATATATGCCGTGTATTACGTTTATGCATGTGGAAATTCGCAGCACTTTTAATCTATATACTATTACATATCAAACCTGTATACTCGCCAATACTTTTGTATTGACAATATTTTAACGTATGTTGCAGGTGTAGTCGAAGTCTACATCAAATCAAGCTAGGAAGTCTAGAAACTCATCTAAAATCTAGGTTGTCGGATTTGAATTGTTCGAGAGGACAAGAAATCTGTGATGACTTGTGTGATTGTATTACTTGTTAGTATGAGATAACAAATGTAATAAATATTATCGCAATATAGTTGTTATAGATTCTCTTGAGTAATCTGATTCGCCTAGTGCCGCGCCCCGATGATTCCGCCATCAGTTGGGGTGTGACAGATTGGTATCAGAGCCATAACTATAGGGAATTAGGCAAGACTCAACCTAGTCCGGGTCGACGTCTTAGAAATAGACCTAGTCTATAATCTAAGCACCCACAGGCTGACTCGTACGAACCCAGTAGGGTTTGTATTGCGCCTACCAGATACGTTCGATCGAAATAGCAAAAACTACGACTTTGTGTGAACCTCGCATACTACAACTTCACACAAAGAAGCCTTTCCTAAGGCTGAAATTGTCACACCCCGACTACGTAGAACATACAAAACGTGGCGGAAACTTCGGGGAGTGTTGTAACAGAATCGATTGTTTCAAATCCATGGCAATTGAAGTTCCGTTTTATTGATCAAACATGGAAGTTTACATTGTTCAAACAAGAACAAAATAGTACATATCATAAATTAACTAGTTCTTGTCTCGTTTTAAGTCACTAAGGCACATGTCCGCCTATGTATATCTTGATAAGTCCTATGCATCATCTCCTGAAAACACATGTGAAAATAGGTACATCAGCATAAAAATGCCTGTGAGATACATAGGTTTTGTGAAAATGGGATTCATGACTTGAGTTTAAAGAAAACGTTTAATAATAGTCAGTCATGAACCTTGTAATTTGCTTTGTCTTGTAAATCATTTGAAAAACGATAAAATCAGATGATATGTAAAAATAAGAGAACACTATGTGGTTAAATGGATAACCATGTAAAATGAGTTTGTATAAGATAAGTCGTTTGTAAATCATTGTCTTGTGAAAAGTGTGATATTTGTAGAAAATGTTATATGACCTAAATTGAAATGATTCAAATAACGCTACGATATGTGATACCATACAAACACTTATATATAGGAAGTACCAGCGGCGTATCCACCATGCTTGTATCATATTACACCCGCCTCGTTACTTAAGTCACTTACGCAAACCAAACCACCAATATAGAATGTTCATGTTTAAACCAATACTCCAAGGTTATTGTATAACTCAAGTTAAATGCAAACCATGTAATGTATAAACAAAAGTTATGTATGGTAAGTGAAATGAGATTTCTTAAACCACAAGTAAAAATTGTACAAAACAAGGTGTTTGAATAAATCAAAAGTTATGCTTTGTAAAATGATGTAAGGTTAAACGAATAACCTTATAGTAGCATATTAACAGTATACTTTGGATTTGTAAATAACATATTAAAAATATGTTTTGGTTTGTTGATAAAATGCATCGGTTGGTTCTGTACAATACCACACATGAGAGTATATCAAACTATACTTTTTGGGAGTATATCAAAATATACTTTAAAGGTGCGATTTAAGAATTCATTCAGACCTAGTGCATCAAACTGCACCTTTGAGACTATAAGGATACCACAAAGGAAATCCCTATTTGGATGGAGAAACAAATTGGTTTTCAGACATTCCATGACAACAGGAATGGGGTGTCTAGTCCTATAGCGCTATATCGTACTACCAATC